>NW_010972962.1:7653150-7812229 GCF_000737465.1 Haliaeetus leucocephalus | reverse complement strand
TGAGAAAGGGGGCTGGGAGAGGGCAGGTCTGCTCTGGAGGGGAAGCCCCTGAGTCCAGCGCCTTCCTCGGCAGGCTGCGGCGGACAGGGGCAGCCTGGGGTGCTTCAGAGGCACTGGCAGCCCATGCCTTTGCTTTGGGTGCTGCTTTGATCCTCACTGGTGCTGCTGCTGAGGGCCTAGCTGATTTCCGAGTAACCACTTATGTTCTGCTTTCATTTATGTTTTCTCCTCTTCTCTCTCTCCCTTTTCTCCCTTGCCTTTTCTCCTAGAAATTTCGAGTAGATATGCCAGGATCAGGCAGTGCTTTCATCCCTACAATCAACGCCATCACAACTAGCCAAGACCTGCAGTGGATGGTCCAGCCCACTGTCATCACCTCCATGTCAAGCCCTTACTCTCGCTCACACCCCTACAGCCACCCCCTGCCCCCACTGTCATCAGTGGCTGGGCACACGGCCCTTCAGCGACCTGGTGTGATCAAAACCATTGGAACCACAGTGGGCCGGAGACGAAGAGACGAGCAGGTAACCGTGGTGGGGAGAGTGGCTGGGTGTGCCTCGAAAGCAGGCGTACAGAGATTTCCCCCCGCTGCCATCTCTCGGGATCTCCTGACCCCATGGGGGAGCATTGAGGTCTGTCCCCTGCGCTGTACAGGTGCTGGGATTTCTCAGGGTGACATAGGGTGTAGGCTGGCAGGTGATTTTTATTGCTGCTTCCTCATCGTATGGCAAGACTTACCCAGTCTCCATCAAACACTTCGCATTACTGGGCCACATTGCGGCTTGGTTTCAAAAGCAAGTGAAACTCTGAAGTTGAGCCCTGGGTTTCAGTTTGAGTGTCTCTGCTGCTCCAGGCAGAAGGGAACCTCTGAGCAAGCAGAGGAGCTTTCACGTAGGTCCTTTCCAATCTGACACCCAAATCACATCAGCTGGTGTTTTATATCTGCTCTGTGGTAGCGAGTGCTGCTCCAGTCTCACTTTTGGGTGATACCACCAGTACCAGCCAGCATCGTGCAGGGAGGAGCAGCTTCCCTAGAGCACCTTGATTCTAGTAGCAAGAGCCTTCTGGATGTCTGGTGTCTAAATCCACCTTTCCACTACAAACATGCAATTGCTTGATCTCTTTACAGCAGTGAGGTGGGGATCTCGTAAGCAAAGATTTTTCTGCTCCCAACCCAGTGGCATTTTCATAGCTGGGATGGGGTGGCTTGTACCACTGTTGCCCTGTGCTCAGCCTCCTGATGGGATTATTGAGCCAGACCCCTGGATCCTGTGCTGGGGCAGGGCAGTAGACTAGATGCAGGCATCTCATCTTCTGGAAATCCTTTCAGCCCTGTCAGTCTCTTCTTAGTAAGATACAGCCTTCTCCAGGGCTGTCTGGTGAATAGCTATCCACAGTGCTAGGCTGACTTTTTAAAAAAAAAAAAAAAAAATCTGAACAATCTAGATCTGCCTGAGCTGTTCCCAAGCAGCAGTTGTGGGGGTCACTGCAAAGCAGTGTAATGAGATGCACTGCGCACCCTCAGTACACAAGCACATGCTATTGCATGAAATCTGTTTCTAATAAGACTCACCAGCTCCACTTTTACTTCCACGTCATCTGTTTTGATTCACAGTCTGATTATTTTATGTGGAGTTGCTGTCTGCTTTAGACCTAAGAGGCAGGGAAGGGGTTAAAATCACTTGTCCTGAGTGAGCCACACCTCTGTGCACGGAGCTGGTATGGGCGCACTGAGGACCTGGTTTTGGGAGGAAGGATGGGGCAGCCATGGTGGTTCGGGTATGTGCCAGCCCTTTCCACCAGCCGGAGCTACCTCCCAGTTCCCTGCATGCAGGGCTGGTGTCCAAAGCCAGGGAAGCTCTCATGAGAACTGGGGGAATAATTAGCAACAACTAATTTGTTTGATAAATGCTGCCTCTGTGTTCACAAATTGGCCGTGAAGAGATCGCCATATTCTCCGCTTTATTTGTTGTTCAGAGTTATTTGCTGAAGGATGCCTGCCAAGCAATTCCTGGCCTGTGGCTTGTTTGCAAGCCGTTCATTGTGGGTCATTCAAAGCCAAGTCCTTTTGATTAGACACGTGCTAAGGCAGTTCCCGGGTGCTTTACCGTGGCTTTTTGGCTCAGGTTTCTGCTGTTGGTGCTTTGAACACCACATCGAAGTGCCTTTTTGGAAAACATTGTGTAACGCTTTACAAAAAGGGCCTGTTTTGATGAACATTTCTGCCAGCGAATGCACGTATTGGGCTTGGACAAGGTACAGATAATGCATACAGCAGGGGCACGAAAAGTGCCAAATCCAACCGTTTTCAAACAAATCCAGCAACCGCTGACAGAATACTCCTTTTAAGACCTGGTATAATGTTAAGCACGTCCAGATTAAGGGCTTCAGCCCCATCTATAAGATTTTTGCAAAGCATAGCCTCTGAGACAGATCATTTAAAAATGACTGAAGGCCCTGGGAGGAGAAGTTTTGGTCCTAGCATATTTCAGTGAGGTCTGTGCTTCTAAAGCATGAAAGGGCTCTGGAAAACTGTACGCAGAGGCCCCAAGTCAGTACAGAGTCTGTGTGCATTATGCTTTGCCATGCTGCAGATACTTGTGTGCAAATACATTTTTACCCTGTACATATATGGACTGGAAAGTGAACAAGCAGACCTGTAGCGGGGAGAGTGGTGCCTGTGGGGGCTCCTTACTGGGGTGAATATGCCAAAGCCCTGCCGGTTGCTGCCCAGCAGGGTGGAGGTATCCCCCACCCCAAGATGGAGTGTTCTGATCTGCTGATGGAAAAGCTTTCAGGCCTAAAACCTGTGTCCTGAAGTCCTAGAAGTGCTTGTGTTGCTCAGTGTGCATCTGGGGGCTCACACTGCATGTAGGTGAAATTGCAGGCATGGACTGGATGACCCCCCACCCCCAAAAAAAGCAGAACTGAGCGAGGGGAGTGCCCAGAGGCTGAAGCAAACTCCCTGAGACTGCAAAGATCAAAATTAAGGAAATAAAGTGAACCAAAACAAACAGAATGAGGTTAGAGTAACACTAAAAAGAAAAGATAGTAAAAGGGTGAATGTCTCATTTGTGATTTTGACAGCCCATGAAGATACTAAAACTGAAAGCTTTTATGAAAAGGTTTTTCTTTCCATTCTTTGCTGGCACTACGTGACATCTGACACCTGTTTTGCAGGGTGCTCATTTCACTTTTGGTTGCAGTCACCAGGCCAAAGCCCCAGCAGCACACACTGGCCCAGTGAGGCCAGAGTGCAGGGCACGAAGTTGGTCTGCAGCGGAGGAAGATGCATGGCCAAGCGTGTGCTGTGAATCCCCACGGCGATCTCTTGGCGCCGGCTTTTGCATGCTGTGTGCTGCAGCAGTGAGCCGGACCGCACTGGCCCTCTTCACGCGCTGCTGTACCAGCTGCCCAGCCTTGGCAGTGGTGCAAGCCTATCTGCCGCTGCTGGGATTTGTAAAACCTCATCCCAAAACCCAAAAGCTAGGCCTGACTTGACCAGATTTTGTGGGCTCCTGCTCACTTCCTCTGGTTTTGCAAGAGTGTCGCTCCATGGGTTTCTATGGAATTGCTCCTGATTTACATCAGTGAGGATGTCAGCTGGCCTCAGGAAGCCCTTGATATCACTGGAGCCTTGCCTGCTGATGCAAGAAACACAGTGCGTTATCTCACTGAGTGCTTGAAAATCTGAGGTCAGATTTTTGGGTGGTATAAATCACTGTTGCTTCAGGGACTTTATGGGAGCTCTGCTGGTTTCCCTGTCTCCCCCTCCACCCCATCCCTGACCTTCAAGCTAAAAACTATCTTTGTGTGGGAAGCAGCAGATATTTTCTTTCAAGGAAGAGGCACTTACAACATCGTGCTCTGGTTTTGCTTAATGTACCACCCAAGTTGTGAAACAATCAGAGCATCTTTTATCTGTTTGGCCTTGGTGCAGATTCACTGTCCTCTTACACAATCTTCCCCCTGCTCCCCGCTCCATCTTCTCCTCACCCTTCTGCTAAGACCCAGTGCAGGAAGAGATACTGTGTGCTTTCATCTTCTGCTGACATCAGTGAAGAGGGGGAGTGCTCAGCATCCTGCTGGATCAGGCCTTTTTCCTTTGCGTTGCGGTTAAATCCTCACAAACTTCAAGGAATGCCTTGCTCAGATCTGATTGTGGGTTTTCTTGGCACTTGCCCACAGCTGTCACCCGAGGAAGAAGAGAAGCGAAGGATCCGGAGAGAGAGGAACAAGCTGGCAGCTGCTAAGTGTCGTAACAGGCGTCGAGAGCTAACAGAAAAACTCCAGGCGGTATGTGCTCTGCATAGATTTCTCCTTCCTTGTCGCCCTCCCTTTGGACCAGCTCAAAGGGCATTGCTCTCCCTCCACTAGCACGTTCGAGGAAGATGCTACAAAACACATGCTGCCTTCCCCTTCCAAGGCCACCCAGTGGCGTTGCTCATACAATAACGGTGGTGAGGGCTCAGGCCTGGAGCTCAGGAGCCTAAATTCCCCTTGCTGACTGCCCAAAATGTCCTAGGACCTCTCTTCCCTTCTAGCCTCCCAACTAGCATTAGTCTCCCTACCTCTGGTCTCCCTCCATAAGTGGAAATAAAGATGCTCTGTGCCTCAAAGGCAAGCTTTAAGGACAAAAGCACCAAAGACAGTAGGATCATCTGAAAGCAGTAGAAAATGAGGCAGATGTTATGTGTACCATCAGAGCTATGTCCTTTAGGCTAACCTTTCTTGGGTGGGGGTAACTGTTTTCCTGCACAAAGGAAGCATTGCAGAGATGTGTGGTCTGTTGCCACAGGGGAAATAACTAGTTAAGCTGGAGAAGGTAGGGATGAGCACAAGAACCATGAGGTGGGTGTCATGGTTTAACCTCAACCAGAAACTAAGCACCACACAGCTACTCGCTCACTTCCCCCCCAACCCGGTGGCATGGGGGAGAGAATCAGAAAAAAAAAAAAAGTAAAACTCATGGGTTGAGATAGGAACGGTTTAATAGAACAGAAAGGAAGAAAGTAATAATGATAATAACAATAATAATAATAAAAGAATTGGAATATACAAAACAAGTGATACACAATGCAATTGCTCACTACTCACTGACCGATGTCCAGTTAGTTCCCGAGCAGTGATTCCCCCACCCCGGCCAGCTCCCCCCACTTTAGTGGGCTTGACATCACACGGTATGGAATACCCCTTTGGCCAGTTTGGGTCAGCTGTCCTGGCTGTGTCCCCTCCCAACTTCTTGTGCCCCTCCAGTCTTCTTGCTGGCTGGACACGGGAAGCTGAAAAATCCTTGACTTAGTCTAAACACTACTTAGCAACAACTGAAAACATCAGTGTGTCATCAACATTATTCTCATACTAAATCCAAAACATAACACTATACCAGCTACTAGAAAGAAAATTAACTCTATCCCAGCTGAAACCAGGACAGTGGGTAAGAGATGAGCTAAAGAGGAGGTAAGGATGGGTTGTGTTGAAAGAGGCTGGAGGGAAGGCTCCAGCGCTCCTGCTCAAGAACCAGCCTGGGCCTGGTTTTATTCGATGATCTTATTAACAAGCACAGCAGTAGCAGTGAAAGTGCACCAGTGAAATGTGTTGCTGACTCAAATTCAGGAGATATTCTCAGTGTAGGGGAGGCAGGACTTCCTATAGGAAGAATTTAAGGATTGTCATGACTAAAGTAATAGAAGGGAGAGGAGTGCAAAGTGAGAGGTCATATCTTGAAGGACTGAGGGCGAGATCTTTGTGAAATGGTGAGCTTCTCATACAGGAAGGTACTAATTGCTCACAGATTGACTATGAGCCATCAGTGTGATGTGCCCATGGGAAATGTAAATGTATTAATACTAGGATCCATCAAGGGATGATCCAGTGGAGATGAAAGTGTTAGTCCTTTGTGCAAGAGTCAGGCAAGTGTAAGACCTAATCTGGAATATGCATTAGAGAAAGAAAATGGAAACAGTTTAGAGATTGCTGTACACTACCTCTGTCTAAGTGAAAAACACAAAAAAACGATGGGAGGAGATCAGAGTCCTCTCTGCTAAGGTGTCTGTCAGGCAGACAGCAAGGGAGAGGAGTGCAGTCACAGGCCAAGACAGAGTGGTAGAAGCTGGCCATGACAAAACTAAGGTGAGTTCATGAGAAGACTATTCATAACCCTCAGGTTGGTGAAGTTTGGGAATAGCTTACTGGTAGACACATGAAACACAAGATGCTTGGCTGGCGATGACCTGGTGCCTGCTTGGCTCATGAAGAGTCTGGGGTGTATCTGCCCATGCCAGATGGGAACTCGACTTGATGGCCATGTTCCAGGTGAGAAGCAGTTCCAGAGCCTCTGATAATTTAGTCACTCCCCTTTTGTCTGCAGGAAACTGAAGTGCTGGAGGAGGAGAAGTCAGTGCTGCAAAAGGAGATCGCTGAGCTCCAGAAGGAGAAGGAGAAGCTGGAGTTTATGCTGGTGGCTCACAGCCCTGTATGCAAAATCAGCCCTGAGGAACGTCGGAGCCCACCATCCAGCAGCCTCCAGAGCATTCGGACTGGAGCAAGCGGAGCAGTGGTGGTCAAGCAGGAGCCTGTGGAGGAAGAGATCCCATCTTCCTCTTTGGTCCTTGACAAAGCCCAGAGGTCTGTCATTAAGCCTATCAGCATTGCTGGAGGTTTTTATGGGGAGGAGGCACTCAACACTCCCATCGTGGTGACCTCAACACCAGCCATCACTCCTGGCTCCTCCAACTTGGTGTTCACCTACCCCAACGTGTTGGATCAGGAGTCTCCTCTATCACCGTCCGAGTCCTGCTCCAAAGCTCACCGGAGGAGCAGCAGCAGCGGTGACCAGTCATCGGATTCCTTGAACTCTCCCACCTTGCTGGCATTGTAATCCCCCTGCAGCCCTCCATTTTGCCAGTGTGTTACACCCCCCACCTCCAGCACCATGGGGGGACCCCCCTCCATGGGATTAGAGACAGGCACAGGATCGTTCAAGCACAAGGGCAGCAAGAACAAGGATGGGGAAGTGCTGCAGCTCCAGGAAGGAGAGTGAGGACCAACGCCAGCTCCCTGGAGGCATGAAACGGCAAGAGTGGGACTGGTGCACCAGGACTGTTCGGAGAGGGTGATGTTCCCTCTGTAGAGACTGCCTATGGAAACCTCTTCATGGCTGTAGTGGACTTGGGGAGCACTCCTGGCCAGGAATGAAGGCGAGCTGCAGACAGTTGCTAGTTGTCCCTTTCCTTTGTGAATTGATCTGATCAGTTGTGCTCTGTGCTTAGATCATTCTGGTTAGTTGACCTTACAACTTCTCTTTTCCCTCTCTCTCTTTCTGTGCTTATCATTTCCAATGTTGTCGATCCCATGACATTTCATCCAGTTGCTCTGAACTGTAAAGGCTTGTTAGGATATTTCCTCTTGGGACAGACTGTGGGAAACATGCAGGGTGGCCCAGGCAGGAGGGGGATGGCTGGGAGGTCCAGGAGAGGGGGGACCAAGAGGAGCCCAAGGACTTGGCAGCACAGGCAGAACTCTTAACTCTGACCTGGGGCACAGAGACAGCGAACAGAGGCAGCAGGAGGCTCATGTGGAAGCCTTTCTTTTTTAAAATGTAGATACATTTATCCCCTTGGGCTCCTCAAAAAACAAGTTAGCATCTCAGGGCCAAAGTGGCATCAGAAAAGCTGCTGGGCTGGCACTTACCAGTGTCTTTGGCAGGGTTTTACCCCAGTTTGGTGGATATCAAATCTGCTGCTTGTTTACTTTTCCTGGATTGCCCGCTGTGTAGGGAGTGTTACGTCTTCCTCCCCATTGGGGCTCCTGACTCAGAGGCTGATCTCTTCCTGTTAGTTAATCCTCCCCTCCCCTTGGCCATATTTGCAGAACTTGTTACCGAAAAAGAGGTGGCACCACGTGCCTGTAAATCTAGGATGGAGACTGGCAGTGGGTAAGGAGGTGAAACTAGCTGGCTGTACCCTTGCTGACTTTTTCATTATTGGGAAACAAAGCAGTGCACATCCACCAGCTGATACTAGCAGGTGTTGTTTGCTCAGAGATTCCAAATTTCGGAGGCTGGGGGGAAGGCAATGATCCAACCTCCAGCACAGGACAGGCCACAGGGTTCTTCTGACCAGGCAAGAATGGCATGGTTGAAGTGATGACCTGTTTGAACCAGAACAGAGCTTCGGATAACCTCTGGTTATCAATGACAAATTGACAGCAGAGGAAAATCGATTACCATTATTTGCACCTCGGTCTTTGGCCTCTGGTTTTTTTTGCATTGTAATTGATCTAGGTTTTTTGAGGTTGATTGGCCTGAAGACAAAAAACAAATTGGAGGACTTTTTCCCTAGCCCTGGGTCCTTGTCTTCTCCAACCTGTGGGCTTGGCTGCTACTATTAAGTGCTTACAGAGGGCACAAGCTCTCCAGCGCTGATGTTCACTACTGAAAACAGTAATGTGTGTAACCTATTCCCACTTGGAGCCAAGCTCAATTCCTGTTGATGTCAAGGCACTGACAAACCATGACCATGTGCGCACTAGGATTGCCCAGCTTGCCAGCTAAGCCACTTAGGGAACAACTCTTTGGTCCTGCCTGTTGAAGCTGCGGTGGCAGCTATTTATTTTGTTGTGAGATTTTCTTATTCTTTTTTATAGATATATTTTTTTTTTAATCAACTGAAACCAGGGTATTTCTTGGTCAGGCTGGACCTGGAGAAATGCTATATACGATTATAGGGCCACTCCTGTGAGATGCTAAACTGCAGTCCCCTCCAACTCCACTGGGAATGAATAGGGTTCAGTCTTGTGGAACTGGACCTTTACTCAGCAGGGCTGACTTCCCTCAAACCCTGGCCACTGCCCATTCCTTGAGTCATTTCAAAGTGACACTACTTTAGCTCTAAAGGTAGGCTTTGCTTTTTTATTATTACTATTATTTTTAAACCCAAGTATTTACCAAACCTGCCAGAAATAGAAAGATACAAGTGATCTTTTGCATTGTAAAGCTGATTGTGATTCAGGCTTTTACTTTATTGCTTTAACACTTCCATCTTTATACCAGTTCTAGAGGTTTCAAATTAAGCTTACACAATAAGTAAAATTGATAAAGGAGTTCTCTTGTCCTTACATGAACATCAAAACTTTCTTTTTAATAAAGTAGACCTTAAGCTTCCTGTAGTTAGCACAGAGGATCCTGTTTTCATAGGGTTTTATGTAGATTATATCACTTCAGGTGATACTGCTGCTTCTCTAAGTGTCTCCATTTTGCCAGATGCTTGTTTGGGGCAGTCTGGATGGAGAATCTAAAACTGTTCAATAAAATGTCTCTGCGTGTCATTTCCACCCATTTTTGAGCAAAAATGCAACTTTGGCAAATGGTGAAACCTAAAGCAATGCAGCTACTTTTGAGGGCAGCTGAGACCAGGATCCATGTCTCCTGGGAGATCAGGAGCATTCCTGCTAGGGGTTTCAGGAAGTCGGGTGCCTCCTTAAACCCCGCTAAGCCTAACTGCTAGTGGAACAACAGAAAACTACTTTTGCTTACTGAATTGTTGCCAAAAGGAGCTGCACCTGGCCGTTGCCCACTGCCTTGTCATTGACCTTCTCAGAGACAGAAGGATCCTCTTTTCTGTCCTGTGATACTGACGGGAGCCATGTGAAACTACCCAGAAAAGAGGATTATATTCTACTATATGGAAAAAGCCCTGAATACCTTGTGCCTGCCTGTTTTGTCCCTCAAATCTCTCAGAGGATGTCTGTGTTGGGATCACTGGTCTCCTGCCTTCTCTATTTTGTGGATCAGCCTTACTTTTGTTTAGTTTCTGGCAGCCAGGTACAACTTGAGCTCTGCTGCTGTTTCAGTCTGGCCCTGCATTCTTCTTTTCAGGTTTACTGGTGTGCTTTTTGGGAATTGATTGTCTTCCCCATCCCCAAAATGGTATTTTCCATGACTATCTTTCCTGCTGATTCCTAAATGTAGTTACTGTGTGTTCTGCAGGTAATGGTGATGTGGGAGCTGTTATAACTAGTGTCTGACCACGAGTTTTGTCAGTTTTGTTTTTTTTTTTTTGAAAAAAGCCCAGGGAATTTCAGCTGGTATTGGGTCAACCCCCTAGGGACTGGCCCAACAAAGCCTCCAATAACATCTTAAATTAATCAATGGCAAGCTGGGAGGAGCAGTAGCAGCTGCATTGAAGGAAACATTCAGCTTACAGGTGATGTTTGCCATTCCAGTTTTGCCCTCATTCCTCCTTCCCAGTTGTGGCATTGCCTTCATCCATTCCTTTCTCATAGGTGTGGAGACTGGGTAAGTCTCAAACTGCTTATGGTGTGATAGGATTTGGGACCAACATGCTGGGGACAATAGCTCTCTGTTGTGTTTTTATAATTATTATTTAAATGACCTATTTGGTTCATCTGAACCTTTAGTTTTGCTTCTTACTGTATGCAGGATCCACCTGGCCTTCATCCTAAATGAAAAGAAAAAACAAAATGAAAACAAACCTAAGACATCCCCCTCCTCCCTGGTATCTTCTTATTTATTGGCAGGCAGCCGTCTTGTGCCTGTTCCAGCAGATCTGCCTGCCATTAATTTAACATCCTCCCAACTCACATTCCTGGTGTTTGGTTGTTGCTTCTTTCTTTTTTTTCTTTTTGTTGTTGTTGTGGGTTTTTTTTTTCATTCTAAAACAGACTTCTGAAATGTAAGAAATCTTATTATTATGACACTTAGAAGTTCATTTTCATTAGGAAGGCCAAACATTTTAAGAGGTGGGGGGAACAATCTACATTTTATTTCTTATTTATTTATCATGTTTACATCTTTTTTTTCTGTTCAAGACTTGGATATAATAAAGAAAGCATTAAAAATACTCCAATCTTTTTTTAGGCTAATAATTTTTTTTCAATTCTTTAAATAAAAGATTCTGGGGTTTGTTGTTGTCTGTATAAAATGTAAAAAGAGATGTGTTTCTAAAGATGCATTATCATTCCTCTGTGAACAGTAGGTGGAGTTGAGGACGAATCTCAGAATACAAGATAATAATAAAATCCCATCCTGTTTTACTTAATTGTTCCCCTCCTATCCTGTATGATTAAAGGGTTATTCCACTTTCTTGTTTGTGGTTACTTGATATTAAAACCATATTAAAATGTGTAGAAAATAGGTATCCAATTGTTTTTGCTCAGTGAGAGGATAAACTGTTGTATATATCTTGATATACTGTGTAGTTCAAAGTAACATCAATAAGGGATAGTGCATCTTTATTAGAGCGATAAGTTACTAGTGTCACTAAAGTCTACTTTAAGATTCTCAGATACAGAAAGGGCCTGATTCTGATTCCACTCTCCTGGGAGCAAATTGGAAACATCAGTAGCATTTTGCTGCTGCAAAGCAGGTGTCAGAGGTGGAATCAAGCCTCAGTGATTAATAGGTGACCATGAGGATTATTGAAGGTTTGGGGGCACCATTATCTTTTTTCCTCGAAAGTTTAGATCATGGTTTTTCTTTTTTTTGTCTGCAGTGAAGTAGTTTCTGCCAAGGAGATTCTTAAGGGTGACTGCTGAATTGGGACCCTTCCTTGGTCGTTGTGATCTTGATATCGTTCTTGCAGTCCTGGAGAATCTCAGCTCTGAGGCGTTCTCTCTGGTGTTGTCTCTTTTCTGTTCTTGTTATTTTACTGAATTACAGGCCTACAGTATTTGCACTAAAACAAAAAGCTTGTTAGAGAAAGCTTGCTGCTATGAAAGAAAGAACATATTAAAATGGTTTTGCTTTTACAATTTTAACTGAATAGCATTTTGTAGAATAAAATCAATTTAGACTGAAAAGAAAAAATGACTTCTCTTTTTTCCTCTGGACTCCCTCCCACCCCCCCCTTTCTTTTCCTCCCATTCCTTGGTGGTGTGATGTTCCCCCCCCTTCTCCTTTGGTGCTCAGTTGTAATGATTGGCTGTATTGTTGACTATGCTGCTGAGAGTTATGACATTTGTAAATCTTGTTTTAATGACATTGTGGACACTTTTGTATAGCAAGAGCTAACTGGAGTTCTTCTCTCTGTTAACTGAAGTCATTAAAAAGCTCCCTTTGCCATGAACAATTAAAAGCTCACATGTTCCTTCAATATGAACAAATGGGTACACCATTGCCAGGTGCCTGGTTGTAGCACATTTCAGGGCTTCTTTCATTAGAGCAGCTGCAATCCAGACAGCTGTTAGCTGCAACAATGGTAAATGGGGCAGAGGCTAGCAGAGCAGACCACCTGGGCTAAAAGGCAAATAATGCATTAATCCTTTCATCTTGGCTTCAAAAAGAAAGGGATGGAGCTAGAAAATACATGCTGAGGTGACTTTACTTTTTTTTTTTTTTTTTAATCCACATTCTCAGCCAGAAGGACTCAAAGCTTCTGCTCTGAAAACATGGAGTGGAGAGCATGGTTGGTTCACTGGTAGTAAGGAGGAGGTTAAGATGGGATTCTCTTGCTCACCTGGGAAAAGCTGCAGTCTCTGGGGTGAAAGGAACCCAGGTACAACAGGTTAGCAGTGGAGGATGTCATATTCAAATTAAAAAAGGAATGGTGGTAGGGAGGAGATGTTAGGTGAGTCATGGCTAGCCAAGCTGGCACCAGGCCAAGCCGCTCCTTACTCATGGGTTTCTTTAAAAGTAATGTCTGCTCTGGCTTCCTGCTGGTCCCTGTCCCTCACTCATTTCTCCCCCCACCCCCCTTTTTTTAACCCCTGTGTTCTCACAGTGCCATGGTGAAGGAGATCAGAGATGTTGGAGTAAGTTACGTGGCTGGTGTAGGAAAATATTTGTGAAGTCATGGGGAATGCTGAAGGTATCAGTTACCAGAACGGGGGATACATGCACATGCCTATGTGAAGTGAGCTCAGCGGTCAGGAATCCGTATTGTAGGAAAGCTGACACGAGGTCACCATAGGAGGGTCTGGGCTGTAGAGCCGGAGCCAGCCTTAGGGTGCCCCATGGGGTCAAGGATGACACAAGGGGTGAGGGAGAGCCTTTGGGAGGCTTTTTCTAAATGTGCTTGTCCTGGTGGGGCTAAAAGAAAAAGTAGTTATTCTGGGAGGCATGGCAATTATAACCAAATATGCTGAAGGACCCAAGAGCATCATCTCTTAATATCTACCTCCAAGGGCCTCAGGCATGGGGGAGTCCCCATTTGACCTCCTACTGCACACAAGCTTTCTCTAAGGGGAGTGCCTCCAGAATTTCCTGCCTCATGAAGGGCTTTCCCATGACGCTGGTGCACAGAGGCATCCAGCCTCGATTTTTGTCAAACTGGGTTCTTTGGCAGTGTATCCCCCCTCTGACCCCTCCCCAAAAAAGGCTAACAGGAGGATACATTCTTGCTTGCCTTCTGCCAATCTGAAGTGCTCCCTAAACTCCTGTTTGCTGACAGAACCCTTCGAAAAGGCTTAATGTTGCTTTTCTGCAAATGTTGGTTGCAAGGCTAGGCCTCCCACCTGATTTCTTCCCAGCACTGGCTGGTTGCAACTGCCTTTTATCATCATTAGCTTGCAGACACTGAAATGTCCATAGCAGTTACTATAATTTGGTTTTGAAGGATGAAATTACACAGCAGAGCAAACTGTTTTCCACCAGTCTTCTAGCTGTGGGAGGCCAAATTCTACCACATTGACATGGAAATTGTGTTTTTCCTGACATCCTCATCTCATTTTAGATCTCTACTTCACATAGGGAATTTCCCCTCCTTCTGAAACAGGGTCACCCTCCCTCCGCGCTGTGATGCCCAGACCTCACACAAGTGAGGGATCTGTGTGTTTCTATGGGGCAGGCAGTTGTGCTGGAAGAGAGATCACCCATTCCTTTTGCAAAGAAAGGATGTGAGGGGCATCTGCACCAAAAACTCTTCCATCAAGATCAGAAAACATCCCAATGATGTCTTTAGTGTGCACGAGAGGCTCCCCGTTCTCTTTTGCCTGTCCCCTTCCCATAATACAAGACTCATCTCTGGGCTTTCCTTATGGTTACATTTCTTACTGAAGTACCAAGAACTGGTTCCTCTCTCTGGGCAGCATGTGCGGGTAGCCTGGTCGTCTTGCATATTCAGTGGAGGGGAGATGCTACCTGGGGCAGAGCTTTTGTGGCAAGATAAAGCCTAGAGGAGTGACCTGAATATATCATGCCAGAGATGGCAAGTTGTCAGATGAAAGCTTTTGGTGATTTTTTGTTTTTACTTTTTAAATTTGGTCTAGAATCTGCAGGAGCAGCTACAGGAACACTGTAGAAATTCTGCAGCCAATGGAAAGAATAAGCATGTGCTAAACCTGAAGAAAGCTTAATGGCAAGCAGAGCTGGAGTGGGAGTGTGAGGGAAAGGAGAGCATCCAGAATGCTGGTTTGAAGTGATGTTTCCACTGTAATGTGGGAAGGATGTGACAGAGGAGAACTGTGACATGATTATTGCATCAGATACCCCAAAGTGGAACAAATTATGCTTTTTTTAAAAAAAAACACACCACCTTATGGTCCTACTCCTACTGATGTCTATGACCTGATCCCCCTGAAGTTTCATGTCATCATAACAAACTCTTGAATTCAGTTGCAAGTCCAGTGTTTTCTGCTCTGTCTCACATGGCACAAGTGAGGCCCCTGTTTAGCAGTGCTTGGCCGCTGTCAGCACAAGGAGCAATGCAGATGGTTTATCAACCTGGGTGGAAGTTGCTGGCATGCTGTCATAAGGCTGAGGTTTAAAAGAAGGTTTTTCATGCATGTTCTAGTGTAGCGAGGTCCAGGACACCTCAGAAAGATTTTCCTTGATGAACAAGTGGACTAGACCATCTCCAGTGGTGCCTACCAACTTCAACCATTTTGTGTTTCTGCTTTTCATTCCACATAGTCCAGAAGGAGTATATTGTGAGCGTATTTCTTTCCCCTTTGCAGTGCTATCTCATTTGAATTCCAGAACTCCTCTGTACTAAATATCAGCTTTTTTTGATGCTGGCTATGTGAGGTCAAACAGATAAGGACTAGGCTGGGAGGAGGATACCATGGCAGACAAGAATGTAAACTGTTCAGCCTGCCGCAGCGTGAGTCTCAGCTTTCACTTTTTATTTTGTATGCTCCATTCCACAGACTAGCGTGGGGGAAGAGAGGGAGACAGGCCTTACATGGCCATAATCTAGAGCCTGCATCCCACAAATGACTGTACAACTCTGCAAGTTCACAGGCAGTGCCAGGAACTGTTGCCTACTTGCCTTTCGCAGGCTCTTCTACCGTTTCTCCTCTCTAAGGCAGAAGTTGTTTTTCAAGTTCCCTGGAAAGGTAAATACGGATCTATAGCTGGTGATCCTAGGTGAGCTCATGGGTCAGGCACAATCCATCAACTAAGCACAGACGCTCCCACCGGCCCCCCACCCCCTTTCTGTAACCCTAACTGGGCTCCCAGACTGTGGCAAATTCATCAGTGGCTCCCAATAATGACACACACTTGTGCTGCTGATTATTGATGTGAGCAGCCACCGCAGGAGATGATGCTGGTTTGGGGCAAAGGGAATAAATAGGTCAGTTCTTTTCCTTTGGCTAGCTTGAGTTATTCAAGTACTGGATGCTCTAATTCACCTAATTCCTATTTCAGTTGCTTACATCATATTACTACTCTGAAATACACTTAACTTTGTTTTGAAACTATTTATCTCATGTTAATGAGGGTAAAGCATGAGATGCCAGTCTGTGGGCTTAAAAGAAAAGTTACATGCCAGAGGCCCATGAACATCTCCAGTAATGTAGGGGGAAAGGTGAACTTGTGATCCCTCCACATCTAAGATTGCCCTATGGTCTAGCCAGACACAGCCCTGCTCTGACCCCTCAAAGCCAGGGCTTAGGGCAGGGCATCATCATCAGCAGTCAGTCGCCATAGCCTTTGCTCTAGGCTGATGCTGACTTAGAGGGTTGCAACCCTCTGCTCCTCCCTGGCTGCTACAGGTCACGGGGATGATGGGAGATGTTAGCTGCCTTCTGTAGCCTCCAATTGAACATTGTGTTTATGAGCCACAAGGACTGTGATTAAATGTCTAATCTGAGCAGTGTTCTGAGGCCATACTGGTATCTAATTACCTTCACTTCTGGCAGCTGAGGAAATGAAGATCTGCCTGTGACAGTGTGTATGGTGAAATGGTGGCAATAGGAAAGGTTAGTGACATCTTCATAACATCTTCAGGTGCTTCCCTTGACCATGTGTGTGCTCTTCCATTGGCACCTGCAGCTGGGATGGATGCTCATCCTGGAGTGACACTCTTCCCCCCTGCTCTTGTCCTGGTGGAGGTGGGTGGTTTGCTGGAGCTGCAGTCACCCCTGGCCAGGCCTTCCCCAGGCAGCTGCAAGGAGCAAGGTTGTGCTGTGGTGGCACAGAGCAGAAGGAGCTGTAAAGTGAAGGTCTCGGCAACTCGAGGTCCTCCAAGATGCACTTTGACTGTAGGAGATCCCTGATTGCATGGACCTGCCTGTCCTAGGAGGCTGGAGGAAGGGCACTCCCGGGGAATCACTCTTAGGAGTATGGTTGGCTGCCTTGACAGGGTAGGTCTATCCTTCACCCATGGTGAGAGTCTGGTCCCTATTTTGTTTTTCTTTTCTCACTTGGCTCCAACACTTAATTTCCCTGTGCAGCTGCTGCCATTGCTCCATTCCCCAGGACCAGCAGCTGCTCCACAGGCAGGTTTCTAGCGGTGGGGAGGGAGGAAGACTGTTTCCACCACGGGGCTGTACGAAGGGCTGAATCCTGTGACCCAGTGCCACGGGGAAGAAAGCCATTACTAATCCCTACCATACAGCGGCTCCACCTGCCCAGCAGGATCAATGGCGCCATCTCAGCCCCATTATGTTTACTCTGAATCAGCGAGGAACGCCAAGGAGCTGGGAGGAAAGGGCTCCTCCCTGTGTGGGGTACTGCTGCCTGCCTGGGACAGTCAGGTCCTCCTTTCCTCCTCCCTGATTTTGGAAGAGGTGGTGAAGCGCTCAGTGGTGTTGATTCCCACAGGCTAGCACAGACCCTAGAGGAGGACAGGCAGGGCAGAGACCCCGCTGGGATGTGTGCCAGGCTTGCCAACCCCAAGGGGTGTGGGGTGAGCATGGATGCGGTGCACCTTCCCTGCTGAGGCCAACCAGTTCTGCTGGCAGGTAGAGGCAGGGGTGGATCTTGGAGCCATTTCCAGGGAACAGGCTGGCACTGAGGAAAGCAGGGAGGCTGTGGCTGCCTCCTTGCCCCCACATTCACGCAAGGTTGGGGGTCCAGCATTTAGAAAAGCATCCCAGTGAGAAGTCACCTATCCATCCCCGTGCTGCTCACAAAGACGAAGGGAGATGGCTTTTCATACTATACCAGTTAAGGAGTTCCTCAGCTTAGTGAACCTCAGCTGACCTCAGGGTATATTGAGTTTCCAGCTCAGCAGAGCAGCGTTTCAGTTGAAAGCACACCACCCAAAACTTCCCTTCTTGCATGTGGGGGAACTGGGGGCTGCGGGAAGGTGGGCAGTAAATGGCAGCGCACAGAAGCAAAGGTGACATCGGCTTAGTGACTCTCGGATGTAGTCAGGTCCCTTCCTAGGAAGGATGCTGCAGACCAACAGGACCAGCTTGCATGTGAAGGACCTTCAGCAGCTTTTGGCAGGTGCTGGGGCAAGGGGGATGGCAGAGAGGCCCACAGCACTGCTGGGTGCTGCAGGTTGGGATGCAGGAGCATGGCCCCAGCAATGCAGTGTTTACAAAGGTGAAAAACATTAATAACACGCACTATGCTCCTCCTGTTGTTTCAACAAGATCAAGGTGTGTACAGGAGAGTGTGTGTGTATATACATGTGCACGCACACACACTCACTGCAGCTGGCATGGGATACCGCTTGGCGCAGGATTATTCTAGTTGGGCTGCAGTCAATACTGAACAAATACAGTATATGTCCCATCTTGCCCACAGCAGTGAGGGAGCTGTGGCAGGCTTGATGCTTTCCTTCCTCTTGTAAAAGACCCAGAGTGTTTTCAGCAATGCAGGGAGCTTGGGTCCCAGCCACCTCAGGTCCTAATAGTGCATGGTCTTACTGCTGCACCAAGTGAGTCAAGGGGGAGCAACTCCCAGCCAGACACCTTCCTCACCGCCAGTTCACCCCTCCCTGCTCTGCTTGCTCGGTGTGCTGCACAAGACAGGGGTTCAGTGTAAGAAGAAAAGAAACAAAAAGGCAAAAAAAAAAGCATGTGAGATCATATAATTAAAGATGGTATCAGAATCTCTAATTAGGATGACTGAGAGAACTTGGCTGGGAGACGCAGCCAAGAGCTGAGTTAGTGTGTTTGCCAGTCCAAAGCTCCTTAACAGTAATTAATCCTTAAATGTCCAATTGTTCAGAGTTCAAGGAAACACCTCCTACTACTGTACTTTGTGTTCCTGTTAAGCAAGGAGACACAGCAGGGCGTGTGCCCTTATTCTGTAAGAGCGACACGCCTAGGGGTGTTGTTAGGAACTAGACCGAAGGTTGAGTATAATTATTAACTACCTAAGAGTTCCCAGCATTGCACAATTACCCAGGCTGCCTTGCAGCTGTGCACTTGCCCAGGTTTTTTTGGTGTTTTTTGGGTTTTTTTTTAAATAGAAATGCCAAGCTTTAGTGGTGCATATGTACAAATTATACTGAAGCGTCATCTGCTCCCCTTCCAGTGTCCTTTGTGCCACTGAGCTGGGGTGCATTAGCAGAGGGGGCTGAGGGGAGCATATGTACATATACATGTACTGTATGAAAGTCAGGGCTCTTCACTGAAACTCAATAGGCTTATTTACATCAGTTGCAAATTTGACCCAGAGATTTTTCCTTTGTTTTGATGCTGTCAGCAACTCTTGCATTAACATAAAAGCCTTGGCTATTTACTCTTGTGGGCTTTTTCATTCTGTTTGCATTTTTGAGGCAGGTTGTGTTGGATTTTCTTCTTTGTTGGTATTAACAGGGAGGAAAACCTGAGGGAAAGAAACATAGGTTTGACACAGTAGGTGAATTGAACTGTTTGTCCTGCTACAGGTCTTCTGCTGTCTTCGGACCCTCATCTGGGCAGTCACTGGGATGGTGGGAAGGGGTGCTCAGGTGTGGGCAGCTTGCGCTGCCCGCTGCAGGCAGGTGGGTTTGAGGAGCAGAGCTGCTGCTGTTTGGTGCCTTCAGGAAAGCCCAGCTCAGAGGTGGCATCACATATCACTTGCAGACAGAAGGGAGTTATGTGTCATTTCCTCAGATGCAGCATCATCTTTTAAGTTGCATTTCTGTGTTTTTATTTTCTCCCATCTTTTTTTAATTGACCCTTTCTGGCGGGTGTGGTGAGGGCCGGCTGGGAGCCGGCCAGCCAAAGTCGCTTCTGCAGGGGATGATTAACTCAGGCGTCAGCCAAGGCCATTTAGTGTTTATAAAACCCAGACAATTAAACACGGTCACAGCACTGCAATGCTATAATTGGAAAGCAGACTGTGACAATGTCCACCAAGAGGGACCGGCTCCCTGGCACCGAGGCCTGGCCAGGGCTGCACCGTGCAAACACCCAGCCGAGAGGGTCCCTGCCCTGTCGAGTCTGCATGCTATGGACATGAAAACAAAGGCTGGGGAGGGAAATGGAGGAGAAAAGGGACTTGCCCGGGACCACCCAACAGCCAGGAGCTGGCTCAGGTGTGTGGGCCGGGTCCCCTGGGTACAGGCCACACTGTGCCCCTGAGGGTTCATGGTGGGCCCCCACACCAGCCTAAAGCCAACTCTGATATTGCCCTTACAGGCATTTATCAGGGCATGAAGACCCATCCCCTGCCAGGCTGCCATTTTGGGAGGGCAGAGGGATTGGCCTTGTCCTGTGGCTGCTGCTTGGGGATTTGGAAACGGCCATTAACCAGGCCCCAGGCAGGCTTTGGAGTCGCAGCCAGTGGGGAGTGGGGTGGTTGGGGCTCTTCCCAGTTTATATGGTACTCCTGCAACCTGTCCTCCACTCTTAGCCAGTTCTGGGTAACGCAGTACCAAGCGCCATTGATGCTTGTTCCCCATCGGTGATTGAACAGCCACTGGGAGCTGCGTCAGTGTCCTGATTTCAGCTGGGATAGAGTTAATTTTCTTTCTAGTAGCTGGTATAGTGTTATGTTTTGGATTTAGTATGAGAATAATGTTGATGACACACTGATGTTTTCAGTTGTTGCTAAGTAGTGTTTAGACTAAGTCAAGGATTTTTCAGCTTCCCGTGTCCAGCCAGCAAGAAGACTGGAGGGGCACAAGAAGTTGGGAGGGGACACAGCCAGGACAGCTGACCCAAACTGGCCAAAGGGGTATTCCATACCGTGTGATGTCAAGCCCACTAAAGTGGGGGGAGCTGGCCGGGGTGGGGGAATCACTGCTCGGGAACTAACTGGACATCGGTCAGTGAGTAGTGAGCAATTGCATTGTGTATCACTTGTTTTGTATATTCCAATTATATTATTATTATTATTAATAATAATAATTTTCTTCCTTTCTGTCCTGTTAAACTGTCCTTATCTCAACCCATGAGTTTTACTTTTTTTTCTGATTCTCTCCTCCATCCCACCGGATGGGGGGGAGTGAGCGAGCGGCTGTGTAGTGCTTAGTTGCTGACTGGGGTTAAACCACAACAGGCAGGCAGCTGCTGAACTGGCTCTCCAAGCAGACCTATGTCTTCCGTAAAGTCTGGCTAATGGGGATGATGCCGAGTACTGGACTGGGATCACCACAGCCCTGCTCCAAGCTCTGCAACTGACTCACTGTTTCACCATGAGCACATCACTTCACCTTTTTGTGACTCAGAATTTTCATCTATCAATTAGGGATTTATGAGGTTTAATTAAGGTCTGTGAAGCCCTTTGAGATCTTTGCTTGAAAGATGCTGTGCAGGCATAAAGTGTTGTATGCAATGAAGAAAACAAGAGAAATTAAATGCTCCAGACAAAAGAGAAGAGAGGGCAGGTTTCCCACTGCTTGGTCTCCCAATTACATGCTCTTTGTTTGGATGGCAACCTCACTTTAACCTGTGGACAAACGAACTTGTTCACCCCTTCTTGCAGCAGACAGGCGATGACGTGCAGCAGCATCTTACTCATTAGTTAGCCTTCAGTCATCTTTCCAGAGCTATGAGCAAACAGGGAAGGGGGAAGGGAGCGAGGGCGGGTGAGGAGTATGAATTCCAGAGAAAAGGGAAGTATCAGAAAGCAAGCTAGGATGTGCAAGGGCCTTTATCGCTGCTGCTGAGATCTAGCTCTGCATAGTAACAAACAGGAATAGATCTCATCTGTCCCTAGAGGTACGTGCCCCGGAGCAGGGAAGAGCTGATGAGTTACAGCAGAGAGGAAGCAAAAGAGTCTTCTTATGCAAGGCATCTATTTCAGTGTCAGAGAGGTGGTAGACTCGACTTGAAGGAGTCTGAAGAAGGTGTTTGAACCTAGCTAGAGTGAAAAGTTGTTTTATCTATGTTTTTTAAGGTTAAGGCCTTATTTGCAGAAGTGGTTGATCACACACTTCATTTGAAGCTCATGCTTAAATTTAAGCATGTGCTTAAGGCCTTTGCTGAACAGGGATGTGCCCAAATTTGTTTAGGTGGTTGGGGGAAACCAGGTCTAAGGGGCGGGAATCTAACAGCAGCTGTGATACTAGCCAGACCACAAAGGTCCCCAGAAGCCACAGAAAGCAGTAATAAGTGAACAGCCTTGCCATATTATTCATAAGGTCAGGTTGACCTGGGGGAGGAATGGGCAAAAAGGAAGCTCCATCTCCAATCTTTATTTTCTCCTTTGCTTGCTGTACAAACAACCCTGTGGAAGCTGGCTCCAGTAGGTGTGGTCTGTGTATGCACTCCTGGGTGTGCCACTTTGTTGTGTTAAAAGCACCATTCCTCACCAGAAAGCAAGTTTCCAGGTTGTCACTGACAGTCACATCAAAACTTGTGACCCCCTCCCATCCCCCACCTGCATGCCTTCCCTCTTATGTAAGAAAAACAGAGATGCTTGTTGAGATGAAACCCAAACTAGTCCTGGGTTTGGTGTCTGCCTTTATTCCACACTGATCTGAGACCCCTCTGCGTATCTTCTGAGCTGTCAGGGAAAACAAATGCATGATAATTGCTGCTGGCTAGAACAGGCCCCTGCTTTCGGAGCAGCCATCCTCACTCTCCTCCTCTCTCCTGGAAAAAGCTCCCCTGGTCCATCCAGCTTTCCTCAGGGTTTCTTAAGCTTCCTGTTGGGCTGGCTAGTCTGCTCTAAACTTCATCTTTCTGAAAGTGCTGGTGCCCCAAATTTAGCACAACATTTAGCATCAGTAAGTACTCTTTTGGGATAAAGCATAATAATGACCTTCTATGACACTCCATTAACATATCCCCAAAGAAATGTTTGTTTTTGTTGCAATAGCAGCATACCATTGAATCACTACATGATCCACTCTAATTCCTCCAGATCCTTTTTTTTAGTACTGCTACTTAACCAATTATTCCAGGTCATTCATTTGTGCACTTAATTTCTCCTTCCCAATCACAGTACTTTGCTGTGTTTTTATTGACTTTTATCCAGTTGATTCTGAGCAGCTTTTGCAATTTATTGAGATCACTTGAAATAATAATGTGCAGATTAATTGTTCAGAAAATCCTATGCACAGGCCCATGCCTGCACCCATAGCTGGTTCCAGAGCCCAGCCTTTCTGTCTTAAAAACAAAGGCCTCTAGCACTTGATGGCATTCGTGCAATATTCAGCTGAAATGTCAGGATGAAGCCTGGCAAAGCTGTGAATTTTGGAAGGCTCTTTCAATGAAAGTATGGAATAAGAGCATCTGTTCAGCTGGCAGTGGCTTTTGGCCTCTGATCATCTAGCATTGGTTTGAATCACTGATATTTTCTGTATTATTACTGGTCTTGAAAGCGTGCAGCTGCTGAAAATATGCAAGCTTGAAATTGGCTTCTGACTGTAAGGGAGGAGATGGAGCTCCTGTTGTGTGGCTGTACACCTGGACAACCACAGGTCTTATCAAGAATCCCCTGGCCTGGGCTTCCACTCCGAAGGACTGGAGCTACAGCTCCACTGGCATCACATTTTTCCCCACTTCCAGGCGAAGGGTCCGGATACACGTAGTGTTTAGGAGTGAAAATGTAGGGATTTGGTGTCCTCTGGTGGCAAACATGAGAGTTACAGTTGGCAAAAGCAAGCGTGATCCTCCAAAGGCAAATTGTCATTCAGGCCAACTGGCCGTGTGCTCCAGGCAGAGCAGTGATATTCCTTTCTGCCCTGCACTATAAATATTTCTAGTCCTATTTGGTTTCTATAGGTTCTGTATGCTGACCCCTCCTATTTATTTTATGCCTGGTTAGTGGGTCCCCTTTCTGGAGTGCTGAGGTATGCGCGACTTTGGGTTTAAGATTGACTTGATGGTGTTTTCTTGTTTTCCCCTGTGATTTCTTTGCCTCACAAAAGGATATTCAGCTTCTGTAAGGACCTCTTCACAGTTAGTGAAGGCCTTAGCTGCTTGCCCTTGCATGGTCCCTCAGTAAAATAAGTGTGCCTTTGTCCAAAGGCCTTTTAACCACTTCTCTAAGCACTGAATCTATTACCCTCAGACTTGCCCCAGCATGGCTCCACTCACCAGGTGAAAGAACTGGTGAGCAAGAAGACACAGAGCACCTGGACAGCCCGTGTTGAGCTCTTTTAGCCACAAAACAGGTGAGAGCAACTCAGAGCATTGCATAGATGGTGAACGCTACAGTGGGAGGACGTTTGCCACAATTTGCGGTGTGTGAAGTATGTAAAGGGAGCATGCTGAGCCATAAGCTCCTGGCTCCAGGTGCTTTTGTTGGATATGGATGAAAACTGGTCAACCTCGACGACCTTGGAGTGTAAAGGTCTGTAAGTGTTTGGTGGAGCTGCAGCCAGAAGAGTCTAACAGTCTCCTCCCTTATGAGGAAAAGCAGCCTTACCCCCTCTCCCCATCTCATCCACTATGCTACCACTTGGTATTCTTCTCTTTTTCAAAGGCACCACAAGTGTTAATGAGGCAAAAGGAATATAACACAGCTGGGGCTGGCTCATTGAGGTCAAAGGGATAAATTTTCTGACATGTAAAGGCAGGCTGAGAAACAAACTTCTCGGGGGGGAGTCAGGTAAGCAGAGGGGGTGTGGGTAGATGGACTAGCAAGTCTGGGACACTGTGGCACCTAGACAGGCTGACCCCACGGAGTCTGTGTGTTGTACCTTCATGTGGGAAGAGCTTCAGAGGGCACAGGAGGAGTCAAGAGCTTCCCACACGGCTGCTGCAATTACAGCACTGGCTGAAAACAAAGCCCCTTTGTGGAGTGAATACAAACAGCAAAAAGCTGGCACTGCTTTGGGAATTTTATAACTTAATGAAAAAGAATGGGAGAAAGGGAATACTAGTATTTCAATTTTACAGAGAAGCTCAGTGCTTTGAGACTTGGGTTTCAATTCACGGAGGTATTTATTTAGTTGCCTGATTTCCATGCAAATCTTTGAGAATTAGGTACTTCGGATGTAAGCATCAATGAACTCACCCAGAGACTCACAGGAAGAGAGCATACATTTTCTGGTCCCTACTCTAAAATGCCATCACTCTCTATCAGAGGCAGACAGACTGCTTCCCTTTGCTATCTGCCTTCCTGCCAGTGCTGCTGTCTCAAGGCTGTGGTAGAAGACTGTGGCTGTAAACAGGGCTCTCCAGAAATGAGTATTATCTCCTGATGTGATAAGTGAGGGTTCAGTTGAAGATGAGGCCATGGGAAGTAGCTGGTCCCCAGCTTCTTGCTGCTTACAGACTCAAATCATCATGCTACAGAAAAGTCAGTAAAGAGCCTTTAGTAGAGGATCTTTGAATGGTGACTTCTGCTGTTCTCTGGGTCTTCAGAGCCTTCAGCTGGCTTGCCATCATTATCAGGCTTCAGCTGGTCTACAGAAAGGCAATGACTAGCAGGAGGATCCCCCCTTCCTTCCCACAGTCCTGGGGTTCCTGCCCCTGTGGAGCAGGGGGTATTTCAGCCTATGGCATAATCTGCAGCTCACCTATATCAAAGGCCTGGAAACTGCTAGAAAAGGCAGTGAGAAGTAGTTACAGCTCTTGCTGTGAGTGTACACCATGTTTTTGTGACAGGTGATGGGTCATGATGGATCTGTGCTAGCTGTACAACCTGCAAAGGCAGGCTGGGGTACCAACAGCCTCCCAGCAGTGCCAAGCATGGCCTGTGGAGACAGACTTTGTGTTTTACTTTGGTGCCAGCCTAAGGTCAGTAGCTAAAGGGCTTCTGCCCTTGCCAAGCAATCAATCTGTGTGGAAGGTTGTGCTCTCCTGCAGGCACAAGGAAGAAATTTTGAGTTTCATTCACTTATTAACATTGGATCTGAGGTTTCATTGTAATATGGCTGCCTTCAGCTACTGCTGGGTGTTTGCAGGAGGCTGCTGCTTCATAGCTCATCCAAAATATGGTTATGTTCAGTGGTGACCTTGTTTATTTACTTATTTATCGTCACAGCTCAGGTCTCTATAGCAGCTCTGTCAATCCCAAATGTACAAGTGAAGAGTCCGGTGCTTCAGTCATGTGCCGAGCTTAGAAAAAATTACTTTAAAGATGTGTATTTGAGGCTTTGCATTTTCATTTGTTTTTGCAGATATTTCTTTTTGAAAGCCATTTAAGAAACAATTTAGATCCTCCTCGTCTGCAACTCCAGAAGCTTGGGGTTTTTTTAGGGAGGGCGCAAAGTATTACAAGGCCTTTTGCCCACTTTCAGTAACCTGACCATACACAGAGCAGTGCTTTCCAACTCCTGCCCGAAATGGCTAAATTAACGTTCCTTCTTTTTCTTTGACTATTTGCATTCTCTCCAGCAGGTGGTAGCAGCCTCCTTTAAGCTCTGCAGCTCTCCTGCCTGCTGCTGCAGAATTGCTGCCCTGTGATTCATATCCCTGGCTGCTCTTGGCCTCACTTCATCTCCTCACCCTCACGATGCATGCCTGAACTCTCCTGTGGAGGAAGATCTGCTGTTTAAGTCCAGAGTATGCACTAAATTTGCCAGCAACGTGAGATGGCACAACATCATGAGGAAATGTGAAATGTCTCACTGTTGTGCATGATTAACTCCTAACGGTTTCACAGCACTATCATGTTCTACCCATTACGGACGCGGGTCTTGTAGATGGAACAATTCAAGGATACGCTTCCTAAATATAAAATTCAAGATCTAAGGCCTTGTCTAGGCAGTAGGATTAGCTGAACGCTGACAAGTCACAGACAGGCTGTATCTTCAAATAAAATGGAGAATCAGTCTGCTTTGTATTTCCACAACAAGTCCTCTGCTATGACAGTGTAATATGATAGTTTTGTGGATGCCATTACATTATCCTGTGGTATATGGCCTCTGCTTCTTAACAGCTGAGCAAGCTACTTCCCTAACTTAGTAAAACCTCTTGGGTTTAATTATAAGTGGTTAAGTGCCATGGTTTTTTTGTGTCTATTTAGGGTTGTGGGTTTTTTTCTTTTCATGTGCAGCTGTAGATTTGTTATTTGTATTTTAAAACACTGGTCCTATAGGTGAGGACCTAGATAGGTTGTCAGAGTTTCTGATTTTCCTTATTCTGTCTAAGTAAAAGGAATGCAGGGAAGAGCTCTGTTTAAGTGAGAAGATAAGGAAAAACTTTAAAATCCTCAGCTTTCCCAGCTATAGCTCCCATACCAGGCATGAGAGGTGAAGCTCTAGGTATATTATAAGCCACCTAAAAATGTAGTAATGGGCCAAGAAGTTTGGCTAATATGTTTTAGTGCATATGTTTGAGTATCTGTTTGGGTGTTGCTTACTTCAAAGCTGTAACTGGGACCTGACTTTGTTTTTTGTGGTGTTTTGCACTGTTGGGCCTAGACATGTGAAACAGGTCCTTTGAGAACATAACCAAGGCACAAAACTTCTACTCTTCACCACCAGCTCCCACACAAAGCTCTTCTGGACTAGTTGTATTATGAGCCATCTCCATCCAGGGCCAGTGACAAGAAGACTCATAGAATTCAGGCAAGGTTAGCTATAAGGTCCAGCTAGCTCCTTGTCTTACCTGAGCAGCAGCAGGCACTTTAGGGAAGGTGTTCTGTGTTGATCATTAGGTAATTAGTTACATGGCTTCAGTTCCCTAGGGTATTCCTAAATACCATCAGCTCATGGTCTGGAGCTCTCCATGCCTTCTGTAGCTACATCTAGCTTTGTCCTTGCAGTAATGCAAAAGCATTAATTTGTCTCTGACACCTACATCTAAAATTCTCTCTTCTCCCTTTTGCAGTCTTCTTTGATCTTTGCTGCCACTTGATATTTGCTATTCAATCCAGGAGCTATTTTGATGCTTGAGTGGTGGGAAGGAGCACTTACAGAAGATTTACAAGACTTGCAGTTAACGCTGTTTCCCTTCTAGAGCATGTCACAGTGTCTAAAGGCTAAACTCTTACTCTTGGAGCTGTGGTTTATGGCAAATGTATGAATTAATGGTATCTTCCTTTCCATGTTTTTCTTGGTGTCTGTCTTCCTCAGAAGACACTTTCTGGGATTTTAAACACTTCAGCTCATTAAGAAGTCTGTTTCTCAGACTTGTTGATAATGAGAGCTTTCTGTTGAGGAGTGAAGCAGCCACAAATCCTTGTATATAATGACAAAATACACCAAAGGTAACTCCCATCCACGCTGAGGCTGTGCAATGCCACCTTGACTGACAGGTGATAATGGCCCTGATCAGCCTCACCTGGGACCTCCCACATCCTGCCCATGTGCTTGGGAGCTCCATTTCAGCTCAGCCCAGGTAGGGGAGCTGCTGGCTGGTGTGGTGCCCTGACAGTGACTAAGGTTATAAGTTTTCATTACCTTACTGGTCAAAAGGGTCTGGGTGTCTTAGCTGTGTTTCAGGTTGCGAGACGCCTAAGTGGAATGAGCTCATTCCTCTTAGACTTGAACATGCTGTTGTGTCTGACGTGAGTAGCCCCTTGCATTGGTGAGGTCTATGGTACATTTGTGCTAGGACGAGGTTGGAGACTCGGTGTGGAGGGAACACTTTCCCCTGTCTGTGCAGATTCCTCCTTGTATGTCATTGTGAACAATAGCTGTTCATGTTCTGAATTAATATTACATTTCTGTTTTTTGAAAAGTGGGCATAGAATCTACCTCCAACATGTTCCTTCAAAGAATATAAAATTCCAGTCATGAAAAAACAGAAAGCCAAAATAAGCAGCTCTTTGGAGGATGGGTTAGACTGCCTGAGACAGGTGTGTCAGTGGCTTATTTAAGCATTTAAAGCTATTTACTTAAGCAGCCTGCCATTATTCATGTAGGAGCTCTATCTGTGTGTCAATGGGCTTGGAAGAGACCAGAGGGCACTCTGGTGTTTTGTGCGAGGACAGCAGACTGCTCTTTGAGGTTTGATGCTGACACTGTAATTGAGGTATAGCAGAGTCTCGCTGGGGAACATAGTATTGCAGTCTAACTGGCATTTCTGTATGCTCTTTGAATCTGCAGAAGTGACCAAGCTACTGTGATAGTCGTAGCAAGGGTTTTGGAGACCTGGACAGAATGAGGGCAGAGTTACTGATCCTGCTTGTCCACCAGTGCTCTGTCTTGGCAGATACAGGTGAAGCATACCCCAGTAAAGGAAAACTTGCCAGAAAGAGAACTGCCTGCATCCCATGGGCTGAAGCTCTAGAGGAGGTCTTTAATATGCCTGCTCCCAGGACTGGTGGTACTCAAGGGTTTGTGTTACTTCCCTCAGCCCCTCTCTGCTTCTTCTCTCACTATCAAGGAACTTTATGGACTCAGGTAACACAGGAGAGGTGACACATCCCTTACATTGTCTCACTTTAGAACAGGGTTTCATGCGCAAGGCAGAGCTGTGCTGCCCTACACCACAGGTCGCTGCTGCTCTGGGCGGAGGCTTCCTTGGATCATGACCCTCCCATGCTCTTCTGTGCTGTGTCTGATGTTCTTCACACCCTCTGGCAGCCAGTCAAACATAGGTTTTTGGAGTTTCAGTGAGTCAAATCAGCTTGTGGAAGGAGCTGGTGGTTCTGGAGCTGGTGGAAGAGAGCCAGGCACAACATGAGGCTGGTTGAAGGCAAGGAAGGAGCAGAGGCAGGGGAGGAGACAAGAGGAAGAGGACCACCTTCCGCTTTGGGTGGATGTGGGCTGTTACATAGGGCTCGGTTGCCCTTGCTGCCTCAGGAACAGAGGCTCCTTCCCTGCCTGTTAGAGACAGGCTACTCCTCATATTTGCTGAGAGTCCCCCTAAAAAGTGGCCAGCTGTCTCTGAACAAGTAAGAGAAAAGCTGTGCCACTTCTGTACTCCTTTGACCCTTGGGTGGGGCAATTTATAAACTGGGGTTGCGCGTGTCTTTGAAATAAGTTATCATTGTTGCTTTGCTTTCCAAAGGTAAAGAGGCTAATAAATTTTATGGCTGCTGAGTTATCAACTTGTTAAAATATAAAGGAAGAAAAAGAAGGGATTTTCTTTCTTCACAGCCTTGATGTCTAACAGACAGTGCTCCAGAATTATCAATTCATAGAGGCACTTATCATGAAGCTATTGTTAGGCCTCTTCCTTTGGTTGCTCTCCTCAGAAGGTAAGTTTTAAAAGGCCCTTTGAAAATTTGAGTTATACAGTATTTAGGAACCTATATTTTTAGTTGTTGCAAGGTGGGTGTATAGCAGGAGTCTTAAAAGCAGGATGAAGAAAATCTGTGAGTAAAACTGATTTTTGCATGTAATTTTGGGTATGTTTGATCATCTTTGATAAAGATACTTGCATTGGTTTGCAGTGTTCTCGGGATGGACTGCATCTTAGGCAGGCACTAAGGCTTTCTGATGAGGAAAACATCATCAAATAATTAGACTAACAGTGAGATCTGTCCCAAAATGGTGCAGGAATTCAAGCAAGGGACAGAGGCTTTCTCTGAATTCATATCTATGATCATCTTCTTTTCAGTGATAGAAGATTGTGTGAATGGGTTAGGCAGCATCCTGGCACTCAGGGCATCGTTGTTCAGATTTCTGCAAATTTCAGGGTAGGGGGGAGACTTTGTTCCCTACACTGGGTCTGTGAAGTCCACATTTGGTGCCAGATGCCAGTTTTTTAGGTGCTCTAGGACTAAAAATGCTGTATATGTTTTGGCCTTTTTGGCTCTGTGCTTCAGCTCTCTGCCTGTAAGAAAGTAATGATCAATAGTAATAGTGCTTTACCTTAACAGTAGGCTGTGAGGATAAGTCTATTCAGGTGTTTATAAGGTGCTTTGATAAATAACTAACTCTTAGAAGGCTTTGGTTGCTAAAAGCAGAAGAAATGATCACACTTGAGCTTTTTAATTTAGGGAAAAAGATGTATGGTGACTGCAGTTCCTGTGAAAATGTGATTTGGGAAAAAACGTTGATTGATAGCAGCCTGTAAGAATTATTAGCTGAAACAGGTTAACTATGAGAGCAAGGGAGGAAGGAGTAGACTCTTTCTCCCAAATTTTGAGAAAATTGTCAGAAAAATACTTTACTTTTGTGTGTGTGTGTGTGATGTTAAGAAAATTAAAAATACAAACTAGAATAATTAAATGGTAGAGTGAGGGAGTAACTAAGTAACTATAGTATTGGGAGCAGAAGGAGTTAAAAAAAATTATCCTATGGAAAGCATAAATCCAAAGCAAACTAAGAAAACTAAAGAGGTTAAAATTTAATCAGCCAAGCCAAAAATGAATCCAAGGGAAACAATGAATCATTGTTGAAGGAATAAAAACTAATAAATCCTTTTTCAAATACATCTGAAACAGGGGGTCTGTAGGGCTGACTGATGTATACAAGAAAGCTGAAGCCCAACAGAAAAACTAAATTAATTTATTTTTAATATGGTGTGCTCTGCACAGGAGCTTAAAAAAGGCCTTGCCCTCGGAACCTTTCAGCACAGGGGACAAGCCGGGGAATGGTCAAATCCTTGAACAAATTGATAACAAATAGTAAAAGAACTGCCAGAATTAGATGATATACACCCAAGAGAGTGAGCCAAGCAGAAATACTAACATGCCCATTGTATTAACTGTGGTGCAAACTATTTCTTGAATTAGTATTGGTGTCAGGAATGGAAGATGGCAAATGTGAAACCATTTTTTCTAATGGGATCCATTTTAGGAGGATCTGGGGAACAGCAATGGTAGTTGTACAAAAGCAGTGAGGTTGTCTTCTGCACTAGGCAAATTGGTGAGAGCAGTCTAAAGAACAGAGTGAACTGACTCAGGGTAAACATGATATAACAGGGGAACTTCCCTGTGGAATTGATGAAGAAAATCCATGACAATGGGCACATACCCATGGATTGATTATTCAGCTGGGGTGTATTTGGGTTTCCATGAATCTTTTGAGCAAGAATTCCAAAGGAAGCTAAATGTCATAGTATAAGGGTGAAGGCACCTTTGTGGGCCCCTGGTTAAAAGCTGGGGACTGAAGAATCAGATTGCAAACTTTCAAACCTTAAGAAGAGGGGAGAGTGAACCTGCAGAGGCTCATATTGATCTGCATTGGGATGTAGGCTCTCCACGTATTCAGAAGTGATCTGGTTAATAGGGCACACTAGTTTGCTGATGCAAAACTATTCAGGATGCTCAGAATTAAAACTTAGAAGTAATATATATGGGGAAAAACTAGCTATGTGTGCACTATAGTGAACTGCTTGGTCACATAACAGCTGTCTGAAGATATCAGCTCAGTGTTAGCAACAGTCAAGAGAGACAAACAATTTCAGGAGTCAGGGAGAGAACAGCATAGAAAACACATTTCTGCTGCTGTGTATAGGTCCACAGTTCACCCACATCTTGACAGTTGTCTAGACTTTTCATCTCAGAAAAGATGTGGAAAAACCTAGGAGTAGTGTAAAGGGGAAGAGTGCTCAGACTTCTGAAACAACTTCTACATGAGATCAAATAGACTGACTCTTCAGCCTGGAAGAAGGATGGATAGGTAGATGATGAAGACATACAGACATATGCAAAAAAGTAAATTTTGTGGAAACAGGGGAATAACTATTCTTTACAAGAACAACAAAGAAACAAATCAAGTTATTAATGAATGAGAAAGTACTTTTTTTTCAACATGTAATTAAATGATGAAGCAGCTTTGCCACAGGACTTGTGGGAGAAGCCAAAAGTGTGAAAGAATTAGAAAAACAAATAGGCAAATTCATGGGAGAAAGGTCTTGGGGAGTTCTTCAACATTAAGTAATTGCTTGCTCAGGGACACCAATAGCACAGATAGTTGGGAGGATAGAGCATGGAAGTATAACCGTATTTTCCTCATTCTTTCCCTAAGCATCTGCATTTGGATGTTGTCAGAGGCAGAATCCCAGATTAGATGGACCTTCAGTCTAACACAGTACAGATGTTCTTAAATCTTTGAAATATCGAGAGGTCACTCCCTCCCTCCCTGACCCCCCAGTCCTGGAAACTAGGATTGGACCCTCTTTCTCCCTCAATGTAAGCTGCGGATCTGTTCTCAAATATAGTTGAAATTAGTGTTAAAATTCTCAAATATACTGAGTTTCTGCAACAGATTTGCATGATGTAAATGAGTCCCTCATTGCATGTGCCTCCAGTATCTCAAACAACGGAGCTGGGGTTCTGGTTATTGTCCTGAGTAAAGCATCATCTAAAAACATGGATTGAACAAGCACAAATGTAAATAAAATGTCACACAGCAGCCAGGCAGCAACTGTCTCAACTTTCTACCAAGTACGGTAAAATAAAACAAATTTGCAGATAGTTCATGGTTGAAACCCAAATGGGAAAAAACCCCAAATGTATGAAAGTTGCTGACAGTTATTGAAGATGGTCATGTAGTGTGGCTCATGAGACAGGCTGAGGTGGTCATGGGGAGCAGTAGTGGGTTTCTGCCACTGTGCTGACCTCTGTGTGCACTGGTGCCCATGTCCACTGGGGCTGCCCAGAGCCCCCTGCTCGTGCCGGGCATGTCACCTCCTTGCAGCATGAGCGCTGCCAGCTGCCCTACACCCAAGCATATCTCACCTGCTGGGCTGAGCTGGCTCTGCATTTACTCTCTCTGATGTCAAAAGAAATGTGTACAAGCAGATGTACGCAGCAGGACTAAATGTCCCAGAAGTAGCTTCTGGATGTTAAAGGACAATTATTCAAAGTACAGCAAGACTTGTTATGAGATGTGCTGGATGCTGATGGCTTCAATGTGGCAAGCAGGGACAGCTGTGAGCATGCTTTGAAGTTCAGCTGAGGATCCAGACCCAGACTTCATGGCTTTGTGGAGATTTTAGGATAAACCAAAATCTATGCGTATAAATCCAAGTGTATACTCAAGGAAAGAGAATAATGTTTACTGAAATAGCTACAGGCCTGACTTCTGGCACCACAGGCTATTTCATCTGTCAACACTCTCTGCTAAGAGAAAAAATTGCAGCTGTTTCTGTATCATTAGGGCAAACTCACAACAGTGCGATGTTGCTCTCTGTGGAAGATATAATGTGAATTGCTCCTTTCTAAGGAATTCCACCATGTACATGTTCAAATTACTCTAAATTTGGACAGAATAAGACTACAGTGATACATGAAATGTGCCAAAGGGGAAAATGGGTAGAAAAGGCCTGTGGAGGATGAGGTTGGTTGAGGAGATCCACACGCAGTCCATCACCTGTGTGTGTGGCTTAATTGTATTCCACTAATTTCAACAGATCTGACCTGCTTATAATAACTAAAAGCTTATTCTAGTATAGCAAAAACTAAGAAAATACATTTGGTTGTTGGGATGAGCCTCACCTTTGGAAAGTAGGGCAGAGGAGAAAGGTTGCTCCTCTCAGGAGTCTGTGTTTTTAGGTATATTAAATCTTCTGAAGTGTTTTTCTAAGGTAAAAAGATAGTGTAATTCATTCTTTTAATGTTTTTAAGGTAATGCAGATCATCTGGAAAAACAGGGGAAACTAAAGGTAAAGTATGAGTACAGCTTTATCTTTTTTTCAATACCTATCATCACCTCTCTGGCTGTTGCTTCCTCTGAGGCAGGCAGAAGAAGAAAAAATACAGCTTGGTGTGCTAAACTGTTTGATTCTGCAAAGAATAAATGCAAAGCAAATGACTCAGCAGTGTGATATTGCGGCTGCAAGACTACAGTACCTAATCAGGAAATAAAGGTTTCTCTGAGCAACGTTTGTTATTAAGTTGCATATCCTGTACGTAGATTGATTGTTGTTAGCACTCGTTCCTAGATGCTCTGTCGCTCTTTCAGAAACAGAACATTAAACTCTTCCTTGCACTATAATGGTGCAAAGCGTGTGCACCATTAAAGTTCTCCACCTGGAGACTACAGGGTGTGTGGGGACTGTGGTGGCCCTTGTTGCAATACAGATTTCACCTTTACGTAGTAGTGATAGTCAGCTAGCCAAACGTGGTCACAGTGATGAAGGAAGCCCTAGCCAAATCACCCTTTGGGGGGGGGGGGGTTGTCTTTCATCTTTCTTTAAAGCAGCAGTTGTTGGGCCATACCTACAGTCAGAATGTAGGAGGGCATTAAATAGTGTTCCTAGTAATACTGAGCTGTCTCTCATGCTGAGTGAATAACATCATTCACATCCTTGCCCCAAATGCAACTCTTTTTTCCCCCTCTTTAGTGCTTTCTATGATCACCTGGGAATTTTGCCAGTTGCCAAGGACCTGGAATTGGTTCACTCTGCCTTTCCTGTTGCATATTGGAGATGTAGCTTTTTGTTGCGTCTGTTGGGTGCCCCTTGGCATGCAAAGATGTGTGCAGTAGCTGTCCTTATGACCTTTTCCAGATTAAGCACTCACTATTTGCAGCAGTGGATGTAACAGGCTGTGTTCAGCACATTTCTTTGTTTGCTTAGGCCCAGTTCTGTGGCAATCAGTAAGAAAATTGAGCAAAAAGTGTCAAGTTTTGGAAGAGTGGGTTGGAAAATGCAGCTGTCCAGATCTGTGTTCCCTTTCATTTCTAGCAGAGGTGTAATTGTTCTTTAAAATTGCTGTTACATGAGTAAGAGCTTGGTACTGTGTAAGAATGGAGCCCATAGGACGACTCCTTCCACAAATTTCCTTGTTAGATCAAAGCAGCCAACCATATTTATTTATGTCAAAGGCTCTAAGAAGCTTCCAGTTTTCATGTGAGCAGGCGATATTACCTGAGACCCCTTCATCTTCAGGTTTGTGTTTTATATTATCCTTGTAGAGGCTTTCCTTCCCAAAATTATTTGAGAACGGGCCGGGGGAGAAATCAGCTGTTTGAGGGGATGCATATGTGGGATGTGACTGAAGTGGAAGTAGGCTCTACAAACTCCTTAGTTTTTTGTTCTATTCATAATTACTTTTCTACCTTAGTTTATTCATTTGCTAATTGGGGATGCCACTATTACTTAAATCATTCACAGTAGTATTTTGTGATCTCTTCTTGCTTGACGGTTGATGATTTCAGTGCATCTAAGCACCCAAAGTATTTACTGAACACTTGAGTAAAATTTCTCATCCTCTCTGACTGATTTAAAACTGCCAGTTGGAAGGATCAATATAGACTTGTTACGTATTAATCAATTTTGTTATGTTTTAGTATACCGGTAAATGTAATTTTCTTTCAAGGTTACTACTCTCTTTTAACCTGAAGTCTTTCACTTTTCTGCAGTTCATGCTCTGAGACCAGCTGACATTAAAACAGTCACTGCAATAGGAAGTTTGCGAAGAGTAAGTACAAGTGGGAAATGTGCTGAGCGTGACCCATTTTTCCACTGTGATGATGAAGTGAGCTGATGATGTAGTTTGAGGTCCCAGTTAGGGCGTTCAGGACTTGAATCTTTCCACAAGCATCAAAGGCTTCTGGTGAAAAATGACTGGAAATACCTGCTGTTCAGTGTTCTAGTATACCCTGAGTCTAAAAAACAGCCAGCTAACTTCGTGCAGGAGGAAATGTGATCACAGTGCTCTTGCACAGAACCGTGATATTTGATTAGACTGCTTGGGTTTTCCTAACAATAAGCATAGTTGATCGAATAACTGGAAGAAGAAGCTGGGAAAATTCAAACTGGAAAGAAGTACAATTTTGGTGATCACCATTAGAACAAATTATTGAGAAATGCAGTAGATTTTCCACGCTGTTGAAGTGTTTTCTGTAGAGACTGGTTTCCTGTCTAGAAGGCAGAAGCTCTAGAAGAATCACAAAGATATAATTCTGATGTATAAATCACTAGGTAAAGTTCTCCTGCCTGTTCTAATACAGTCAGACTTAGATGATCTTTACTTAATAGTTGGAAGTGAATACCTGAAATAGATTTGAGGCCCAGTTAAAAGCATTTAATGACAGTTCTCAAGCTTTGAGGAAGTGTAGAAATGCATGTTGGGCAAAAGTTGATAGCCATTGCAGGGTCTACAGCTGCAAAGAAATGGGGGAGATTCTCCCTTATCATGAAACAACTTTCAAATTTGAGGTGGTATTCATCAAGACATCATAATTTTATCTGAGATGAAAGCTTTCCATTAGAAAATCAGCACTCAAGGACACCTTGTGAGTACTTCCCTCTCTGGAAGAAAATAATTGTCCTAAATGTAAAGGTGCTTCACCCATATCAGATGCATGGTCCTTTAGAGCAAGTCTTTTTTGTGCTAATGCCTTTGTTTCTTGTGGGTGGTGCCATAGAAAAACATATAAATCATCTTTTTTTAAGGAATGTCTGCTTTCCTAGAGCAAACATCTCTGTTGCTGTCTCCTCCTCAGACTCTCTGAAATCAATGAAGTTCCTCTGTTTATGTTAAGAGGTTTTTTACAGCCACCATACTGGCTGAGTGCCATCCATGTAAATTACCTAAATGACTTCAGGTCGTGTCCCTTGTTGAAAAGGAGTAGATCCAGAGAAATTTGGTTTAGAACAGCATTTCAGTTGACTGAATTTGAGTTCAACTAGTCAAATTTTATTTTAAGTCATATGTAATAAATTCATTAATGAAAGCAGTAACTAAGAAAGCATTACCAGACTATAAAAATAAGCTGTAATAAGGAAGCTCTGAAAAGTAATTTAAGTCTGTGAGTAACTACAACAAAATGGAGAAGAGTATGTAGAAAACAATGCTATCTATAACAGGAGTGGAATACAGTAGGGGAACAGCATGTGTAAAGCTAGTTTACCCTTTGCTTAATGCTATTCTTATTGCTTGCTTGTTCACAGACGCCAGGAGCTGATGTACATCATGAGGATTTACTCCAAAGGTAACAACGAATTGTTAGCATTTATAAGTGTCATGATACTAATTTATACAGTATCACAGTGCAGGAATTAGTCCCAAGCAATTCTTATTATTGTTTACTAGAGAGGAGGAGAAAGCCTATATAAAATATAAAGGATTTTGAGACACTGGATCCTTCCCAATCCTTAGCTAACAGAAATTCTTTGTACTTATGCAAGATATAGAACTACCTTTAGGTTGCAATAACCTTGATTAAGAACCATTGCTGCATGATGAATCCCAGATAGTAAATATCATCATCCACTAGTTAGAGACCAGAAAGCAGGGATTTATTAAAGCAAAGAAAGAACCCAGTAGTCCTGATATCCTGTGCTCTGCCTGAATGATTCCCAGTGCTTCATGGACAAGCCTTACCCCATTTTCTTCTTTCATGCCCCCTTAGCAGATCTAAATCAGTGAGTGAACATATGGCTAAACTTTGTAGATGCAAATCCGTGTAGCTCTTTTGAGTCATAGCACTCCAGATGAGGACTTGGCCCCGCACAAACAAACTTTAAAAGACTAATTTTTTTAAATGGTTGCACAAACATCTGTGTCCACTTATATGTGGGTGCACACAGAGAAGTCCCTGCATTACTGATATATATGCATAAGCACAATTACTGCAACGTGCAGGGTGTACAGAGACACAAAAAATTGGGATCTAAGACTGTGTTCTTACTCAGCAGTAGCTGATGACATGATGGTTTTGGGGAAAGAAAGGCCGCATTCTTAATTTCAGCAGCTGCCATGAATACACATTCTGAGCTGTAGAGTAGCTAATAAGAAATTGAGGCTGTGCTGTAAAATAATTTTTCTTTGAGAAACAGAATAACAGCAACTTCCTGTTTTCTCTCCCCTTTCTATAGCACAGGAAAGAGCATTCTTGAAGTAAGCGTGGAAACTTTAGCAGGTGCGTCTTGCTGTCACACTGAAACTTGAGCAAATTGGTTGAACAGCATGCTGGTAGGAGCTCCAGGGCTTTGCTGGGCTGCAGAGCAGGTGCAGCACAAGCACACTGCAGGGGTGTAAGGGAAGCCTGAGGGACAGTGTACTTGGGGAACATGGGTACAGCCAGGCTGGGTTATCTGTGCTGGCTTTAAAGAGACTGTCTGGGTAGACAAATAGTGGTGAAGAAGGGGTGCTGCAGACTGCTGCAAGAGTCTTGCATGCCCAACAGGGATTTTTGGGCTGCTACTACTACCTACGCCAGTTGCTGCTGGCGTGTGCTTGCTGCCCATGCTAGCCCAGTGAAATCTTGTGTGGGTTTTCCTGTCCAGTACTCTTTCCACTGCCGTGTGTCAGGATTTACACTGGGGCTGCCATAGATGCACCACATATACAAATTCATCATCTATCAGCTGTTTCCAGCTGGCTCTGAAGGCAGCCTTTACTTGCTTGAAGGGTGTTGCAAGTAAAACCTTCAGGTCCACTGAAATGCTGAGTTGAGTAGTGCATAGCTCCAGGGTCCTCCCCTCCAAATCTTCTTCCTAGTGTCTTAATGTCACCTCCATTTCCCTGTGAAAGGGGTTTAAAACCTGGCAACTCCTCAGCACTTCAGGAGGCTGTCTCTGGGTAGCCCTTCCCAGCAGCTTCATTTCTATGGCTGCCTGTATTTAAATCTGCCTACACTACTTGTGGCTGACATGAGAGATGGGGCTGGAGGTTTCTGACCTGAGTGTGGAGGCAAATTTGGATGGCAAACCTCCACTTCAGAAGGTGAGGAGCAAAACTAGCAAAAACAGCTGCAGAAGGGCTTGGGCATATCTCTCATGCCTGCCAATGATTCTCAGACTTTACATTTTCTGGCTGTTCTATTGTGTTTATAACAAAACGGCAGAGTAGCAGTCCCTTGTATGCAGAAATTGCCTAACCTATGTGTGTCATTCAGCTCTCATTAGCAGTTTTAATCCCTCGGTCCTACACCTGTCTCCTCTGCCTGGCACAAAGGGAGCAGCATCAGACAGCCAAGCCATGTAAGTCTGAGGGGTTTTTGGCTGGGCAGTTGATTTACAGGTGGCAAGGTGGAGGATGGAAGCCTTTGGTGCTGGAGCACTTCACTGGACATAGAGTATGTTCAGTACTGGCAGAGGCTACACAGACATTCCAGGGACAGGCCCTGCCAGTGTGGCTCAATTGTCACCTCTCAGAAGCACAAGGAACAAAGCCCACTGTGCACTTTGGAGTCTGGATCACCTGACTTAACATCAGGTCTCCCTCTTTATAGCTGCAAAACAAATTTTTTGGCTCAAATAGAATTAGAGGTGTGCCTACCAAGCTGTGTCTGCTGTTTTCATCTAAGTGCACATGTCAAAGTGAGATGCCTGAATATGAGCTAATCGCCCTAGGCTCTCTGTGTAGCACAGACAAGTGTCTAATCTTAACACATTTAGGAGAGAAAAGATTAATTCCACCTGAAGTCTCAAATGTTGTTTGATTTAATGGTAAAAATCAGCCAAAGCTTTACCATTACTGATGCCTTCATAGTTTCTCTTTTCCTTTCTGCTTTTCAGAGACCTCCTGCATCAAGCTGAAGAAATAGTGAAGCTCATGAAAGAGAATCAGGTTTGTTTAAAGAACAGGACAATTCAGAGAGCTTGGTGTTGAAGCAGAAAAAGGGAGAAATGTGATTAAATGCTTTAAACAGCATTCAAAAATTGCTTCAAAATAGAAAATGCCATTTCTTGAGGTTAATGGACTTTGGTCTTCCTCTTGTAAATAAGAATAAACTCTCTACCTTTCAAGTAGAGAGTTTTGTTCTGGAAAGTATCTCACCTGGTTTACGTTTGTCAGAGTGGATGAAGAACTTGGTAGGGAAGCCAATATGTTTGTTTTCTATTGGTTAAGGATGTGAGACCTCTGCTAGCTACAGTCCGTAACTGTGCCAGTGTTTCTGAGAAGCCAACCCAAAATAGTAACTCTCAGTATTTGTCTCTTCAGTTTCCTCTTGGTCTTTTAGGATCATATTTTCAAAAAGGACAGTAAACATCTAGATATGCTTCGGCTGATGTCAGTGGTTGATGCTGGTGAGAGCTTGAATTATCACTCATGGCTGAGTGCTTTGTAAATCCCATCCTGGAGTTTTATGTGTTCATTTTTCTTTTATTCTTAACCCCGAGGCATGTTATTTTGTATATTGGTCTTGACATAACAGGAAAATGTAATTGCCAAGGTGATTCCGCTGTTGCCTCTTTGCTCTACAGGGAGCCCATCAGACTGTTTGTACATGGATTTAGCATATGTTTTCGTGGAACTAAGTGGTTCCAACCAATACTCTTCAGGATTGACGAGAACCGCCTGAAAAACATAGCACAGCTGAGCACAGCTCTAGCTCTCAGATTTTTGCTCCAGTCTTCATCCCACTAGTGTGACCCAACCTCAGCAGTTCAGGAACATTAATCCTGTCGGCAAGCTGCAACAGTGATGGAAAGAAGCAGCATCAAGCTCTGTGCTAAGCTGTGTATGCCCATCTTCTCCAATAGACTTTCCAATGGCAGCAGCAATTTCTGGCTCTATCCTGAGCTTTTTACAGGTGTGCGTTCAGCTTTAATTGCAGCATTTACTGCCTAACCACCCATTTACTGTCTCCTCTAGGGAAAAGCTGGATGGCTTATCAAATGGAAGTGATTAGGATGGCCATAGTTGGGCCATGGGCTACTGCTTCTTCTTGCTGATTTAAAACCATAGCAAATCTTGTGTGAGAAAGAAAAATAGCAAATAGGTCTCTTATTACCCTGTTCCTTCAATTTATTTTTTTCTCCCAGATGATGGACTTCCAAAATGACTGGAAATTGATCACAGTTTTTTTTAGTGCTGAAAACCCAGGTTCTTCCTGTGCCTCCACAGAACTGGTAAGCTTTTCATGGGGTGGTTTAGCAGTCAGGGCAGGTCGTTGAGATGCTTTCTCAAATTCTGCTCTCCTGTGAACCAAAGGAGTAGCTAGTTCTGGGAAGTTGGAATGATTCTATCCAGTGATGTAAGCTCCTGGCACACAATGTGTTTTGTATTTCTAAACATCTGCACTTAATTTGTGATCCCATGTCTGAGATGCCTTAGCAGAACAACACTTTTCCACCTTCAAGTCTAAAGATACATTTCTTCCCCATCCCTGTCTTTTTTTTTAATATGTTGTCTAATTATAGGCAGTTAAATTACAAGACTAGTTCCATGGTTTTTTTCTTGATGCTAGCTAAGACTGAATCCAGTATGTAGCGCTCATTGGTAACCCTCAGTACACAGCTCAACACGCAGGGTTTGTGACTTTAGGCAAATTGATAACTGTTTTTTCTACTAGTTTTGATGGCATTTCTCATCTCATTTACAGAAGAACTGCATATTGGACAACCTGGAAAAACTTAAAGCTGTCTTGGATTTTTTGTATAAAAAGGTAGGATTTATTCATCAACATTGAATACCTGAATCCTTTGCTGATTTTTCCAGTCTCCCCTACTGGACTACAGCTTATATCACTGTTGAGGTGACTTAGAATACCAATCTCATTGACTCCAATCCACTGGCTCTGTTCATTGTCACTAAGTGTTTTATTCATGCTTTTAAAAAGCTGATGCAGGCAAACAGAAAGGATGGACAAGAAACTGCTTCATTTTGCAACACAAGCTGATGTACCACTCAGTCTTTGGGTTTTTTTGAGTGATTTCTATGAAAAATGGAGTATATCTGTCTAGGTCTGATGTTTAACAGGGCTGTTTGTGAAAATAATTGATATCTAATTACTGGACCTGTGGAGCTACCTACGCAGTGTACAGGCTGCTAATTACCTGGTGATGACTTTTACAGACCAGAGAAAATACCCATTAAAAATATGTATAATGGATCTTTTTTCCTATTTTGTGTTCATTTTTAAGATCTCAGCATTTCTAAAAGTTTTCTAGCTGGCTGCACTAAGAATTATCTGCTTATCTAGGGTGGTTTCTGGGAAATGCTCTGCACTGTGTCTTAGTCTACTAATGCATAGCAGACTAGATGCAGATGTATCACTATTAGAGCAGACTATTAACTGTTTATCTGAAATATTTTAATAGCATCTTCTAAGAATTTTGTTTTGCTGGTTTGAAGGCCTAAAGGGTGTTCTAAACCTGCTACAGTTCAATTGCATCAGGCCACAACCACTCGTTTTTCTCAGACTGACTTCCAACAAATGTTGTGCATGGGTGAAGTTCCTCCCACGCATTCTCTTCAGATTCTCTCCACTATTATTTCCAGAATCTGTTTATGTGCACTTGTAAAAGTGAAATATCATTATGTAAATGGAAAACTGCTTTCTGCTTGGGGGAGAGGTGAGGTGGGATGCACGAGAGCTTGTGCTATTATACAGGGCTTTTCAGCCCCAGGTTTGCATTGGTATGTTGCCACAAAAATGGTAGTTCCTACGTCATTTGAGTTCAATTTATTTGGCTGGTGGCCACTTCAGTTATGTAAAATGAATAGCTGGGTCTCAGTCAAGGAGTCACGGTCACAAGTACTTCATGAATTATGATCAACATTATTCTAGATGGCAGGTATAGGAGTAGAGTTCAGGACAGAATTGGCAAAGACTTAGATCATTGATTTTATGTAGGCAGAATCCCAGGCCAGAGATAACACATGTGAAGCTGTAGGCGTAATTTACCATTATCGCTACTTGCTGATCTTTAATTGCAAATATAACATGATTAATTTTCACTTTATTACTGCAGATTCCCAGGGCCTTCATAAACCTGGTGGATTCCACTGAGCTCACAACTTCCTCTCTTGCATGTCAAGGTTACAATAATGTCAGGTAACAGAGATTTCTTTAAATTCTTGACACTGTCTCCTGCTAGTGTTCAGACACATAACAATGTACACATATTGACTTTATAACAGAGGTAGAGTCTTCTGAACAGTTTTTCTGCCCTTAATACAAAAGCATGTCAAAGATTTTAGGTCTCCACTTTGTTTCTGCTAAACTCTCTCTTCAAGGCATATTTTTACCAGGAGGAGTAGGTGCTTTTAATCCTGCCAAGTTGGATAGCATATGTTTAAATATTGGGTCAGAGTGGGGAAAAAAGCCTTGACACTGTACAAGCACTGTTCAGCAACAACCAAAGCATTGGTGTGTTATCAACAGTTTTAGCCACAAATCCAAAACACAGCACCATATGGGCTGCTATGAAGAAAGCTAACTCCATCCCAGCCACACCCAGTACTGTGATTGTGGTCACAAGACTGCACAGTCTACCTATCCCCAGCTCTTTAGTCAGTGCTATTTCTGCCCTGCAACTCTCAAGCCAAAAACTCTGAAGGCTCTTTAAAGGTTTAAGTTTCTAGGTATCGATGTTCATAAAAGGAATAACTGGTCTTAAAGCATATTTTTAGGCTATGTGAAAGCTACTACTCGGGCTTAGGGTATGGTAGGATGGAGAATATCCAACTTGTCAGTTCCTTATGGTAACTGCATCCCTAGATGCTTTCATCCATCTCCCTTTCTCAGTACATTGTAAAAAAATGTGAGTAGCTTATGTCCCAATTTAGTATGGAGTAGGAGTGTGCACGTGGACAGTTATGATGGAGTAGTTTACAGCTGATGAGATTACACTCTGTCTTACTCCACAGTAATTTTTTTCCTGTGCTCATGGCATAACACACCATATGTACTAATATAGTCATCCTGACTTGTTTCACAAGCTTTGCATGTATACAATCCAGGAGACATTCCATCAGTTGAGGAAGGGGTCTGGCTGCTGCATAACGATGTGTTTAACAACAGGTATAAGCAGAGGAGAAGCTTTCCTTGTCAAAAGCGACTGCATGGAGCATTCTAACTTATTTCTCCTGCACAGGCACTAAGGGGAAAAATATGAGACAGGTAGTTAAGAGGTAGAAAAGATGGCTTGAGGAATATGGGCCTTGCCATATATTGAAGGCCTTAAAAACCAAAATTAAATAGATCTGATTTTTTTTCCCTCACACACTAAAAGTAGTGTAAGAACCCCATTTTTAGGCATGTAACTATTTTCATATATTTTATGAGGTTCTTCTGTTAGGCTTGTGTAGGATTCTGGTCCTGCGTTCATATTTTTTTCACTCAGCGGCAACGATAAAAGCACTTTAACAGAAAACTCCCATTTAATAGGATTAGCTAGAGTTCTGTGAAAACGAGAGAGAGTCTGATCCTGACAGGTACTTATCACTTACATCTGCAAACCCCACAAAAAAAATTTTCTCAGATTCCAGTCCATCCAGGCATTTTCAACTGAGTATACCTTTGCTGGAACCACACTAATCTTAAATATATCTTATATTGTTCCTACCTACAGCCTTGGGAAGTCCGAGTTCTCCAACTAGCTGCAGAAATATGCAGTATGCACATGTTACCTTGCAGGTCACAAATTTCGCTGAGATGGGTTAGCTGCCTGACAGTGCCTGGCTATCCTTTAGCATATATAAACTTTTGCAGCATTGAGCTTCCATCCACATTTCTAGATGCAGGTCTTGTTTTCAGATACAAAGGCAAAAGTTCCCCTGGAAGTATTTTAAGTATGTTCAATTTTCCTATGTGACTATAGAGGGGGAAATATCTGAAAACTAGTGCAGCTGCTATTTTAAGGCTGAACATGCTGCCAGCTTGTGAGACCATGTGCTAATCCAAGTCTGGCATACTTGTTATCTGAATAGGCTTTCAAATTAAGCAGCAATCCAAAGCTCTGGATGTGGAAATATATATCATTCTATGTTTATATAAAAAATTAGGATGTTCCATGTAGCTTTCTCAATATATGCAACAATTTAGTCTTCAATGTATGCTTGTCAGTGGCTTAAAAGAGTTTGTGCTGTCTTGTTTATCAAAAGTTCAGAATGTCTTTCACATTTTTCATTCTTTTCTGCAGCAATCCAGGCAGGAATCAGTGCAATTGTGTTAGTGAATGCTCCACATTAGATGATAACATATTGAGGTGGTCCTATCAGGTATGGTATCTTCCGTGTTGTCCTGGTTTCAGTTGGGATAGAGTTAATTGTCTTCCTAGTAGCTGGTACAGTGCTATGTTTTGAGTTCAGTATGTGAAGAATGTTAACACTGATGTTTTCAGTTGTTGCTCAGTAGTGTTTAGGCTAAAGTCAAGGATTTTTCAGCTTCTCGTCCCCAGCCAGTGAGAAAGCTGGAGGGGCACAAGACTTTGGCACAGCACGCAGCCAGGGCACCTGACCCAAACTGGCGAACAGGGTATTCCATACCATGGGACGTCCCATCTAGCATAGGAACTGGGAAGTGGGGGCAGGGAATCGCCGCTCAGGGACTAGCTGGGTGTTGGTCGGTGGGTGGTGAGCAATTGCCCTGCACCTCATTTGTACATTCCAATCCTTTTATTACTATTGTTGTCATTTTATTAGTGTTATCATTATCAGTTTCTTCTTTTCTGTTCTATTAAACCGTTCTTATCTCAACCCACGAGTTTTACTTCTTTTTCCCGATTTTCTCCCCCATCCCACTGGATGGGGGGGGAGTGAGTGAGCGGCTGTGTGGTGCTTAGTTGCTGGCTGGGGTTAAACCACGACAGCTCTCATATTACTAGACACGTCTATTCATTTTCCAGATTGGACTGAAGTGAGGAGTTAAGGGAGGAATAGCAGTGAGGAAGTTGAGTAACAGCCTTTTTACTACACGTCCACAGCAATCCTGACCCCATTTCTTACATGAGGAACACTGGACATAAGTTCTCTCTATACCTGAGTGATTTTAGTGTCTCTTCAAGTTTCTAATGAATATATAGCTTTTGGCAACCTAGAATTTGTCATATGCCATCAGAGAAATGATCCATCTTGTCCAGTAACTTGCCACATGATTTAGAAGAGGGGAAAATTTCTGTTAAGACGAAGACAGTTGTGCTGGAACTCCTTTTAGAAATGACAGGGAGGCAACAAGCATTTCATTGCCTTGCTAAGCTTGCTGCTCTTTCAAATTATGGTAAATCAGTGTAGCTTTCTCACAGCTACAAGGAGTTTCCAATTATTCTGTAAGATGATTTCATTAAATTACTCTCTTCGTTCTGGATTACTGAATTTTTTTATTGTGATTTATTAGGGATGGGGATAATCTTACTTCACTTTAAGCCCTGACAAATTGCACATATATTACACTCTCTACCGGATAATACTCATCTGATTAAATGATTGTCTATTCAGGATGCTTGGGAAAAACTGCTGGAGTCTGAGAGGTTTGATCAAAAGGATGACTTCACTGTCATTCTTCAGCCTTATCTCCAAGAAAGAAATCTGCTGTGCAGACTGGTGAGTAAACTCGAGTTGCTTCATTATTTCTGGATTGTATCTGCTGAGATTGAGTGCAATATTCAGCTGGCTCTTTTGTGTCTAGGCTGCGTATAATGCTAGAAGACAAGGGCAGTCAGGCACATGCAGAACATACCTCAGGATCAGACACAAAGGTCCTCAGAGTGGAGCTTGCTTCAGACAGCATCAGTCAGAGATCCTGTGTTTTTTGAATGCTATGTTCCTGGAGAAATCAAGTCATGGCATCTCTGTGGATTAGGTCACGAGTGTCTGGAAATTGTCAGTGCTGCTAATTTTTCCATATCTTTGTAGTCATCAGCATATTCATCCCTGATTATGCTCATGTGTTTTTGGCAACAAAGGCAAAAAGTGGGTAAAAAGTATTTAAGAGTGGGTAGGTGGAAAAAAGATAAAGGTTTTGTAAACTGTGTTGGAAAGTAGACTTACCTCCCTGCAATGAGACTAATGCAGTCTGGGAACCTGGGAATGAATTTTGTCCAGATTTTGTATCTGGTATAGCCAGTGGGGAATGAATATAGATAGGGTTGCCTAGGATGTCAGACATGATTTTGCCAAAAGTGATCTTTAAAGAGAAGTTCAAAGGTCAGGGTTGTCTGAGACCTGGCAGTGAAGAGGGAAAATATTACCTCCTAGATAATGGTTCACACAGAGCAAGGTATCAAAATCCAACACATAACATTAAGTGGTTATTTGTAAAACAGGTTGATGGTGACTCATGGTCTGGTTCCTGGGCATCATAACAGCTCCTTGAATTTGTGGTAATTCCATTGCTCCCCTCAGCTCAGTAACAGAACAAAGTGAACTGGGAGAAGAAATTTGTCTTCTAGGAAGGTTGGGGTCTGCTGATGTTGCAAAATTTTCCTTTGCTGCTGGGTTGTCTTAGGCCAGGCTGGTTTTGTTGATGGCTGGTCTGTGTGCAAATGTCAGACTTTTAACTTTCATGGCATTACTTTTTCTCTTAGTAAATTGCTCTGTTATTGTCTTAAATGCCATCTTATGTCATAGGTGCATTCTTTATTTCTTCTGATTTGTGATTGACCTGCAGGCTACCATGTGTAATCTTCCAAACTCTTCCAACAGTTATTTTGATTTAAAAATGAGCATGATCTCTTAAGACAAATTCTGCTTGCTTCCACTTTTAAAATGCATGCAATTGTTAGCTAGAGGAAGTGTTGTTTATTCCAAATCATTCATGTGATCACATCTGTGTGTCTCCCTGATCTCCTGTATGTCACTATTGTGATCGTGCTTTGTTGTTGCTCTGGTCTTCTTGTCCTGTTGATGTGCAGTCCCTTCACTTCTGCCTTACAGCGGTAGGTACAGCAATCACTTACAAGAACAGCACCTGTTCTGTCTTGACACACCAGCAGTAACTGAGATCAGCAACAAGTGGCTTAATGAGAGTACCAGAGATTGATTTTGTTGTGGGTATGAATATTATTTTATAGATTGAGACCTTTTGTGGCTGAATATGTCATCTTTCCATACTATTAAATGTTTTCTCATGGTCAAAATGCTTTCTCTTTCAGGGCAGGGATGGTTTGATTACCACATCAAAGACACAAGTGGAAACTCTGGAAGAAAATTATACATTCATGGCTGTGGGCCTCTGGAACAACATGGTAAGCAGTACCACAGATGCTTACTGGACTTAGTACAGATACCTGGTAGCAACTCCACACTAGCCAGACTTTGAGTAGCAAGGAGGCAGGAGAAGGAGGAATATAAGAAAGAAACATCCCATGACTGTTATCCTCAGCTGTGCAGAGAGACTGCTCTCAAATACTGCTAAATGTCCTACACTCCCAAAACAAATGTCTTGCTGTTCTGTGGCTGCTACTTACTACTAAGAGCTTTTTAGAAAAGTTTCCAAAGTAGCCCTTTGGGAAGTCTCAGGCAGTAAATGAGCTGTGGCAGACCCTTCTTTTGCTAGTCTTACCTCTGTGATGGTGTGGCACAGTGACAACAGAGGCTCATCCTAACCTGAGGTTATAGCAATTATACAGTTCTGTCTGCTCTGCTCTGTATCCATTCCCCCTCTTTACTAATGAGTCACATAATGTTGTCTGTTCCTTAACCATCATTCTTCTGCTGCTGTTGCTCATAGTAAAAGGGTGAGAGAGAGCCTTGAGGAGCTCCTGTTACTTCCTCAAGAGTTGGATGTCCTACCCAGCTGAGGAAAGCCAAAAAATGGTGCCTTCTAATGGGTGGGAGAGGGTGTCTGGAAGAAACATGGACTCTTGGACCCACTTGACCCTGAACATGATGACCAATTCTGTAGCAGACTGTTTCCTTCTGCAGTGGTCAGCTGCTGACACACAGCATTTGTGCGTGTGTCAGAGTGGATGCATGCACATCTGGAGGGGTTTGCGTTTTAAAATTTATGATGGGGGCAAGTGAAGAAATGGGAGTTGCTTTTCAAGACAAAAAAGAAAGCATATGGTTTTGGACTCACCAGAGCAAAGTAGGATGTTACTGCTTAGTGTGTATTATGTTTGGATATGCCCCGATACCACTAGTTTGGGGTAAGATGTTGATTTTACTATTCCTTCTGACTTAGAAACTTTCAAAATTTTCTGCTTTTTTTCCCAATAACCTTCTTATAACATATACAATCTTTTTTTTTTTAATTAAAAAGAATCTGCAATGGCCAATTAAGTTAGATTAAAGATAAAAGACTGACTTTGTTTGTTTTGCGGTCCATGTGTTAATAAGATTTTCATCTAAGAGCACCTACTATTCCTGTGTCTGTCCAAATTACTCTAAGCATGGAGGAAACAAAGTCTATACTGCAACTGCCTTTTAGTAAACCAGATTTAAAAATAAATCCATGCAGATTGGCATGTTCTTGTTTCCTTTTATGCTAATTCTTGCAGTAGTAATGCTGTTGTAGCCCTGATCATTTAAAGAAGCAGGATTTGCAGGAAGATGCTTTTATTCAGCCAGATGATATAGCTAGAAAAATCATACAGTCAATTTAATAAAACATCATAGAATCATAGAATAGTTTGGGTTGGAAGGGACTTTTAAAGGTCATCTAGTTTAATCCCCCTGCAATGAGCAGGGACATCTTCAAATAGACCGGGTTGCTCAGAGCCTCATCCAACCTGACCTTGAATGTTTGCAGGGATGGGGCATCTACCGTCTCTCTGGGCAACCTGTTCCGGTGTTTCGCCACCCTCATCATAAAAAAATTCTTCCTTATATCTAGTTTAAATCTACCATCTTTTAGTTTAAAACCATTACCCCTTGTCCTATCACAACAGGCCCTGCTAAAAAGTTTGTCCCCATCTTTCTTATAAGCCCCCTCTAAGTACTGACAGGCTGCAGTAAGGTCTCCCTGGAGCCTTCTCTTCTCCAGGCTGAGCAACCCCAACTCTCTCAGCCTTTCTTCATAGGAGAGGTGTTCCATCCCTCTGATAATTTTTGTGGACCTCCTCTGGACCCTCTCCAACAGTTCCATGTCTTTCCTGTGCTGAGGGCCCCAGAGCTGAACGCAGTACTCCAGGTGGGGTCTCACCAGAGTGGAGTGGAGGGGGAGAATCACCTCCCTCAACCTGCTGGTCACACTTCTTTTGATGCAGCCTAGGATACAGTTGGCCTTCTGGGCTGCGAGTGCATATTGTCAGCTCATGTCCAGCTTTTCATCCACCAGTACGCCCAAGTCCTTGGCAGGGCTGCTCTCAATTCCTTCATCCCCCAACCCCTTCAGCCCCCAGTACTGATACTGGGGGTTGCCCTGACCCCGGTGCAGGACCCTGCACTTGGCCTTGTTGAACCTTATGAGGTTCACGTGGGCCCACTTCTCAAGCTTGTCCAGGTCCCTCTGGATAGCATCCTGTCCCTCAGGTGTGTCAACTGCACCACTCATCTTAGTGTCATCTGCAAATGTGCTGAGGGTGCACTCGATCCCACTGTCTGTCATTGATGTTATCTTTTAGTTAAAGTTGGTAGGACTTTGGTTAGTTAGTAGGAGCCAAAGAGTTAAAAATTGATCAGCTGTTGAAGCTCTAACCTTGGAACAACCATGCTGCATCCAGTTATCTCCATTGCTGTTATCCATGACATTCCTCATGATGATCTCAAAGTTCCTACCTCAGTTCTTCTACCATAAAATAGATGCCATGATAAGATACATGTTGGCTTCTTTATCATTGTTTTGCCTTAGTCCCACTAGGCAATTAGTTTCACTAGTTGAATGAGCAAAGCAAACACTGAAAGTCAGATTCCTGAAGTGTGAATTAAACATTCTCTCTGTTTCTGGAAGTTCTCTGTAAAGAAACTGAGTCACTTTAAATGCCCATGTCTCAGTGTCACCATCAGTGTTGGAGATACTTACCTAGATCACACAATTACCATCACCTAAATATGATCTGTAAGACACTAGAAAGAGTGGCATATCCTCCTCAGATACAATTATAAATATTGAAGCTAGTTGGGAGCAAGCCACACAAAGTATCAGCGTCCAATCTGCTGTGAAATGTGGCCCTTTACATCTGCTTAGCACAGTTTTTCTGTCAGCAAATTTTTGAATTGAAATGCTGAATGTGTTTTCAGCCAGTGCAGAAGATTAATGCTTCTGACTGGAGAGGGACCACAGTGCTAACAGTTTGCCAGCCCATTTTGTGCCTCTCCAGCAGGAATTGTTTGGGGCCAAGTGAACCAAATTTGTCAGATTCTGAGATCCACCTAATTGTGGCAGTAGATCAGCCTGAACTAATATGTTTTCTAGGGTTTATCAGTGGGGAAACTGGCCTTCAGCTTTGAGTAATGTCCTCTTATCAGACTCTGCAATTAGCAGAGTTCATGTGCTTCTAATGGGCTTTGCTTTCATTTTTTTCCCAAGTCTAGACTATAGCTTTTTTTTTCTTTTTCTATGGCGTCTTACTGTTAGCTTTTTAGAATTTATGCAGAATCTAATATGAGGCATCTTGAATGGTCTTTACAAGGAGTCGTGATGAATATACTTTACAAGGAGTTGTGATAGTATCATCCCCAGTCTGAAACAGGTATATTGCCTCCTCCAAATGCAGGATCTGTAGAAGGGGAGAGGGCCAGGATTTATCTTCTGAAGTATAACTCATGCAGACATACTCAGTCAACTCAGCACTGATTTCTCTTTCCTGCCCTCTCAAGTTCTTACACTTAGCTTGCAACAAATTCCTTCTGTCCCTTCAGCTGATATTTTTTTATTTGCAGCTTCTGCCAGCAGAAGAGCTGCCTTCTTTCCCCCTGCTTCATTTTTCTGTCCCTAGCCCTTTTCTGCACAGACTTTATTTGGCCTCCTGGGCTTTGTGCTTAGCATCCCATTCTTTGGTGTCTCGCTCTATTCTTGTCACTTTAACTGCTAGGAGCATTTTGTGGAAACAGCAGAGGTGAAAAACTGTAAGGAAAATGAAGTGGTACTTTTAAGGATGGTTGCATTAGGGCCAGTTACCCAGACTCAGGCAGTGAGCATGCTGGGGAGCCACCAGAACTAGAGAATTGTCATAAAGGAGACAAATACCAACTTTGCCTTATTTCAGTGTTTTTCCTCAGTGTGAGGTGGTTCCTCTAGTGAGGGGACAGCCTAGGTGATCTGGAGGAAGAGCAAAATGTGCCAAAACCACATCCTGCTACTGGTTTGAAGGGAGACTACAGGAATGGTAGTATTTCCTTCACAATTCTTTCCCCCCTCTGTTTTCCTGCTGCCTCTTTGATTTAGTGGAATTTTCTCAGTATAGCTGACAATCATCAGAAAGGCACCTCTCTGGGTAGGTTCCTTGTCTGCCTGTGATGGTATTCTGCCATGATTTAAAGCAGATGATATGAAAGATGCTTTGAGCATAAAAAGCACTAGCAGATGTCTTCACCCAGTAAAGGTCACTCCAGTTCTATCAGGAATTCCAGCTAATGGTTTATGCTGACTCCTTTAAAAACAAAACAAACCAACCCACAATACAGTATTGGGAACTGATAGGAAATAAAGATCATGACCTGTCAAGCAGCAAACACAGCAGAATGAGGAGGTGCCCGAGAACTGCGTTCAGAGAGTTTTCTTCCTTTTGCTGTCTCCCAGACTGCCCTTACCTTGTTTTGCAGCTTGGTACCAGCCTCTTTCTTGGAACAATTACCTGCTTATTGGCCAAAGGGCAAAACCTTGAAAATCTAGTGGCAATTGGCAGTAGGACTGCACTTCAGTCTGGCTGAGAAAAAGCTGAGCTAGCAGGTGCTAAGGACTTGTCCCAGGCATGGCTGGATATTTTACCAAAACATGTCTAGCCATCTAGTAGCAATGTAATTCATACACTAAGCACATCAGAGAACAGTCAGCTAAATGACATTGGGTAGCTAGGAAAAGCTGAGAGAGGTTGGTTGTTTACTTGGACGGCTTTTGGCAAATGCCTACAATTTTACCTCTGGCCGTATGTCCGGGGGCAAAGTTCCTTTCATGTGTATAAAGAACTTAGACAAGAAGCTCTTGCTTTTGTGTTTGCCATTCTTCTGTGTAACAGAAAAGACCACAAAAAAACCTACCCTGCCACCAAGAGAGAAACTGAAACCAGGCAAGAACCCAAATGGGAGCAGCACGACAGGAGGCTGCCCATGCCTCTCTTCGGCCTTCAGGGCTTTACGCTGACTTAGAGACTGCTGCAGTACCAGAGCAGACCTGCACACTAACTGGCCTGCATGACAGATGTGCTAGAATTCAGGGGAGGTTTTGGCTGACCACAATGCAGACTTGGTGCCCAATTTCCTGACCAGGACTTTGCAGCTCTGCTGCATGGGAGCTGTTGGTCTTTGCTGGGAGAACAGTGTCTCTGAGTCACCTGGAACGAATTACCTCCTGGAGAAATTCATTCTCATCACACAACTGCCAACAATGTACAAGTATCTAATACGTGTTTGAAGTTCATTCCTAGCCAGGAAATACCACCGTTGTCCCATGTTCTGTGGGATGATTCTGTGCTGGAAGAAGAACATTTTCTTTTACAAATATCATTAAATAGCTACTTTGTTTTGCCCTAGGAAGATGTGAAAATACCAGCGCCCAATGTATCTTTTCTCTGAGCTTCATTATTTTGCATGTTTTGGGGACATTCCTTTTATTCCTCTCTCTCTCTCTCTCTCAAAAAAACCTACAGACCCTGTTTATTCAAATCCTTCTTTCAAAGAATATAAACTCTGTAAACCTCTTCTCTATTTCTCTGAATTTTCCCATTATTTTCACTGATGAAACAACCAAGATAGAATATAACATTCCTGCCCAGAATGTATCAGTGACGTCAAGCCTGTTATTATTGCATTTTCCAGCCCTTTCAATCCTGTCTCTTATGTAGTCTGCTGCTTCTGGCAGCTGCTGCTGCTGGTGCAAGCTGAGCAGACATTTACTGAGGAATCTAAACCAGTGGCCAACTCCTTTGGGTGTGATGGCAATTTAATTAGCACCCAGCAAGGTGCCTGAACAAGTGAAGTGATTCCTTGTGGTATTTGCTACTTTGTGCTGTCCATATTGAGTTTTGAATAATTCCATAATTTTTCATTAACAACAATCCCCTCTCCATCTTGTTAGAAGGTGGCCAACAAATATTTATATTATCAAGCTTCTATGCAGAATTGGAGTGCACCTTTTGATGTCTAACTTGTACGAAAATGTAGATAAGGAAACAGTTCTGGAAGGTGGGATAAATTAGCAAGCTTTTAGTTGCACGGACTACAGCCACCGAAAGATTGGCATGTGACCCTAATGTGTTATATTCCATGTTTCTGACTTTGGTGCAAAATTAATCTGCAGCAGAGGGTGTACATAAAGATAGTGTTCATAAGACAGAAGGAAAGAAGTTAATGCAACATGAATGTATCACCAAATGGAAGATTTTTAGTTTTCTGTTTATATTAGGGATTTTGTACTTTCTGCTTCTGAAATAAAGTGATGTGGACTTACCTAAGCCTCCAGTGTATAATCTGAGTCAAAACTGAATTTTCCAAGGAGTTTCAGTAATACCATTTTTACTTCAAAGTTTCAGTCTACTCGAAGTTGCTTTCCCTTCCACACAAAAGCCTGTATTTTTCTTTATACTTTTATATGAAAACTATAAACTGTAAACTCCCAAGCGTGCCTTTCTCAAGTGTTCTTGAGCATGGTTTCACAGCCTGGGAGAAGACAAAAAATGTGGTGGTTGAGGCCTGGGAGGACGGACAGACTGCTGCAGGGAGTTGTTACACGGCGGCTGAGCTGTGGCAACCCACCGTTTGCTTTCTCATACCCAGCCCAGCTGGGAAGCAAAACTGGCTTGCAAATGGCAGTAAAGTTAAGACTGCGTACCATAAGGGGGGAGAACTAATCATGAGGATGGCTTAAGCTATGCTCTTCTAGAGCATGTCTACGGTTACTGTGGTTGAGCTGATAAATAGCGACTTCATTACAAGCAGTTGAATACTGTAGTAAGAGATCAGTGCCTTGTGGGAAAAACACTTACAGAGTCAGCATTCCCAAGAGCAGAGTTAATGTGAGGATGGTTGTTTTAACGATGACGGGTTGACAGTCTGATCATGTGAGAGGCCTTGTTTTCAGTTCCTTGCTTTTGCAGGTATACGTGTGGTATGTTATACATAAATAAATATTCATCATAAGCAAAACATGTTTTTAAATATGTATAGGGACCTGATGCAAAACTCCAGGCACTAGAGCCTTTAAGTTGCTGCTGCTTTTCCTTCCTTCCGCATGCAGCATGTGTACAATTCCCCTGTTCTCTCACTTTCCAGATGGAGCCAGCTGGACAGAAGCAGCCTTACGGTGTCACGAAAATGCTTCAGATCCAGTGTCCATCTCAGGTAAAAGGGTTTCCTTATTACAGTGAGATTTTATTTAGTCTCTGCAGAGTTTCCAAGTTTTCAAATACTGTAATTTTCTGAAGTTCTTTAGAATGTGCACTTCCCCAAGATACTGCACTGTTAAAAATTTAGTCTTCTTAAAGTTCATTGATACACTGTTTATTTTATAAAGGTGAAACTCTGAAAATAAGAACTTTTGACAAAATTTAGTTAAATCATCTTACTGTATCAGATATTTTTTATTCAAAATATAACTAGCTAATCTGAATTTATTAATTGTGGGTATCAGGGGTGCTTTATCAGTATTAAAATCTGTGTCAGTGTCAATAAAATTGAATCCATGTATTTTATATAATTTAGCTTTTCTGTGATTTGATTCTTTCTGCTGTCAGGTTTAACTATTTTAATCCCTGGAGCTGTCAGTAGCCCAGTAGTATCTTCAGGGTCTGAGCATCTCACGTTAAAAGAACAGGTTCTTGAATTTTTTTGCATTTAAGCTCTGACTTCAGTAATTTGATGGTGATAAAATATTACTGGCATCCAAAAGCTTCACTGAACAGCAATTAAAACATCAAGGAAATTGAATTATGTGTTTTGTTTGATGTTAGGTTTAAGGCAAGAGGTGGTGCTATGCCTAGAGCATACCATGGCTTAATTTTCAGGTCTACCCTAGTTTAATTCACTAGTGCAATATTCATTCAAACATTAATACTGTAAAGATTTTCTTCTCTTGGAAAATCTAGCCAGAAGACTTTAACATCAGCTGACTGTGTTTCCACTAATGTTGGTAAACATATTCTCTTCACTCTGCAGGAAAATCCGTATTTGTTCACATATAGGAATAGTAACTACTCATCTTCCACCGACACATCAAACACCAAAGAAACATCTCAGGTATAGTAGGACTGTTTGTATCATATGGACTGAGTTATTCCAGGGAGTGGGGCAGGTAGGTGAGAATGTGTTGTAGCCTAATTAAACAATGCTACCTGGGAAAACTAAATACAAAGCTCCAGCTCTTTATTTCCATGCTTGACTAAATAGTCAGATGCTTAATAGCACAGTTTCTCCTTGGTGGATTTTGTAGAGAGTGATTTAAGGTAGATGTGTTCAGCCAGCAAGAACCTTTTTTAAACATGTGGACAACAATGTTAATTTCCCTGGGATAAGAAGATAGTGAAAATGGGCTATTAAGTCCTACCATGGAGGAAACTAGATCAGAACCACTCTGTGGGTCTGATTTCATCTAGTTTATGCCATAGTAAAACTGAAAACCAAGGGATTTTTCATTTTTCTTTTTTTGTGAGACAGTTACAGATTAGGTGAGCAGAGATAAAGAGTCGTACATTGTTTTTTAAGTCATGGTACTCTGATTCTCAGCAGAACTTGGTGCTCCCAAGCAGCTACAGAGGCAGGTGATAACACTCATTTTCATGCCCCAGAACACAGTGTCTAGACCACATCTGCACTTAAAATGGCTTGAATGTCATCGGAATAATAATACACATTTCTCCTCTCATTTTAATATACTGCCATCTGTTTTGTTAGTTACTCAGGGTGTATAGACCTCTGTATGGGGCAATGGTACCTGCCACTGATTTTTGGTAGTAGCTATGCCATAGGAGGTGAGAAGCAACACTGTATTATGTTTGTGTTTGGTTTTTTTAAGTAAAAAAAACCAAAATGGAGCAATGGGACAAGACAAATAGTATCTTTTCCTTAGCCTACTTAAGTTAGCCTAGTTAAGGAGTTCTGTAGAGAGATTTGGAGCAAACGCATGTTCTTGGGTCTTGTGCGATGGTCTGCTCTGGCCTACTGATGGTCAGCCTTCACTAACAGTAGACCTTGGGGTGTTTCCATCAGTAGGTTGCAACCCAAAAGAGCCAGGAGGGCAAATCCCTGGCTGCATGTAGAGGCTGCACATGGAGAAGGCAGGTTCATGGCCTGCTGACAAAGGTATGGTTCCGTGCCGGTATATTCCAGGGATGTTCAAACAGTTTCTTGCAAAAAGGTATGAGCTCGCCTAACTTGGAGTATGGGTGCACAAAATGTTGCATAGCTGTACACAGCATGACACAGAGACTGAAATAACTGGCCCCACTGGTAGGCAAGAGCTGTGTTGCACTAATATGGTCATGCGACTTCTGAGCAGACTAAGCTTGTGTCTGCCTTCAAAGGGCAGTTGTAGGCACAGCCTGAGGACAGGCTGAGCTGGGTAGGTGTATAAAAAGTGTGTGGGAAATTTGTTAATCTAATGCTCTGAGACATAAATGGTTTGTCATGACCAGAGTATAGTGAGTCTGATGTGAAGTCCTGCCTCATCTGTCTTTACAGGAGAGGAGTTATGGAACAAACATTCCCTGTTTTGACCGGGGTCCCTCTGATACAGTTCCAGTTTCAGGTACAGGTTTTATTGTGGAGCTACTTAATTTGATGATAGAAGGGGAACAGGAACTGGGTTTAGTTAGGAAAGGTACACTACTCTTTGAAGCAGTGCACTCTACTGACTGTGGCTTTTAAGATCCTTTTTGGAACAATGTGAGTAGTGATATGGCAAAATGCAAGTTCTCCCTCAAGGATGGTGAAAGCTTGTGCAACTGCACCTTCTATGTACAAAGAAGTGATGGTGGAAAAGACAGGAGCTAGTCAGGTACTTCAGTTGTAGGGGTGGGAAAACTGTGTATGTATAGAGTATGGCTCTTGTTAGTGCAGCCTGGGGTGCAAAAAGCCATGTGGAATTCTGTCCCCAGGTGGGTTTTGTCTTCTCTCAGAAGCTGTGATGGTCCCCACATTTCCACCCTGTGCTGGCACCAGAGCTGTGCCTGCTTTTCAGTTGTTTCCACTGGTTAAAAGGAATTTGAGTAAGCAGAGATGCAAGACTGAAATCTTACTGCCTCTCTTGTTGCTGTAGCTAATGCCCAGCTATGGTACTAAGAATCTTTTCTGATTTGATGCTTGTCAGTGTCTGTCATTCTGACCTGATGCTGTCATGAATATTAAAATACTGTCTTTGTAATGCTTTATGCTTATTCAAAGGAAAATTTCTAATAAACATCACAATTTAAAGTTTTCTTTCTTTCCTCTTTCCCTTACACTGCCTTTATTTTTTTATTTATTAGTTCATAATTTGAAACCGGCAGATATTCAGGTGATCGCTGCCCTGGGTGATTCACTCACAGTAAGTAAAGATCACTGGATAACCATTGTTAAAGAAAGTAATGAAAAAGCATTTCTGAATTTTTAACCCAAGAAATAGAACACATACAGCTACACCCTATTGAGCCACATTTTTCACATATTCTTTTTCATACTCCAACTTGACTGACGGGTTATCAGATCATGAGTCTAATCTGAGTGCACAGTTCCCATTCAAAGTCCACAAGAGTGCCACACGAGTAAGACCTGCAAGATTTCATAGAATCATAGAATGGTTTGGGTTGGAAGGGACTTAAAAGATTATAGAGTTCCAACCCCCCTGCCATGGGCAGGGACACCTTCCACTAGATGAGGTTGCTCAAAGCCCCATCCAACCTGGCCTTGAACCCTCCCAGGGATGGGGCATCCACAGCCTCTCTGGGCATTTGACCACACAGCAGCAAAACCAACCTGCTAGAGTGGACCTGCAGCAATTCCTTTTCTATATTGATTCTTGGCAGCTCCCAAGGTATTGGCCTTCAAAGCTATTAGTAAGCAGCATAAAGAGAAATAAAAAAATTCTGCAGCTAATTGTGTATATGTGTGTACATATATGATATGTATGGTATAATAAATATATATATATATGATAGTACCAAAGACTATAAAGCCATGTCCATTTATATTAACTAAATATTTGAGTAAAATTGCAATAGATCATAAGGTGTGTCAAGTGTAACTTATTTTGAGAATTTTCTTTAACATTATTCCTGGAACTATATAAACTCATTACTCCTAGACTGGCTGTGATTCTCCAATCAGTGATGACTGCTTCGCTGCTCCTATCATAATTCACATTTCTTATGTGTTCTGTGCTAATTACCACATTAAATCCTTGTAGTATCCTTTCTTGGGGAAACTTGGGGAGGAAAGACATAAAATTACCGTACCAATTTTTAATATGAGGAACATTATAATTATTCATTCAGGATTATCATTTAAATTTAGAATTATATGAATATTTTGAACATTCTCAACCAATTTTTTCCCCACTTGATCTACTCAAGAAGTTGATAGAGGAGGGTAATTCACTGGAGCAGAGTTAAAATACCCTCAGCCCTTGATCCTTTTGAGAACAAGGATCTGTTATTTTTTGGGAAGATGATGTAGCTTGCTTCATTAACATACTCTTTAATTATTTTCACTAGGATCAGAGAACTAGTTACTGTAGCAATTCTTATTGTCTGAAGGTGAACTCCTCTTCTCTTTTGCTTCTAGGCAGGTAATGGGGCAGCATCCAAACCCCATGATGTTCTGGATGTCCTGACTCAATACCGAGGTGTTTCTTGGAGGTAAGTCCCAGGAATTTCCGCTCCCAGTGAGAGGGAATCCATTTTCTTGGGTTTTGATATGTATAGTTGGTTTTGTAGCAAATGGAGGCTTGCGGAGAGTGAATTTGACTTTACGTTTTGCACGGAGGCACATAGTTGTGCTATTGATACTCATGATAAATAAAATATTCAAACTAGTGGCTATCTAGAGTACAATGTAGCATGGCTGGAATACACTGGGATAAACGGATGAAATGAGGTCCTTATTAAGACAGTCTCTTCTCCTCTCATGGTTGTAGCTGTTGCAAAGGGAACTTCTAGTTCTCAGCGCCATTGCACCATTTGCACATTCTGCATTTCTGTCCCTGCTCTTTCTATATCCTGTCTGCTCTTCCCCACTGTGGCCCACGTCATCCATTTGTCTCATTTAAAATCAGCGGTCTACAAAAAGTCAAAATGTGATGTTTTTTGCTGCTGCTGTTTCATACACAGTTTCCTTGACCCTTTCCCAGTATTGCTTATGTCATGCAGAACAGTTTATCAATTATGGGTTAGTACAGACTTTTACATATGCAGCTTTTTATTAGACAGGTCAAAAAGTCAAGAAGAAAGGCAATTATGTTCACTTGTTATTCTGCAACTGTATGATTTAACACCAAACCTGTTAGGATGATTTTCTGTTCATCATTCCTTATGCATCTGAGCCACTGTAGCTCTATAAGAAGTTTAAACAGGTACTAGAACACTTCAAAATATTCTATTCCAAATTAAAGGAATACTATAGAGTTGTTCTAAGTCCAGCTTTTTATATTTTGATCTTTAATAATAATCTACTGACATTTGGGGAAAAAAGCCTACTAACATTTTCTACAGCATGAAGGAGAGTAAAGAACACACAGACATATGATGAATTTTACCAGTCTAGTAGTATTCTTCCACTTGAGTGAAATGAGGGGTAAAAGATATTGAGTATACTTATCACTCTGAAATATATGCTTTTAGAACTTGTTGTTATGGATACAAAGGATTTGTTAACTAAAATATTTTATTTGGAAGTAATAAATATTTTATTAGGGGCAACAATAGCAAAGATAGCAGCTTTTAAAAATTCTCATTCCTTTCAGCTAGGTTTGAACATATGCCAAAATACGTGAGAGAATTGAAAGGGCAGCTAGTGTACACGGCTTCTAATATGATTATTATGATTATGACAGAGTCTCTAATTTTGTGACCCCATTGGTATGCACACAAAGAGCTCGCTTTAACTTAGTACAACCACCAGAGAATGTGCTGTGTATGTGTGTAGAAACCCCATAAGGGGGAGCTCTCTTACTTGGTCCACTGCCTTACCAAGTCCATCATATCTTAGCATATTTTCTTGTTCTTTCTTTTTAACAGTGTTGGAGGAAATGAAAACATAAGCACAGTCACTACACTAGCAAGTAAGTGCCTTTTTCTGTAAACTTGATAAATATCTGGAGCTGGTTATTAAAACAGCTATTATCATAAAAGAAGACATGAAGAACCATCTACAATTTGTAGCATGACAGAACAAATCTCTTTGTATTCAGTGTCCAGCGCTGAGTTAAAGTGACATAACAATCAGGCTGTAATTTGCTGTGCATGACTTAACTATGTATTTGTAATTCCTAGGGGTATGGTTGTTTCAGTATTCTTCTGTTGGTTATAGTTCTGTCCAAAATATGTTGGGGATAGATGAATCAAAGATCTTAGATCATAGCCTAAAGAAACTGTTTTGACTGTGTGGGAGAGTTGTTTTAGGCAGGAGCAGAATCACGTTACAAGATCAGATTTTACATGCTTTTTAGAGGTCAGGGCATTTTAGATCTGGGATGTTTGTAAGGTTGGTTTGTAACCTAAGATCTAGAAGGGAATCTTGGGTCTTTAAGGTTAATACATCTGGGGAGAACAGGCTAAAGGATTTGATTCCAACCCATATGCAGTTAGAGTATGACAGCATGAGAGTCTCCTGCCTAAGCGTAGGGTTACTCAGCCTCGCTTACCAGGCAAAATGGCATTGCTAGCCAAGATGATCATGTTAAATCATGAGATATGTTAATTCATGAATTCAGAAATTTTGAAGGCAAGGAAATAGTTGTCTGGTGATGAATCTCCATGTTTATTGTACTTAAAAGTTAATTTTTAATAGGTATCTCTTAAAGCTTTTTAATGGTCTTTTACCAAGCTCTAATCTTTATAACCTCATTTGCTATCTGCTGCAGTAAGCAACATTTCAGTGTGCTATCTTTTTCTGCAGACATTCTTCGTGAATTCAACCCATCCCTGATAGGGTATTCCATTGGCACTGGAAAGGAGACTACAGATAATGCTGCACTCAACCAAGCTGTGGCAGGGGATCATGCAGAGTAAGAGGAAAAGTCTTAATTTTAATAGAAAGTTGATTTTTTCTTTAAAACTCAGTTCTAACTAAAAAAGGCCCAAACCTTGGACTTTGGCAGGAGTGCAATAAGGCTGATAGGCAAGCCCAGATATATTTCTTTAGCCCATCTCTATCATGAACGCCAAGAAATGTGATGGGGCTTTGCAATGTTTCTAATCTATGTCAAATAAATTAGCAGCAAAAGCAATGCTTTCTCTAGTATTTTCAACCAAGAAGCCCAAAGCACTTTACAAGCACTACTCAGAAAGCTTCACAACCTTATTATGAGGCAGAGAAAAAATATCCCCATTTTATACGAGGTAAATTCAAACCCTCTTGTTAGCAGGACCAAGAGTTTGTGTAGAGAAACTAAGATAAAATTGTGGATTGCTTATGGTCAGTCTGTGGCAGAGCTGGGAATTAACTAGAGAACACTATGCTCAGCCTTCAGTGAAATTCATATCATATCTTTTTCTCTTGGGAACACTTCTTATAAGACATGCCTTAGTGGCTTGAGGCCATGTAATAACATTGATACATGCATGGATGCTTCAGTGATATGTGTATCAATAGCATCTGTCTGATATTGGGAAGGAGCAAAGTGCATTTTGTGGTAGCACAGTGTATTTTCTATATAGTTTGTAAAAGTGTAACTATGCAGCATTTGCAAAGTGGTTGAATGCCTGTTGGATGCTAATTATTTCCTCATTTTTTTTCCCATCACTATCTCAAAATATAGCCTTTTTTGGGTATCATACCTTTCATTCAATGACAATTGGACTTTACCAGCGTTTTTTAGCCATTATGTGAGGAATGTCCATTCATCAGTTTTCCTCTTTGCCTTGCTGTCTATACAGGACTCCTTTTTAATTTTTATTACTTTACTTCTATGATTTTATTTGTCTTTTATTTTTAGGGATGTTCCTGCACAGGTTAGAAGACTGGTGGACCGCATGAAGAATGATACTGTGAGTTTAACATGTCATTAATATATTTAGAATGAAGTTATATGGCATCATTAGTTTCTAACAGACCAACAGCAGATGCAAACAGTGGATGCTAAACATTAAGGTTATGGGTACAGCAGTGTACAGTATAACATCCCCCAGCACAGAGTGTGTCAGTAAAAAATAATCTATAGCTTTGTCTTAAATGAATTTGTACCAGCATGTGATAATTACTATCAAACCCAGATAATTGTGATCTTCTTAACATTTTTACATTTTACATTTTACAAGTGACTTGTAAATTCAGTGCTGTTGCTTCCCCTCCTGACCTATGTCACCCTGTAAGATGACAGAACTTTTTCTCTGCTGGAATTTTGCCATGGTACTATTAATTATCTTGTAAGCACATGGGTTTTGCAGCAGTAATGATACGTGCTAGGATGTTGAGGACAAGCTTTTCAAGTGGCAAATTGTGTGGAGTGAGGAAAGGACTTGTTTTCTTTAAAAACAATTTAGTCCCTTCTTTCCCTCAGCCATCAGCTAATTTTTGATTTACACATTTGTTGTCAGGAACTGTTTGATTAATGGTCTGTAAAACACACATTAGTATGAGGATTGCTCGCATATTTTTCACCTCAACTAGTGCTTTTAATGTTTGCAATTTGTAATTTGACAAACGTGCTATGGAATCAGTGACCTAAGTTAGATGATATTATTTTGGCTTTCCAATTGTGCATTTGGAAAGCAGCCAAAAAGCTTTCAAGATAACTGTGTGTGCATGTCTAGTATAAATACTCCGGTGAATACATATGGGCAAAAATATTTGCAGTACCTTCCTTTTTGGTTCACTTTCTCGTAAACAAGGTTTCACTCTGATGGCTCTATCTGAAATGAGATTAAAAGGGATAGCAACTAACAATGAAGCAGCTGGATGGTTTTCATTCATACCATTCAAGGCTCCTAAGTACTACTCTGTCATTTATTGGCTTGGAAACATCACACAAAAGAAATGCATGCAAATACCTTTTATTTAACTGACAAACTTTATTTAACTAATAAACTTCTTTCTAACTTGAAAGAATGCTCATATTAGAAGTCATATATCTTTGATTTAAGAGCTCTTTTTTTTTTCTTTTTAAAAAACCTGTTTAGTGCAGGCAGAAAATTTTCCCCACTTTTAATTTGGATAAATATGTTTTGAGACCAAACTACCAAACAGTGTGTTTCCCAGCTGGGATATGTTGCCTTCTGCCTTTGAAGATAGATGTTTTTAAACCACTTGAGGCTGGTATACTATTGCTACTTTTCTTAGTAGTGTTTTGCATGGAAGTTGAAGCATTAAGATATTGAGTACAACATCAGCTACATGATGCTAAGCGTATCAGAACTTTTCCTCAAAGCTAAGAAGGTGTGTGTTTACTGAAGCATTACTAGCTAGCCCTTTGCAAAATCCTTCCAGAGGAAAAAGTTCTGTAATTTTGTACCAGTACTGTTAAATAGAGTTAATATTGCCCCTCTATTCTTTGCAGTTTGTCTCACAGCAAGACTGAAATCCATTGCTCTCCAATGTTTTCCAGCAGGATAGCTGCATTATTTATGACACAGTAAAACATATACCATCCTTTTTGCAAGGAAGATATATTCCTAGAACTGCAGGAGTAGTCACTCAGTGTATACACAAGATATTACTAAGGAAAGCATACAGATGGATTTTGAGCAACAGTTTTCTGAAGCAAATAATTTTTCATGGTACTACTGATGTTGTAAATCTTATTTAGATCATCGTAGTTTCTACATCTTCAGTCATGACTACAAATGAATTTTTGTGGTGGATGCTTAAAGAACTATAGCCAAGTACCCTGAGAAACATTAAATTTGTGTTTTGTATGTTGCCTGCCCCCCCCCCCCGCTTTGTTTTTTTTAATTAATGAATAAATTTCATTCCATCTCCTTCTGTGTGCAGAGAATAAATTTGCAGACTGACTGGAAGCTCATAACACTTTTCATAGGAGGAAACGACCTATGCAAATTCTGCCACAATCCAGTAAGTCCCCTGCTGCCTGGAGCATGAACTGGGCCAGCCTGGGTGTAGGGTCTCTATGCATTGCAGTGGGTGAGAGGGCAGAACTCATTGGGTGAGACCAAAATAAGGTAGGTCTTACTTGTGCAGCTCTGGAATGTAACCGTACTGACACCTTCAGGTTATTCAACCTGATGTTATGATAAATGAAGTGATATCCTTAGAAGACCTGTAAATTACATAATTGTGGCTACTTTTTTTTGCTGTTAACTAAGATAAGTTCCCGTTATCTAGTCACTTCACCACCTGTAGATGAAAGGTCAAGGGTTTTTGCTCTTTGCCTTGTGCACACCCACACTCCTAAGTCTTACTCAGTGCTCTCTTACTGGTTTCAGCGCTATGGGAATGGTTCTACCAGCAGCTCATGCTGATGCAATTATATATAATATAGTACATGTTGTATATTTATGTAATATATGAACATACTGTATATAGTCTTTGGTATGTGTGAGTATAGAGGAGGTGAAAGGCTGTGGCAGACTCCTCAATGACGAGTCTTTCCTACTTACAAGCAGCAGAGCACATGCTTTTCATTCTGCATGATTAATTTGAGATTGGGAAAAACAGCAAAGCAGCACAGTAAGATGGTTATAAAACAAGGAAGGAGCAGGTTAGCCATTCCTACCTTCTGCTCCTGACCCAGACTCAAAACGGCAGTTGCACATGAGTGTGGGTGGCAAGGAGATAGCATGTCTGCATCCAAAGATCATGGTGATACTTCCTTTGTGTTGCATAGCTACAAATAGTGCCAACCACAATGCTCTTGGTGAGCTATGATTTAGGAAATGAATAAGGAAACTGAGCTGTCTAGTTTTGTAGAGTAGGCCAGTGGGGCTCTCAATGAACTGCTGCTTGAAATTAAATCAAAGAGAATTAAGGCTGAAAATAAGACAGACATTTCTCATAGGGAAGTTTATTTGACTGTTGAATAGTTCCACAAGTGAAGAAATAAAACTTGGATTACTTGAGACAATTAAATTAGAGGGCTTAAACCATTCAAATGGAACAGGGAAATTTTGCTGCTGAGAGGCAAGTATATAATTTGATTTCATTCCCAGATAAACACCTAAGCTTTGCCAGTTATTATTTGTGGCAGGTAAGGAGCATATGGGAGGCATGTTGCTAATAGTCCATATAGCAGAAACAAACTTACTTTTACACAAAATGATCTCTACTAAAGATGGTGCCTGTTAGCAAGTTGTTAGGCATGCTTTTAAGACCAGCCCAAGCAAGCCTGGGGATGGAGGATGTTGTGATGTCTGATAATGCCCCCTGAATTTGCTCCCTCACTGGTATCCAGTGGCCGCTAGATCTTTTCTTGCGAGTGAGACAGCTGTGATGGGAAAGAAGAAAAGCAGAGACAGGACGGTTTTGCCTAAGACTCCGTTACTCTTGACCCAAGAGTTAGAAACATGAATGCTGCTGTGAGACACTCTAGCTAGTCACTCTTTTGCCTGCTTGACTAAATCGATAATAAAATGCAACCCTCTTCCTTCAACAGATACACTATTCTCCTGAAAACTACACCTACAATCTACAAATAGCTTTGGACATACTTCATAGAGAGGTAAAACAAACTTTTCTAGTATGTGGGAGTGGGGATCGTGTTCTGTTTGTAAAGCAGTCACTGATCATTGATTGAGAATTTAGTTCTTTGCTTTCATCTGAGGAGCACTGCTGTATGCAGAGATGCTTGCTTGCAGGAAAATCTTTGTGAAAAGCAGAAAGGGCTAGAGAAGTATTCTACTGAAGGAATAAGGATGTGCTTGGTTCTAGCTGATGTGCTGCAGACAAATAACATAAAAAGTGTTGTAACAAATTTGAACAAACATACAGTATTCAATGGCTAGAAAATGCTTTGCTCGTTCATTATACTGCAATTAAGTATATTTTTTGTGGTCATTAAGAGAGAGATTCTGTTATTACAGATGAGGGTGAGGATGACGAGAGTACTCAGAGTTAGCAGGTGTCTGAGCCATGCTGAGACTTATAACTTGTTTGGACCTTTTAAAAATCATCATTTTCAAGTGACCAGCCATCAGCATTTAAAATAGAACTAGGCAGCATAGGCAGAGGCTGTAATTTAGTATTGTACTTGTGGGGGATTAATTATTGAGAAAGTACTTTGAACACCTCTGTTATAAATAATGCAAGCTGCCTGAATCAGCAGGCTGCTAGCCGAGGTCTGCTGTGGCTGTGTAGGGGCAAAGATGGCACTCTGTGCTCTGGGTGTTGGCTATGGGTTTGCTTACTCTCTTGGCAGGTTCCACGAGCATTTGTGAACCTGGTGACAGTGCTTTCCATAGCAAGCCTCCGGGAGCTGCATGCGTCAGAAAACAATACCTGCCCAAAGCTGCTTATGAGGTTTGAAGATGATTTATGTTACAGCTCTCACTGTCACTCACGGAAGGCTGCAAGGTCTTCTTGGGAAACTTTTTTCTTAAAGGGAAAACGTTCTAGTGTTTCAGACCACCAAACATATTCCTCTGTGTATGCACATGTACCTACAGGTTGATTTCAACACAGTGTTTAGAAATACCTGGCTGTCTGTCACTGTCTCTGTAACTGAGCCCTGGTGTTACCACTTTTTGTGGAGGTGCCACTTCAATGACTCATCACTTCCACTGCAAGGGAGTTCAAGCCAGAGCAGAAAGAGCTCAGCTGTGCACTCTTTGGGCAAAGACAGAGAAGAGATAAGACACAGAGTTTTCTTAGTTCGTCACTTTAAACTAGCTTTATTTACAGATGGACCTTTCTGCAGTCTTAAAACTCTCCTTCTTGCTTCTGTAGTTTCTGATCTCTGTAATCTCATTGCTAATTATTAGTTTTATTGTTAATTAGTCTCTCAAGTAGATGTGTGGGATGCTTAATCCCACTACCTGTTGCCTTGAGGCTCAACAATCCTCCCAGGTCAGCGTGAATCTGCCACTGAGCTGGCAGGCCTGTGCCTCAGTGAGCTACTGGTGACTCAGGTAGGGTCCAGCATGTCCCCTCAGACTTGCTTCTGGCAGGACTTGCTTGGTTTCAGAAAAGCAAATTTCGGCTTTTTGGGACAGAATAACCTTGTCCTGTGAATGTAGGCAGCCATTGAAGGTGATTTTACAGGAGGAACATAGATGCAACCCTCTTGCTCTGATTTAAGGGCTCTCTGGTGGCTGCCAGTGGAAAATTAGCTTTTAAACTCAGCATGCTGGTGCTTTTGATAACCAGCTGTAGTTTTTCTTTTTAACAAAGGTTACTGGCTACAGTGCACCTGTATCTCAAGACCCTAATTGTTGGACAAGGATAGTTAGTGGAGCCTTTAAGATTAGGTATCTCAAGATACCTGTAACCTTTTCCCATCATTTCAGGTGACATGCCAAATTTAATATTTGCCTGTCTGGCAGCAAGAAAGTTTACAGGGTACTAAGCAGATCCTTTGTGGAATAATAAATGCCATGCTACTGAATTAAAGAAGGACCTGAAGGAGGGGTTTGGTCTTGAAAGCTTGTATCTTTTTTTTTTTCCTGAGAGTAGCAAATAACCTAAAAAGAGATTGCCTCCACTAATTTTGCCTTGCTTGTGTTACTGAAATACTTCTGAAAACACAATATAGGCTTGTATTGCCTTTCATGTAGATGTACTCTAGAAGCAAAATCTTGTTTTGTTAGTTGCTCTCCATTAATACAAGTTTGGACGTTGTAGGGATCTGTGTATGCTTTACATATATCAACTGCATCTCTTATAGGTGGTATTTCTCTAAGAGCTCTCTCAGGGATGCTTTGCTGTGATCACATGACAGGATTTTTAAAAGAAGTCCTTTTTCTCATTTGGATTTGTCAAGTAATAATGAGGCATGCCTAGGAAGAGGGAGCACCAGAAGAAAAAAATCATGTGCCAGAAGGATCAAAATTTCAGGGAGGGATAAATGTGGCCAACATGAGTTCACAGAAACTTAAAATGGTTCAGGTTGGAATGGCTCTCTAAGGATGGAGATTCCAGCATCAGTCTTGGTTCTGTTTTGGTGCTCTACCATCCTCCATGTGAAACATCCTGCAACTTGTGACCCTCAGTTGATTAGAATGAATTTGTGTGAACTCTGTCATCAAGGATGCTTGCATAGTTCTGCTGAAGCAAACCACATTGTGCAGGTGTACTTATGAATGGTTTTTGTGGTGGGTTGGCCCCAGGTGGCAGCCAAACACCCACACAGCCACTCATTCACCCCACCCCAGCAGCATAGCAGAGAAAACAAGAGGAACATGAGCAAGAAAACTCATGGGTCCAAATAAAGATAGGGAAATCACTTACCAGGTACCATCACAGGCAAAACAGACTGGATGTGGGGAACTTAACTGAATTTATTGTCCACTAGCATAAATATTTAATTACTGATTCAGGTATTGGGAAATAAACAAACAAGTTAAACAGCTAAAGCACCTAACCTCCCTCATTCCCAGGCTCAACTTCACTCCAAGCACCTCTCCCTCCTCCCTTGTTTCTGCCGCAGGGTACCCTCAGTGAGGCACGGGTGGTGCAGAGGATTGGGGTCTGGATGTAGCAGTATCTCTCTGTCTCTGCTTCCTTCTCACTCTTGTCCTGTGCTCCAGCATGAGTCCTTCAGACATGTGTCTGCTCTGGCGTGGGCTCATCCACAGGCTGTGGTCCCTTCAGGGGAGTGCCTGCTCTGACATGGAGCACCTCCTCCTCATTCCCACTGTTGTTCTCCTCCTCTCCCTCTCTAGTGTTTTCTGTCCCTTTCTTAAACAGGTTTTCACAGAGGCACCACCATCCTGGCTGACAGGATCAGCTGTGCCCTGTGGCTGGTTTGTTGAAGCTGGCTGAAACTGGCTGTGTCCAGCACAGGCAGCCCTGGCCTCTCCTCACTGAGTTCACTCCTGCTGCTGAAACTTTGCCATGGGCACCCAGTACGGTCTTTGTCTGCATGGATCCTTTTCCTCACTTTATGCTCATGAATTTATCCCTAATAAATATGTTTCTGCTCAAGAATCAGGGCTGTGCAGAAACTCAGAGGTAAGAGCTAATGCTCCTATTGAGCGGCCTTTCAGAGAAATCCGTCTCGGAGAAGTTTTTAACCCTGCAGCTTGTCAGCTCAGGAACGGGGGAAAAAGAGGGGCAGATCTCAGTGCCATGCTCTCATCCCACAGGCTCCTGTGCCCTTGTGTCATAAACCCTGAGGACAATTCCAATGAGTTCAAGAAGTTGGTCTACTTTAACAGAAGGTATCAGGTAAGGCATGTGGCATTTGTTCTAGGTTTAATGTCATCCTCCTGTTGATCAAGAGACCACAGAGGGCCTAATATTTGGAGGTGGGGGACAGTTTCCACTCATTTTAATGACATATTTGTAGTCATGATTTTTAAAAAAAAAGGGGGGGGGGCAGATGGGAGTAGGCTCAAGATCTTTACAACTCTGATTCACTAAACCAACAAAACAGATGAGAAGAAAAATTGTTAGAGAGCCATAGAAAGTAGAGTATGTCAGAGACCCAGCAGTTTTTTGATCACTTATGTCACTGGAGATCAGATTAAGTCAAAGAACATGATAACTCAGGAACAAACTTCAGGCATGGGATGTCAGCCAAACCAAAAACGCTTTGGTGGTTCTGGAAGAACATCTTTTTGACAGAAAATCTAATTACTGAGCAGGTTGCCTGCTCATGTCAGTCAGGCAGCCATCCCCAGGCTGCCTCTCAGCAAAGAAGCCCAGGATGCGTGTCTCAAAAAGATAGCTGGATTGGCTGCTTGGCACAAGCTGGAAACCACAGCCACATCTGGGTTTCTGCACTAGGGAGGGGGAACCCCTGGGTGAGATGTACATGGACGGGGGTACTCGATGAGCTGAACGTAAAAGAAGGAAAGGTGACAACTTTTCTTTGACTCTTTAGGAGAGAACCCGACAGTTAGTGGAGAGTGGAAGGTATGACACTACAGAAGATTTCACAGTGGTTATACAGCCATTTCTGATGAATGTGAACATGCCAAAAACACAGGTAAAAACAACCAAAAATCCGACACCTATATTAAATCCTGGTGCAATTCCCACTGACTTTTCAAAATTGTCTTGGCTGTAAATGTGACCAGCAGTTTTCTGGCCTAATAATTACTATATTCAGTTGAGTTAACATCCAAAATTGCGGAAAATGTTTATGGAATACCTTGGAGATAATGGGCAACAGGAATACAGACCTTGAAGGCATAGCTTGGGGCACTGAGTCCACTCCACTGCGATCAGACAACTATGCAGTAGATATTTAGTTCAAAGTCTTCACCAGGGAGCACTCCCCCTATATCACCCATATATCACAAAGTCCCTTCCAGTACTTTGGTAAATGACTTTTAGTATGAAAACCCATGTGCTTCAAAAGACTATAATCTGTGTATCTCAGGAGGAAATAAAGAATACAATCGATATCTGTGCCCAGGTATTCTGTACCCAGAGTCATTAGTTGCCTGTATTCCTTATTACTTTGGAAATCCTATATTAAAAAGCTTCTCAGTTCTAAGTTACTAGCGTTCTCTGGCCCGGTTTAATTCTCTTGGCCTCAGAGGCCTTTGCAGCTACTTCAGTTTGAAGTCAAATGGGATATCTCGCTGGAAGAGAGAGGGGATAATACACAGCTTGTTGCATATTTCCTGCCTCTGTGACAGCACCCGTCTTGTTCTCTAGGAGGGGCTGCTGGACAGTTCATATTTTGCCCCAGACTGTTTCCACTTCAGCCAGAAGTCTCATTCCCAGGCTGCACGCGCTTTGTGGAACAACATGGTAAGAGTTTCAAAGGTCATATTGGTCACTCCTTGTTTGCTCCATCCTGCCCTTGGCAGCAAAAAAAACCCCAGGGAGCTACTAGGTAGCTAGCCCTACCTCTTCTGAACCCTTACTTGTGTTTACAAAAGAAAAGAGTGACCATGTGAAGAAAGGTCACCTGAACTGTTAATCCAGTCATATCAAACCAGTAAATCTCAGGGTATGTTAAGACTGGGGCTGCTGGGCCTTCTCCTAGGGAGATGATGCCTGCCTGGCACATTGACCATCAGGCCATGTTTGTGGTGTATGGGAATTAACCTCTTCAGCATGCAAAGAAGCTGTGCGTGGAGGCAGCCATCAGCATGGGTGCAGTGCACTGCAGTTGTCTTCCTGTGCTGCAGAGGTGGTTTCCAGTGGCTGGTAGCACAGCATTACTTGTTGCTCTCTGACGCTCATTCACTTTCATTCTGTGCACTCCCTTTTTTCCCCACAGCTGGAACCCTTGGGGGAGAAGACACATAATCAGCAAATAGAAGATGAGATTGTTCTCAAATGTCCAAGTGAGGTAAGTTACAGGGCTTTCTGTGTTTATATGGAGGTGCTAGGAGTGGCTGGGAGTCTGTGTGAGCCTTTACCAACTGCCTGGAGCACTGTCTCAGTGAAGGGGGTCTGACTCTTCCCCACATCGTTTGTGCCACTGCCACCAGCAGCAGTATGAGGACTCCCCCAGGAGATGGAGGGGAAACTCATCCTAGAAGTAAGCTTCTTCACAGTCACACATCACAGTTGGCCAAAACATAAGGGAGGGGTGTTTGGCCTACCTAGTCAAGACCATCAAGTGTCTACACTGAATGGCAGAGCTTCAGTGGGGGAAACAGAGCGACGATGGCACCAGTCAACACAGCTCTGCAGAGGTCACTGGGACTACCTTGCAGTGGGACCACAAGCTTCTTGTTAATCACACAGAGCAGGGTCCTGGGCATATTCTGTAAGTTCTGGCTGTGTAAAAATATTGCCCCAGGTATACACTGTTATTGTATGGGTTTTAAAAAAGCCATTTCTTTTTTTTTTTTTTTTTTTAATCCCTGGAATTCATTTGCATGAAGCTGCTAATCATCTGGAGACATCTAAGAACTGAAGGCTGGGGAACTGAAATCTCCATGTATTCTTCTGATGCTTTGCATTGACTCAGATTTCCTTGCTTTGTAGGCTGAGCCATTCCTGAGGACATATAAGAACAGTAATTACACATACCCTAACCAAACTTCAGTAAGTGTCAACATCACCATCCCATTGTTATTCTGCTGCATCTGTTCCTGTATAGTAACCAAATGAGTCATGCTCTGCACCGCAAGTGAAATCAGCCTTTGGCCAAAGGGTCTGAGAAGCTGAGTACATGGCATGGGACTGGAAAGCACTCCCTGAGTGACGCAAAATGCATCCGGAAATACCTGTAAGAACACATGCTCGGACAGCACAGTTATCAGTACAGGATGCTACTCTAATCTGAACAATACTGGATATGATTATTGAATTAAGCAACCAAGACCTCTCTGGTTAATTACATGCTAAATGGGCTCTGGTTTATTCACCTGGCCTCTACTAGGAAGATCCTAGTTAATACTGACTATACTTGCTAGACAAATGCTATTCAGCTTTCTTCTTCTATTTAGAATTATGGAAGCCAGCTGCTATGCGAGGACAGGTCTCCATCTTCCCCTCCTGCAGCTTCAGGTAGTCTTGCCTGTTTTATATTAAGAGGCTGAATTACCTTCAACTGTCCTTCAAGATGAGTTTTTATTTTTGCTGAAATGACTGCTGGACTGTGAAAAATACTGGTCAGAAAAGATGTCATGTTTTTCAGCAGCTGCTTTACAGATACAATGCCATACTCTCATGCAAGGTAACGTTCTGACTAAGTAGCTCCACTTAAATCTCTGCCAGTGGAGAACTTCAAAATATCTCATGATAAAATCCAAATTTGTATGCTGACATAGCCTATAAGTGATACTACCTAACTCTTGGGGAAGGAAACTGGAAATCCAGCTTCATGCATGTTAAGTCATAGCAGTATTCAGTTTTTCAAGTAACTTCATATTGTCTTAGTCCTTCTATGTCTTCTTACAGCTCTAGTATGTTGCTCCTGCTTTGTCTAATACTGCATTGTTTTACCTTCATCTTGGTGCGGGATATTGTTTGCAACTTATTGTTACTCGCTCTTTGCTCTTCTGTCTTTTCAGTAGCAATGTTAACTGTTGAGATGCTGAATAATAGGCATATGCTGCTGCTACAACCACATAAGATGAGCTGGAGAGAGCTCCTGTTTTATCACCTGGATATTGCAAAAGCAACATGTCTGAGCATCAGAATGCACAATGGCATGTTTCACATATATAGTGGTGAAAAAGAATACCTATTTCCTATCCAAGTTCAACTGCATCTCTTTCCTTTGCAGTGCATTTCCTAAAGCCAGCTGATGTGAAAATTATAGCAGCCCTTGGGGATTCTTTGACGGTAAGAAGATAGCGTTTTTATTGTTCTCTTGGTAAAACTACAAACATGTGCCTGCTCCAGCAGAGGGGAAATAGCTGTTGCACCTAGAAGCAAAGATCCATTCATTCATGGATGACAATAGATCTAGCAGCTAGAACAAGAAAGAAGGTGTCAGTTCTCCAGCACTGTTCCCTCCACATACATATTCACATGCTTTTGAACTCAGGCAAAACCACAGGCAAATCCTTTAAAGATGTACTTAAATAGTTTGCTAAATTGGAGACAGAAGAGATCAGATGCTGTTGAAACTAATGGGACATAGTACAAGCCTTAAGTTACTGTGTTTTTCAAAGCTTTTCTGAATAGGAACAGACTGGTGAACCTGTTTTTTTGCCTCGGTTCTTTCAGGAACAGAGTGTGACTAAGGGATGTTGGATAATAGCATTTTATTCATTTTAGCATTAATGAGATAAGGATGTACAGGAGTGAGAGCCCCCTGACTTTATCCCTTTCAGAAGATATCCAGTCTTTTTATTGTGCCTGTTTTAACTCATAGCTAATTTCTTTATCAAGATGTAGTCCTTGCTGACGATGATTATCTTTGGTAGCCTAGAAGGAATATGTCTCAACATCCAGATATCCTATATTCCAATTATGTCTTTCTGGCTAATGTTTTCATACTGGTCAAAGACTGAAACTCTCCAGCCAGCTCAAAGGAAACACTGGGCAGAAAGATGTAACTGGAACATAGATTTCTCTGAATCTGAGCCTTAACAACAAAGACATTATGTGTACAAACCGTGAAGCCTTTACAACTCTCTGGCAGGTATGTTGCTAAAACTCCTACACACAGGAAGCTACTGAAATAATAGAAGCATTTGAATGCAAACCTGCAATATTGACAGATGAAAGATATTCTGTATATAGCTGTGGTTGCCATATTATAATATGCAGGACCCTGCAGGTGTTTCTGCTTCTAAGTATAGTCTGTAGGAACTGACAATAAAATCTGCTTTCATAGAAAGTGCAGTGGTGCATTGCTGTCTCAGAGCTGCACTTGGCCTGTGTATAGTTATTCTGAACACCAGTCTTCCATTAATTCAATAAAGCTTATACATAGAAGAAAATGTAGTATTATGATTTAATCTGAGGTAGCAGCAAATAGTCTGCCTAGTCTTGTGTTCTACTGAAGTACTACCCCGTACTCAAATTTAGCATGAAACTATAGTATCACAGCTGGCAGGCATTCTGCTTCTGAATTCTGGTGGTGTTTTAGAAGGGAAGTAGTTGCTAGCTTGCCTCTTTCTTCAGAGTAATTGTAGAGAGTGCTTTCTTCCTTGCTGTAGTACTACTATAAGTCTCTCCATTTAGCACAATACTTTTCAAATTGGTGTAAAGGTATTATGGTGCTTCTTTCTGAGATATGTTTGTTTTCCCTGTTGAGTTCATATAGTGTTTCTTATCATTAGCCAGAAAGTTTCATGTGTTTGTTTGAGACATTGTCATCATTCTTGAGTTAACCGCAAATGAGTTATTCAGCTCATCTAGACCCATGAGAAGAAAGCCTTTGTTCCATGGCTCCATCATATATTTTGTGCGTTATATACAATATGATGCTTGTAAATAATTACAAAAACGTTATTGATGCATTCTTCAGGAGGAAGGTTGGAGAAAAGCCAGATGCCTTCTAAAGGTTTTGAAGAGATGTATTCAGAAGTAAATAAAATGACTATGTATGAATGACTATTTTCTTAGTAATTGTGCTTTAATTTAATTTCATTAATGAAAAATAATGTCCAGGCTGGTACAGGAATTGCCTCAGATAATATCCTGGATTTGGGCGCTGAATACCGGGGCCTGTCTTGGAGGTAAGTCTTCAGCCAAGATGATGAGGAGATGTATATTCTCTCCTGTAAATAATATTATTCCACACATTTTGGGGCTTTCAGCTGTCCAACAGTTGAAAAAAAGTTCCTTCTCAGGCTAGCATTTCTTGTGAAGATGTATCAAGATCCAGGATTTGTCATAAGGTTGGCTTCACAGAAAATTTTTTCTCAGCAATGGATTTTAAGCTAGCCTTTTGACTTCTCTCATGCTTTCATCTTTGGCTGCTTGTGACAGTTTGTATTTTTATGGTGGGATGGCAAGTTGGACATCTACAAAACTGGAGAAAAATCACTGAAACAAACAAGTCAGAACTGGTTGCTTTTAGGACTTCTCAAAGTTTTCTATTTCTGAACTTTTTGTAGCACTATGGAAAAGGGTTTGTTTAACCAGAGAACTTTTACCACATGCAGTACACAATTGTAAAAGACTAAAATTTTTTGGTGTGATGATGTAGCTCTGTTGACTGAAGCAGTTCTGTGCTGTCCTAACACCTTTCCATAAGCCGGGGTGTGGCCTCAGTGTGTCCCACCAATTGAAAGCTGGAGAGAGAATACCTCTGTGCAGGAAGCAGGAGAAGAGAATGAGGAGCTGCTGCTGCAGCTGTCTTGTCACCCAGGGGCTGTTTGGTGCTGCCTTAGAGTGCCTTCATGAGGCTGGAACGGGCCTCAAAGTCGACCTTTTAATCTGCAGTACTTTAGTGCTCAATCATTCAAGTATGTAGCGGTATCAGGCATTTTTCTGCTATTTCATAATGACTGACTATGCCCCTCTACAGCTGCAAGATCATTAAATCCTTCTGACAAGCATCTTTACCACTGAAACCTAAGCCATTCTCCCCAATAGCACTTCCACTTCTGTCCTCTCCATGTAATCTGATAGATTAATAGTTACCAAGTTTATCACCCTTTGCTTTTTCTCTTGATGTGTGGTAGGTTTTCACTTTGCTTATTGTCTGTGTTCAGCTAAGAGATGAGTGACTGGGATTTCTCTTTCTCATTTTAGTATTGGAGGAGATGCATCATTAGAGAATGTGACAACTCTACCTAGTAAGTAAATGCTTTGCTAGATCTAATTGGCAAGGCTAAAGAGAGGGAATGGGCTGATTTCCAATATGTTTACAGAGAGTTCTTAAGTATCTCAAAGCTGGTTTAGAGAAATTAACAAGAACTACCTTTCAAAGAAACAATATCCTAGGACTAATGAATAAAAAGTTGGCTTCACCAGTGAAGCTGAGAAGCAGCTAGAAATTCCCTTCCTTTCTTTTCCCTGTCCTTTCTCAACTGCTTGGTGAGTGTTATTTGAATTTCTAAATAAGCTTGTTATGTCCATGTTTGTGATGCAATCAACATCTGCTTTTAATAAATATTCCACCACAGCTTTTTCCAAAAAGACATGTTTGCATTGAGTAGACCTCTTTGGTAGATAAACCTGACTACTCGTACATGTAACCTGAAGGGAATAATTTTAACTTTCTTTTCACCGAAACATGCAACTTCTCGTAGCTCAGTCAGTTAATGTAAAGCCACCTGAGTTTCAGTTTGGATCAGCTGTAATAAGAAACTTCCAGTTGAAGAGGGCCAGTAAACTGTCCTTCTGTGTGTTGCCCATTATTATAAGCAGACTGTAACAAGAACACAATTAGAATAAGCAATTAATTGATTCACTGGATGCTATTACATTTGACAAAGCCTTCATTAAAATGTGGTTAAATTCAGTCTTTGAGATTAAGGTAGCTTTTATAGTTTACAATGTGACTATTTTCACTCTCAGCTGTGAATTATTCAATTATTCTGTCAACTTCCTTTTGGAAACTACTATGGAGGTAATGGAGAACATGGTGGGATTTCATCAGAACCTTGCATCTGAGGCTTTCTTCATATTTTGTCAGTAGTATGAGATTTTGCACAGCTCTGAAGCAGACCCAGATCCTCTAGCTGAAAACAAGCTTCTGCTGGGCTGAAGCCCATTCAGGATCACTTGACAAAGTCACCATCACGTGACTGAGGATTTTATTTTAGGCTTTAACCACTACAACATGAGAGATAACTGCACACAGTAGTCCTCAATTCTGCTCATCTTATCCACTGGTGACAGTGCAGGGCACAGCAAGCATGCTGCTGTCTGAGTTGCTGCCAGCTGGTGATCCCTCTCGCCACTGCTTGGTGGATGCATCTAGTTGACTGGAGGCTGCAGCAGTTGTGCTGTGCTGTCAGAGGGCAAAACTGTGGCAGTGCTGGTGTGTGCTAGTCTCTGTAGACAGGGAGCAGATGTAGTCATTTTTCCTTCATTGCCATCTTTCTTTTCAGACATCTTTCGAGAGTTTGATGTTATGATCGTGGGCTATTCGACCGGCACCGGGAGTGAGAAAGATTCAAATGCATTCCTTAACCAGGCAGTTCCCGGAGCACAGGCTGAGTATGTAGCTTTTTGGTTTACATTTGCAGGTGATGGATACTTCATCTGATTGCCTTTCAACTATCTCATGTGCTGTCACAACTTGCTCTGAAGAGCAAGCAAAACCAGTCTAGCTGAAAGTTCAGAGTTGAAAATAGGCTCTAAACCTGTTAAATGGATGGGCTTATTTCATAGCTGAACTTTCAAATGAAGCCAACAGTCTTGGTTATGAAATCCACAAACAAGAAACTGGCAGAAACTGTTTGGTGGTGGTGGTTTCTACTCTTCCTCTTCAACATCTATTCATTTATCTATTTATCTGTCAATAAATCTCTGAGAGCATGGATATTTTCAGAAAATTAGTGTGAGGAAATTGGTAGAGAGATACTAGGAGAAAAACTAGATGAAATCTTCCATAATTCTGGCCTCAGGCTTCTGATTTAAACAAGCAAGAGTGGACAAGAGAGAGGAAAAAACCTAGCCACAGTCTGGAATCTGACGAAAGGAGAATTGCTGATGGTCATATATGGGTTTTGGTGCATTGCAGACCTGGTGCAATTGCAGCCAGTTCTGCCAGTGTAATAGGAATTGTAATGTCTTGCAGTCATCTGAATTTAGCTCTCTGCTTTTAGTCACACATGGGAGGCTGCATAAGTTGAGCTTTGCTGTACTGCTTATCCCAGAAATCCCTGGCTTCTTATTGGAAGAGTCAATGCTGTTTAATTAACAAAACAGATGGCTGCTGGAATTCAGTCATAGTTTGGGCACAGGTTCTGGCAGACCATGCCTGGATTTGACACTGTTAGTTGATATTACCCAGACCTTAATTTGTTTGCTTGTTTAAAGAAAAATTCCTCTTACTTCCCAAAGAGGTCTTGGAAGTGAAGTTCAGAAGCGAAGTTCAGAAGCCAATTAAGGTGTTTGAGTTTGCTGTATCTAAGCAAAGATTCTTAGGCTTTATCAGGTATTTTTATTGCTCTCCTCTAGGCCTTGAGTAACCTCTGACTTGTACTAGCAATCTCAATAAAAGCTTGGATTTCCAGACAGAAATAGTCTGCTAGGTGCCCTGATATATCCTACAGCCCCCCATACCTGAGAGAAGGGATTTTGTTTCCTAGTGACAACTGAATGTATCTGTGTGTCGGTGAAGCATGTGCAAGGATTATGGCTCTGATTCAGCCATTAATGAGAATTTATTAACATACTTCTATATGCAGCATATATCCAGATTAGCTTCAGCTTTTGCTTGTTATAGAAAAGAATGAGAGGTGCCTGTCTTGTATTTTATATCAGTTAAATCCTAAACAGGCTTTTGGGAGTGGTGGGAAGACTTGAAAGAGGATACACAACCTCTTAGTTCACCAATATGACTTAAAGCAGCTTGTATCAGTAGCAACCGGGGCATTACTATTAAATAGTTACTTGTTAGCTGTATGAAATGAGATGATGGATGTTAGTCTAATGAAAAATAGTCCTCTGTGGTTTCTCTGTCTCATAACTCTCTGTAGAAAGGGATGCAAAAGTAAAGTCCTGTAAATTACTACACTAATATCCCTGAACTGTTTGATGCTTCTTTTGGGGTTCTGTTCTGCCACGCTGTGGCTCTTGATGCATCTGAGATTAATGTATCCTAGCTGAATATTGAAATGTATTGGAACATAAGGAAATGTTTCTCCTGCTTTAGGTATTTGGCCCTGGAATGATGATGCAATCCAGCATTTATTCTTCATCAGCCCAAAATATCCATTTTTCCTATGATTCATAGGGAAAAAAGAGTCCACTAGCTAATGCTGGTATTTCAGAACTGTTATCTGGCCTTTCTCACTTTTGGGTGCTAATCTGGAAACAGCTTTCCAGAGATGCTGGGACCTGTCTGAAATCAGGTAGTTCTGCAACCTTACCAGCTTTTGGAAACCAAGTGTAAGGGTTTCTTAGAATGAAATCAGTGGGCTGCTTTGCAGAGCTCTTTAGTGAACTTGATGGCAATGTAGCAATGCAGGTCTCATTCAGCAAAACGTTCCTATGCCTATCTGCATTCATTGCCAAAGTGATGCTGGAGTTAAGGGTAGATCTGAAGCATGTTGCTGAAGCAGAGCCTGGCTGAGATCTCTGATTTCACATTAAAAAAAGGAGGTTGAGAATTTAAGACTGAGAGAAGGGAACAGGTGACATGAACTGTGAATATCTCTATTTCCCATTAGCAAACAGTTTCTGTTGATCAAGATCTAAATTTGGTGGAAACTGCAGCTCAAGGATGGGTGATTGCTGGCACTGCTTCATTCAAGATGTTAGATCTTACTGACTGCGTTGGCTCAGGATGCATCAGCACTTCAGTGACTGCATGAGAAATCAAAGGTGTTGCAGACTGTCAGCTCAATAAGTGGTGTTTTCCTCTGGATCAATATTGAAATTGATGCCCTAGCTTAGGGGTTTCCACAGTAAGAACAGAAGGAAATTGTGACCACTTGTGGCTTCTGATAACTTTGGGATATAAATAAGTAGGTTATGACATTGGACAAGGGTAACAGTGAACAGAACTACTACATGCATACAGTGTCTGTGTCACAAGTAGATGTATGACAGGGCTCATTCGCTGATAAATACTCTTATGTTAGTGTTAGACCGGTATTCAGTTGAGCATTGCAAAGGAGAGCTAAGCTCTGGTTGCCATACAAAACAAGTGTCATGCTTATTAATGTCAGCTGATATGCTTCCAGTAATGACAGACAGTCAGTGAAGTGTTTCTAATGAGAGCCTGGAGGGATACGCAGCTCATACCATACTACAGAGCTGCCTGGAAGGCCAAAGCTTTGCAACCATGTTCTCTTTTCTATGCATATTTGAGGATCAGCTTGTTGGGGCAGTCAAACAAGGTTGAAGTGTTCAGCCTAGGTAACTCAAAATTCATGGCAGCTTATATATATAAAAATATATGTGTGTGTGTGTGTATACGCAAAAAAGAGAGAGTACATGCTCACCTGGCTATTGGAAAACAGCGAGGCTGTCATCTTAACTTGTCTGAGTAATCTTGAAAGTTTCTTGGGTTTTTAATTACCCTGGGAAGGTAGTGTGCACAGAGCTGTTTTGCATAATTGAAAATTAAGTATTGACTCTGGGTGCGGGCTACAGAAATGAGGGAGGTGTGCACAGTGAACTCTGAAACACTTCCGCTTTGCAGCGGGATGAGCTGTGGTTTATGCATGACCTTGCTCAAGAGGTCAGTTAAATATTGGGACTTGGGATTCCCTTATTGTTTCAGTCTGCAAGGAATAGATTGACAGCAGCCTAGTTCTAAACAAGCCATCTGCTTACAAACATGTTGCTGTGTCTGGCTTTTCAGCTGGTTTAGGTGTTAAGCGCTGTAATAGAAGCTAAACTTACGGTTCCAGATTAATTACTGAACATCAGTAAAATCAATATTCAAGTTCAGTTTGACGTTGACTTTCCACAAAGATGTGACTGTGTAATTTGATCATGGCGACATGAGTATTGTACTGTCTCCTCACTCAACTCTTCTAATACCTGACAACTTGATTTAACGTGTCTGAAGAGCGTTAATGTTGATCTCTCCATACAGGTGTTTCTTTCACTCACTAGTTGTCCTTCTTCACAGGCACTTACCAGCCCAAGCAAGAAGTCTCCTGAGACTAATGAAAACTGATCCTGTAAGTTGTCTGGGACTCCTTTAATCTTAAAGCATGAAAAGAAACAGGTGTTGTTTCACATGATAGATCCACCTGCAATGATACTTTGTGCGTATCTCAAAGTCAAAGAAATTCAGGCTCATTATTTTCTTTATTGCACAGAGAATTGACTTCAGTGCTGACTGGAAGCTCATAACGGTGCATATTGGAGGCAATGATCTGTGCAACTATTGCAAAGACCCTGTGAGTAGTAGAACTGGTTAACTGAAACTGTAGTGGGACTGTGATGTCGGTGTAGAAACACATCAAGGGAAATCCATAGATTCTTAGAGCCTTCACAGAGATAACATGAGCTATATATGTGCTGCTATATGTTTTGATGGGGGTTGTTGCTGACAGTGCCCTGATATAAAAACAGTTACCAGCAACAGTGTAGGATGGTTTTGTTTTCTCTGGCTTATTCCAGGGTAAGAACCACTGTCTTTGCTACTGTCTTTTGACCATAAGCAAAAATGGAAGGGAAGAAAAGCTTCACTCCTCTGATGTGGTAACTGCTCTACTGCTAGCACGGCCTATTTAGACATCCAAGAAAGAATTGTACTGCTTTGAACTACCACTAGTCCAATCCTACAGTTGTCATCACCCCATAACTCACAGTGTAGGGAGGTGCTAGGAGCAGGTGAGGTATGTATTAGGGAAGTTGCTGCAGTGCTCAGTATCATTTGAATTTTATGCTTCTCTGGATTGTGGAGAAGCCTTTAGGCTGCCATGAGGAGATCATGGGAGTTGAGTGGGCAGGTGGCAGGGAGAGGCCACCTTTCTCTGCCAGCTCTTACTCTCCTGCCTTTAATATGCTAACTTCTTGTGAGCATTTTCAATTCTCCTGCAACCCCTTGTGCTTGAGAAATTTGCTGCTTCTGCAGGAGCCTAGCTAGGCAACTTTGCTGCTGCTGCCAAGTTTTATGGCTTTATTTATAGCTATGACCTTGACTAGCAATGATTTCACCTAATTTTATGAGAGCTTATCAGCTGGCTGTGAGCACGCCTATGGCTGTTTGGTTTATGCTGTTCAGCATGCATTCAGATGGGGTACCTTCCTACCTCTTTAAGTGAAGGACCCAGTGGATTTGGGTTAAATATACTGCTACTCAACAAGGTTTCTTTTAAATCAAAAATTTCACTGAGTCTTTCTACATTTGAAATTAATTGATATGCTTAAAATCCCTAGTCTCTAGAAAGAAGCAAGAACATTCTACTGACCACAGTGTTGTATGGCAGAAAAAGTGAATTAATGTGATTCTCCAGCCTCCCAACCAAAATGCCTTGTGTCTCCATTTAGCAGTAATCCCTTCTCTTCTGTTTCTATCAGGATCACTACTCAGCTGTGAATTTCGTCAGAAGGATTCAAGAAACTCTTGATATTCTGCACAAGCAGGCAAGTGCTCTGAAATTGTCCTGGCATTCTAGCTTGTACTGGTACATGACTGACTGGTGCTAGCTCTTCTGTTTGCTTGATTTTGGGCTGCTTTTCTTCCATTCTGGTACCAAACATATTCCACTGACTTCTACAAAAGCATTTTCTTTTGTCTTGTCTATCTGAGAGTAGTGAGATGCAGTCTGAAATGACAGAGTGTAACACTGGACCATGGTGTTGGAAAAGAATAAAAAGCTGAGCTGGGGGAGTTTGGGGAGGGGGGTTGTTGCTTTTTTTTTTTTTTCCTTCCAACAATGGAGAAAGGGAAGGGGTGTCAAATAGCTGGACTTTGGGGTAAAATAAATGCACTGTGCACTGCATAACCAGTTCCTTCTAAGTTAAAGTCTGATTTACTTTTCAGGTTCCAAAAGCTCTAGTGAGTCTGGTTGAAGTGATGGACCTTCTCCCTCTGAGACAGTTGTTTGTGGATACTCAAGTTCAGTGCCCCACTTACATGGCAGAGTAAGGCTTGTTTGACTGACTTTTGTACCTGAACTTACTGCCCGTGATGATAAATCATGTTCTTATTCCATGCTTCTCTTGTCATTTGAACTGGTGGTCAAAGGTAGCTCTACAGTCCTACAGACATCCCATGCAGTGCTGACATCACCCTGCCTGATGGCATTGCCTTCTCTTGGCTTTGACCTAAGTGTTGTCAGAGGACCTGTGTTTTGTCCATGTCTACAATTGTAAGGTTTCATGTGATACATAATGTACACCTCACTGAGCTTGGGTTAAAGTTACTGAAGCAGGGTTCCTCAAGGTGGGGTTGAAGTCCACAAGCTTGGATTTGCAGGCCTTTTGAGGGAATGTGAAGTATTTGCAGAGTAGACAGGTTTCTCTTCTTTCAGAGGCTTTATTGCAATGGGTAATCTGCATTTTTTTCTGACCCTCCAGACAGGGACAAATTCTGTGTCTTGGGAATGCAAAAGGAGTTGTTGATTGGAAAGGTATCACCTCAGAGGTAATGCAGCCAGTAAATTTCAAAGATCTGTTTTCTAGTTACAGAGGGACTGGCATGCACCTGGCATGCACCTCTGTCAGGCTGCAAGGCTTTTGGATGCCAAGGTGTAATGAGTGGGACAAACTCTCATAGTACAATGTACATCACTTTGATACACCTGGGGGTGAAACCAAACTGATTTAGAGTAGTATCGTTCATGTGAGGCAGAAAATAAGACTAAGGGTTGAAATTATGAACGATGGCAAGGATGATAAGATGTTTTCACAGAAACATGACCATACAGGTTTCCTTGTTATGCCCACATCATGAGGGCGTTGGGTGGCAAAGGGTGACCTCTGCATTCTCAGATCTTTAACTCTCTCTGTTCCTGTTTTTCCCCTCTAAATTCTCCCACAGTTATCTGTGCAGTTGTGTTCTCACAGGAGAAGAAAACTCACCAAATTTAACAATGGTGAGGGAAGCCACCAGAGCTTACCAGGTATGTTTATCAAGAGTGGTGCAGTTACTTTATTTCTAGTTGAGGTGAGCTCTTGATTATCAAGCAACATATCATAGCAATATTTTATCCAAATGGGTCCTATGATGCTATCCAAAACACCATATGACCAAAACCAACAGCGAAGCTCTTCAGAAAAATTTTGTTTTCTAGTACAGATGGATAGGTGGGAGTTTAGTCACCAAAATCCTGTCCCCCATGGACAGTTGTAGTACTGTGTTCCAGCCTTCTCAGCCACTTTGCAAGGCTCACCTTTTGCCAGCATCTGTGGCTATTTCAATTAAGAAGTAAAAGCTTCCTTCTGATTCTCAGGCTCTCAAACCCCCCCCCCCCCCCCCAAACTGAAACAGTTATGATGCAGAGATGTTGATGGCTTATTGGTAGTGATTTTTTTGTTTCTTGCAGCTTGGCATTCAGAGGCTAGTGGAATCTGGCAGATATGATACTCATGAAAATTTCACAGTGATCATCCAGCCTTTCCTCCAAAATCTCAAGATTCCACTGGGTCAGGTATGGTCTAAAGAAACTTCTGCGTGCAAAGGACTAAGTGTGGGTATTTAACATATAGAGACTATATGCAAAATAGTTTCAGCTTGTTCTGTGTTTTTCTTATTAAAACTTGTTGCTTTTTGGTATAGTACATCAGATTTCTTTATATAGTTAGCAGTTATTTGTTTTAATTATTGTGCTGTCAATATGAGTTCTTATTTTGGAAAATGAATAAAAACCTGAATTAAGAGGTTTGTTTGTGTATGTTCTCAAGGGTATATAAATATTTTTCTTTCTGAAAACATAACATGATTAATAAAATACAGAGATATTAAGTTACAGTTCTTAAAACAACATAGCTGCAGACTATAGCATCACTTCCTCTTCATGTTCCATAACTCATTCTTCTGTGTCTGATAGAAAGAGAAGTTTACATATAATCTGGTGGAAGTAGTATTTTTATGTAGTGAGCTCTTTTTCCTGTTATTGGCAATTATATTTCAGTACCTTGAATGGTAAGTCTCAGTAAAATATAAATCTAGGAAATTACCCAAACCCTCTCTGAAACTCCATTTTCACACTCATCTGCACTTCCTCATCTCACCTGGAACTAAGAGCAGATGGGGCAAAATATTGAGCAGGGATTACTCTAAAACTGAACTGGAGTGATCCTGAAAATGCTGGCAACAGCTAGTGATAAGTTTGAAAAGTTCAGGTGTTGCTATAAACAAATTTGGAAAACTGATTTGTTTGTTTGTTTGTTCATTTTGGTTTTTTTTTTTATTTTTTGTGAAGTTGGTTCCTGTGAAAAGTCATTGCTAGGGGTTTTAGTACTGATGTAGGGAGCACAGAAATAGAAACGGCAAAATTTTTTATAGTCTCACAAGCATTAGTTCAGGTTTTAAGAAAGCTCAGGATGCTGTTTTTTCTTCTTATCTCACACAACATTCAAATGTTCCTGAAGTGAAAACTCTGCCTCTAAACTTGGCAAAAGATCAGATATAGATGCACATTTTGGTAGTAGTCCTCTAATAAGCTAGTCCAAGCACACTGGATCAAAACCTGCTCAAATTTTGAAGAAGGACTGCTCTGACCAAAAAAAATGTTGTTTCAGTCGTCTGTGACCTAAACTCTTTCTCATCTCAATACTCGCATGAAAGCCAAGACATTTAAATTTCCAAACCTCATTTCCTTCAGGTGCTTCAGTATCTGTATTAAAGTACAGCTTTGCTCAGAAAGGAGACTGTACTGGTGTACTCGGTCAGCCTGGATGCTTTCGCTCAAACACTTGCTTCATGCTTCTTTCAAACTTGCAGAGCTGACACAGCTGTGAAAAAGCAGACGGGCTTTCTTCCTTCTGGTAAAGCATCCGTAACATGCTTGTTACCATGTAAAGGTACTGCAGACCATAGTGGTGCCTGTGGTGCCAGTTCTGATGATGTGCTGAGGAAAGGAACCCATCTTTAGTGCAGAACCTGAAGACAGAGTAGACATATAATTGAAAATGGTGGTTTTGCTACTTCTGGGTGGATCTGCCCTTGGATGCACGTAAGCATCTCTAGTTAAGCTTTTCTAGTAGCTCATGGATCTGCTGACGTACACTTTGTATCACCAGGTAATCATGAGACTTTCCACATTAGAGCAGCAAGAACAAGTAGCATGAACCTCCCATTACTGGCTCTAGTCTGGCTTCAGTAACCCCAAGTTGGACCTGTGTGGATTCTTCTGCACTCAAATGTCCTTTACGCTTCCATTTGTAGGATGGGCATCCAGATGTCTCCTACTTTTCACCCGACTGCCTCCATCCAAGCCAGAAGGGCCATTCTCAGCTTGCCAAGGCTCTCTGGAATGCAATGGTAAGGTTATAGGCTCTGTATAAAATGTGGTCTTTACCTAGACCTGACCACCATTAAAATAATCTTTGTAATAAACACTGCAATGAAGGCCTGGGTAATGCTGGACCTTGTGTTTGTTTCTTCTTTACTAGTCAGATATTCTCAAATTTCTGTTGCTGCTCTCAGCCTAGAATATCCTGCTTCTTAAAGTGTGTGGGGAGGAGAGGGGTGCTCTAACTGTATGATCACAGTCATTTGTGATTTCAGCTGAGCAACTTCAAGTCTACCTCACCCATTGTCATGAAAGGCAGGGCGGTATTAAATAAGGATAGTGTTTCTGTGAGCTGATGTGGGAAACCACCAAATAAAGAATTGTAACTGCATACGGGATTACTTAAGAAGTTTGTTTTAAATCCATGTGTTGTGAATGTCTCATTAGGAATTAAAGTGGCTTTAATTCAGTTTAGTTTTACTGCCTTTGGAAATAAGTAAAGCTCGATAAAAATGTGTCATTAAAGATTGCTTGTGAAGTAGGAGTATGCATGCAGTCAGGGGTGGTATCTCAGATCCTGGATGGTAACTTCTATACACTTTGGGGTAATGTCTTAACAGCTGACATGATTGCTTGCAATCATCAAGCAGTACCTCTAATTAAATTAGGTTTAATCTATGCATAAACAGCCTTTTGTTGGAAATGCCATCATGCAGCTTAGCTATAAAAATTAAGAGACTCTTAGTGTCTTGTCTTTTATACAAGCGAAGAGAGTTTACAACCTTGCCTTCTGGCAAAATTCCAAGGTACTTCATGTGCCTGCCAAAATCCTCCAGGAGTTTAAACTGATCCAGTGTAGCTTTCTACTTCCCATTTTAAACTTCCTTCTAGAGCTGCTGTTTTGTTACACAGTTGCCATGTTCTTTCCCAGAAGTAGATGCATTTCAGCCTTGGGTAAATCAAGGTCTGTAAATACAGGCAGTTTTATATAAATTTGAAAGGTATATTTAGATTCTTTGGGTTAGAATTGTTATACAAATGTAAGATGAGACGACATGGTTACAACATAGGGGGTTTTGTCTTCCTTTCTAGTTACAGCCTGTAGGCCAGAAAGCTGAGTTGTTTGACTTCAAGGCTGACATCGTCCTCGACTGTCCAACTCAGGTAAGTATTACCCACGTTGTGGAAGCTGGGTATGAGGTGGCTGTATGTTCTTGTGCTTGCTGCAGAGAGCAGGGGTTCAGTATGTCTGAAACAAGTTTACTGAAAATTTTTGTTCTCTGCTTACCTCTGAGTGAGCAGGTGCTCCCATATACTTGCTTTGGTATCCCTTGGCCTTTTACTGTGCCATGAATACTGATGGACAACATGCTGATTTGTGTGCTTTCAGTTGTAGCAGAGGCTGTGTTTTCTTATGTTTGTGAAGTACAGAGGCAGCTCAAGCAGCAAACAACAGAATATGCTGCATTAACCTTCCCATTAGAATCAATGGGGTTTGGGCACCACAGCGGCTCTGAAAACCCCCAGTATCTATTATCTCTTGAATTAGTGGCAGGTTGGTTTTCCTGGCCTGATCCATAACTGGGATAGTTCAGACTCTTGGAAGCTGCTTTTACAGTTATAAAACAATCTGCTGAACTTGCAGTACAGTTGCTAGGTATCAGCACGTGGAAATGACTGCTGCAGTCAGCAATAACTGACTCCCTTTCTTCAGCGGTTTAAACAAGGCGGCCAAAGAACTGAACAGACCAGGGAGCCGAGTTGTACTCTTGGGTCTGGAGACAGTTATTCAAGTCATACAGGAGGATTTTGTCCATATCATGTGTCCATCCTGTCAGAAAAGGAAGATCTGCTGAGTTATTAATCAGCATGTTTCAAAAGTCCTCAGATTCACTTAAATGGATCCTACTTCATTTTACCCAGTATTCTTTCCGGGCAGCTTAAATTAATTTAGCAACTTCTTCAGTGCCAAATAATGTGGATTTTATACTTCTTTCCCTTCATCCACTCCTATTCAAAGACGCTGCTTTTGAGAAGTAGGCATAGAAATGTTTTATGTCCCTTGCAAAGAATATATGGCCATTGTTTTCAGAAATGGTAAGCCCACAGTGCTTTGAAAAAGTCATTGATAGAAGTGCTAGTAGCTTTCCCTGCTCAGAAAGCTCTGAGGTAAAGACTATGAAACAGTGCTACAAAGGAATAAATAGACTGTTTCCAGGGGATTTCACCTTCCATGTTACTAAAGGGAGTAGTAAATTATTTCAGATTCTGACACCCACAAATTCCATTTATTGTTCCCGTAGTTTCTCACTACAGTTTTAAAATCCTACTTCAGGTAGTCATGTCCATGAATATACCTGGTGTGCCAGAGTAAAAGGGCCCAACAAGCCATGGAAAATTATTTGTATTGAGGCAACTTAAAGTAAGATAAAACCCTGCAAATAAAAGAACAGTGGGTCTTCTAATCAATTAAATATGCCTTCTGATTTTAGTGCTTTGTAAGACCTCCTCATGCAGATTCTGGAATTGCTCTTAATTGAGATAAGTGGGCATCCCAGTGAAATTTTTTAGCCTATACAATGTGCATGTCTTCCTGAATGCATGTTGCACTAGTAGGGGACAAAAATAGCCCTGAAATTTATACAGCTTCTCTTGGAGGGAAGAGTGATCCTTTCAGTAATCAATATTTCATCTCCCCTCTGCTGACACAGGAAGATCTGCCCAGGTTTCTCTAGACTTTACATCACTGCCTTTTGAAAGGACTAAACATCTAATAAAGTCTAAGTAATTTGTGGAAAGTTAGGAGAGGAAAATATTAAACTGCAATTGGGATCTGACGTACTTCATTTTTGCCATAAGGTGCTGAACACAAATCTTACTTCTGAATTTAAGGAAGGAGCATGGTTTCAAAACCCAGATCCTCATTTTGCAGCTTAGGCAATTACTTTCTTGATGATATGATGTCTTGATATCCCTTGCTATGGTCTGTGCCATGTGTTTATAGCCTAATTTATCTTACTTTTGTATTCCTCTCTTTCCAGAACAAACCATTCCTGGGAACATACAAGAATAGCAACTATACCTATCCACCTGTGGAGCCCACTAACGAGCCAATAGAGGTAATTGTTGCATCTTTTGCTGCATTTCAGGCAAACTATGCAAAGCTGTATCTGGTGACTGTTCACACATCATCCTGAATTTATAGATGAGAGAAACTATTACCAGTTTTCAGAAAGGGAATTCTATCTTGCATTGCAATTTTCCTGTGTAAACAAATGTTAAACTCTTCCTAAAAGGCAAACAAGATGAATTGTATTAATTGGTGCAATTGTATCAAAACTGTGCTCAACCAGGACAACAGTGAGTCACCTGGGATGCATCATTAATTCAGATAGCAAGTTCCTCACAATAGAGAGGAGATAACTTAGAAACCTGAGACCCCAAATGATCTGAGGAAGGTTTACGTATTCTCTTCTTGAGCCACTGTACTTCCATGCACTCAAGTAAGCTTAACCTGCAGTGGGCAGTCACCTTTACATATTCGATATGTGGCCAGATACAAAAGAGGTGATAGGAATCCATTTTCCAAGGGATTCACTTTCCACCATGACTAAGCAACTACCACAAGGTAGATTAAACAAACTGCAGAAACAGACTTTGTGTAGGACTTGAAGAAATGGGGCAGTTATTTGTTCTTGAGAAATGGCTGCAGGCATGCAGACTAAGTGTGGTTGGAAATGGCAGTCAAAATGGGCTGGGCTAGTTTGGCATACTGGGGGTCCTCATGCCTAGCCAAATTATGAAAATCTCTCTGTGCCTTGAGGGTTACAAAGAGCAAGAGCTGTTATTGTTTCAGCAAGCCATGGTTTGCAATATTGAAATGCGATTTTTATCTGTAGAGCTGCAGTTACACTTTTAATGGGTAATTCCTGCACTTCCACTGAATCTCAACAGCAATAGCTTTTTAAGTGATAGGGTAAAATAAATGGTAGAATAAAGGAACAGTTTCATCTCTGATCTAAAAATAAGCCCAGCTGTCCTTTCTAGCCTCTGCAACCAGCTTTTAACTAGATGGCTGATAGTAGAGCCTATTACACCATTTTTTACAAGAACAGATTAACACTAACCATGCTTTCTGAAGACCACTGGTCCATGTAATTTTTCTCTGAATGGTAGAGTTGTGCAATCATAGAATAATTAAGGTTGGAAGGGATCTCAGGACATCCCTAGTCCAACCTCCTGCTCCAAGCAGGGCCAGCTCTTAGATCAGCATAAGCAAATGTCTTTGCTCTTGCAGGGACTGCCCATTACAACAGTTACAATTTTACCCTCGCTGCCTTCTTAGCAAATATTGTTGCTCACTACTGAAACACATGGGTGGTGCATTCCTCAGCAATCTCTGCTGGTGAACCAAGATGTTCTGCAATGTGTGGTTGACTCAATTTCCTCAATTGGTGGAATAAACATAATAGCTATTATATCACCTACAAATGTATGGTAAAGTCCAATTATTTAGAGGCTGACAGCTCTCTTTACTAAAACTTTTGAAGATTCAAAATTTTTTCAAATTTTATATTCAGCGAAAGCAAGCCCTTTTTGAAAGTTTCTAGGAAAAGAATAGGTTTCTGGCAAGGTACAGGGGAGATAGTAATGCATTATATTATGTTATTATTATAATATTATAACTTTGCAGAGGATTTTATTGTTGATTTTTTGTTTTATTTGTTTTTACATCTCATGTCTTTTGAGACAGAGCAGGACTTCAAACCTGGAGACCCCACCTTCTAGGTCATGGATAAAATCTCCAGGCTGTACAGGAGGGAAAAAAAAAATAATCCTCCTTATGGAACATTGTCATAAGCAATATTTCTAGATGAAAAGTTTTGCCTTTGGAAAAGTTTTATGCTTAGGCTAGAAAATTTCACCAAAAAGTAATTAATGTTTGGACAGTATTCCACAAAGAAGAGGAAAGGACTGTTGAGCTATATAGGCACCAATCTAGGATCTATGTCTTTACTTGATTTTGCCCTTCACTGTACAATTAAACCATATATGAATTCCACATTACCTTCTAACCACAAAGTGAACCAGTTTTGTAACTTGCCATTTCAGAATTGGGGCAGTGACCTGTTGTGTTCTGAGCAGGCTCCATCGAGTCGTGTCCCAACATCAGGTGAGAAAGAACTTGTAAGCTAAAATCACAAATAGGAAAGATTTCACCTTTTGTTTTTAAAAACAAGAAGATCTTGTAATTGCACACCCTAGATGGAAAGCAAACAATATAAGCTGATATATTTAGCAGCAAAGGAAGAAAGTCTGTCTTGCCATACACAGTAAATTCTGCATCACAGCAGGTATGCTCTCTATGGATAAATGTGATCACATTTATCATATACATATATCATATACAGCAACATGGCAGATTAAAATTGGCTAGGTAGGTTAGTGGCTCAGCAAGTTTGACCCACCTGGTGAGTGCAGTACAGACTGCTGTGTGTAGTTGGAAGGCTTTGTGCGGAGATTGCTAATAGGAAGTATTGACCTATGACCCAAACCTGAAAACCAATTAAAAGAGATTGAATGAATGCACCCCTAAACATATCTAATCTGTTTCCTTTTTTTTCCTAAGCTGTTTTAAGTTCAATTTATTTCTGTGTTAGTTGAGTGCACTGCTGTAAGCAAAGGCAAGAAGTTATGCCTTTTGCATAGCTGACGCACAGAACTTGGGGCTCATTCTCCCTAAAAGTCTGTAAAAATGCCATCAGACTGGAACCAGACTTGCATCTTTATTCTGTTAAACAGTATTTTGTGTTAGTTGTCAATAATCCTGCTTTTTTCTCTTACTATTATTTAGTACATGAGCTACAAGCTGCTGACATCAAAGTCATAGGAGCACTGGGAGATTCCCTGACTGTAAGTACTGCTGTATTCCCATGTTTAGAATAAGAAGAGCCATTGTCAATTTCTACCTAGATGTGGTCGTGTCAGCCATCATCAGACAGAAAGCAAATTGCTTTGGCTTGGCAAAACAAAACTCATCTACCTGTGTCCCTTTGCAAAGAAAGCCTGAAGGGATAGGAGTGACACTGGCAATTGTGTAATCCAGTAATGAATAATTCAGGCCAGAACAGAAATGGGATCACATTCTCTATTGCACACAGTTTGTTCAAGTGTTTTTGAAAAGGGAAATGTCTGCCTTATAGGAATAGTCTTTTCTGACATAAAATCAAGAGCAAGCAATTGGCATTTTTCATGCAATGAGAGATCTTGATGAAAATTCCTATGGAAATAATTGCTTGCAGAATTAAGTGCTTCTCACTTGAGATAATTCTGATACTTCTGTATTTTGCTTTCAGATGTTGCTTACTGGTTTGGGCATCTTCCAGTTAAAACTCTGATGTATTTTGTGTACCAAGAAATGCAAACTGAAAAGAAAAGAGTAGGCACACAAGACAAAGGCCCTAGAAAAGAATAGCAGGGAATACTACAGATCTGTGCCAAAGTTTTCTGAGAAAAAGTTCCAGAATTACACAGCACTACAGAATTGCTCTGGCATGGGATGAAAGCAAACATTCATGTCAACAGTTCCCATGAATTTTAACTCCTGGGCTAAACCATCGCTCATTCTAGCAGCTTCAGCTCTTGTAGAGTTCAGAGGGAGTTGAAGGGACTAAAGCCCTTAAATGATCAGGCAGGTGTGCATGTCTTCACCTCCTCATTAGCTCTGAAACTGATTTTGCTTGACCTGATGTAATCCTGGCTTTCCCCTCTGCTGAGCTTTAAACTTTTCCTAGAAGACCTCAGTAATGACCCTGCAATTCTCCCTCCTATCCATTGCCATGACTTTTAAAATTAATTGCTTGTTTTCCTCCCCCACATCTTGTGCTAGACATGTGCACTAGCACAAATCTCTTCTTTTTAAAATTTTAATTCTTTTAGTACATGAAATATCTCAGAGATCCCTAGTTATAAGGGCCAGACTCTGATGCTGGAGGTCCCAGTCTCAAGAGCTGAGCAAGGCAGTTTTTCATACTGCCATTATTCATGCGGTTCCTATTAGTCGGCATTGCCGCAGCAAGGTGTGGTCAGGGTTTTTTTTAAAGGATTTATTGGTGGAGTGGGGGGTGGCAGAAAAAATGACAGAGTATTTCCCACATGTGTGGGAAAATACACACACATGCGCGCCAAAGTGCAGTGCAGCCAGCAGCAGTGCACACTTTGTACTGCCTAACCATCCCTGGCACCAAGGGACTGCAGCAGCAAAGATCTGTCCTGGTCCACCAAGGCATTGATTTTCCTCCTGGTATTTCCCACAAGAGCCCTGAATGCAGTCAGTGTTTATGGCTGAATTGATACCATGGCTTTTTGATGAATACAAAATTAAGTGAAACCACTAGGAAGCTATAAAGCTGCAGAAGAACCCATTTTCACAATGGCTGTCCTGAATGCGAGTCAGGGTGCTGACCTTGCTAGACGTCTGTCCTAGTCCTGCGAGGTACTCAAATTCACCCCAAACTTCTTTATTCTGTTAGCTTTATTTCTTTCTTTCTTTTTAAAGGTATTAAAGTTCACACTGCAGGAAGGCTGTTCTCAGTCTAGGTGCAGTTGGAGATTAATGAAACATTGAGCAATTTAGTCATGTCTCTGGCTAGAATGCATCTCTCTGACTTCTGAGCACCAATGAACAGTGAAAGCAATAGATATGTCAACATGCTTCTCTGTATTGGCAAAAAAAATAATCCTGCCTACACCTCATCAAGTCTGTGTGTTAGACTAGCAGAGTGGGTCCAGCAAAGGAAAAGTGGATTTTACACCAACGATTTGTTTTCCTGGCAGATTAAAAGCAGCTCCTCTGCTGATTTATTTACAGCTAAAACTAGCTGGGAATTTTTCATCTGTGTTTTGGGTTGGTTTTTTTTTTTGGGGGGGGGGGGTCCTGGATTATTAAATCTCTCAAAATCGGCTTTCTTCAGGAAATGCCAGGATGAAGTATTTTCTATCAGAAAAATCCAAACAAATACAAAGCTGTTGATGTTAATCTGGGTCCATTGCTGCTAATCTGGACCCCTTTGGGTTGCTAAAACATATTAGAGCAGTAGTTCTAAAGCCTTATATCCTTGACCTTAGAGTTTGATGTCTTCTGGCTGGACTATATTTCCTCTGATGCTCCACGGTCTACTATCTAGATGAGCTGCTTTTGTACATGAGGAGAAGCCTGTGAATTTGAAGCACAGGACGCGCAGGGCTGCCCAGAGGCCAGTGTGTGGTGGTGAAGAAGGACATGGACCATTTATGCTAAAACTGGGATATTGCAAAAGCTTGACTGGATGCAGATTAAAGTTACCAAAATGCTTCAGCACTTTCAAATTGCGATGTCTGTCTTATCTAAACTTGTAGCACTTTTTTTGTGAATTATTCTTTCCAGACTGCAGTAGGAGCTAAAGCAACTGACCTACAAACAGACTGGAGGGGACTTTCCTGGAGGTGAAAATGCTCAATTTTCTCTTTCTCTATTTTTGTCTACAGATACAGTTAAAATTGTGGGTCACCTGGTTGTGTAGTTACATACTTCAATATGTTAAATGCAGGGGTAGGATGCTGAGAGCAAGTATTGCTTGGTGAGGATTGGAGGAGTCAGGACTAGAAGAGAAAGGGAATTATTCATATGGGGGTATTTTGTGTTTGATTTTGTGTGGGTTTTTTGTTGCTTCTTTTTTTTAACCAGACCTGTTTGCTACAAGCATGGTCCTGTGTGTCTGACAGTACTGGATTATTAATATGAGTGAATTCTTTTAGCCTTTTGCTAGGCTCTCTGGAGTTTATTCAAAATATTGCTGTTGCTGTGATTATCTAATGCGGTGTCTAATGCTAGAGAGTCTGAGTGACTGTGGATTGGCATGAACATGATGAGAGCACTGCATGCATATTCACTGAAGATGTCCCAAACATCTTTGTTGTTGCACAAAGACAATACCTGTCAGAGTGGGTATGAATCTCAATATCCATGCTAGAGTGGAAGGAAACTGCCTACTTCATATGAGCAGAAGTACAGTTGATAAGCCTGTGCGCATGTATACATTCTTTTCTTCATCCTTTTTTCCCCCCTTGTATGTATCTGCAGGCATAGATATCTTCAGGAGGGGCTGCCAGAAGTGATATAAGAATGTATTGGCTATGCCCACAGACAAGTTTTAAATGGTAGAGGCAGAGGCTCTTTTCATAATGAACATTGCAGAATCCCAGATAGGTGGTTAATGAGCATTTAATGCAATCTCTCTTCTATGCATAACTGCACACAAATGTAGTTTCAGCAAGGTCATGTAGAGCAACTTTGGTGAGGAAATACACCTTTCTGTGATGGGCATCCCAGCATGTCTATATGAAAAATCAGTTCTCCCAGTATGCTTTATTCCCAGTCTGGAGGTATAGCTTTGATCTTAGCTGATGCCCTGCTTGATTTAATGTGAAATCTCCTTTCAGTACTTTCCCTGAATTCTTGTGGTTTATCTCCTTAGTCCTATTTGAGGTTAGTCTTTTTTTTTTTTTTTTTAACCTTCCTGGGCTGCTACAGCAACATATGGTGACAATAAGACAGATGGTTGCAGGATTAACTGTACATGATGATTTTGTTTTTTCCCTTTGTAGTATTGGAGGTGATGGGACCCTAGAGACACAGACTACTTTACCCAGTGAGTATCCTGGAAAATCAATGTGAGAAAAGCGAAAGGTGGGTATTACTCTGAAAGTAGTCTAAGTGGATGCTAGGAAGCATCTGGAAATGGTCATGCTTTCCTTGCGAACAGTGGGGGATGCCCATCTATTGTGGATATGAGCCGTTCATGTGAGTCACAGCCGAAACCCAGACTGGCCTGACTACCTGTAAAGTTGATTCAGCCCCTCCACATCACAGGACCTGCATGTGATTGTATTGTCCTTTTGACAGAAATGATTAGGAGTAAATGTGCTGAAGATGACAGAAGTTCATGGCAGACCTGCTCCTCCCTTTTTTCATTTTGTGTTTTCCAGTGACTGACTGTAATGGTTATGGGCAAATGCAGGGTTGTAAAACAATTAGTGGTCCATCTAGACAGTGTTGTTGACAAAGTTACGGTTCCTCCTGATGATTTCAAATTGCTACATTGCACTGAAAAAAATCTAAAAATACTATAAATTTCTCGTCCGAGTGTTCTATGTAATCAGTCCCTGTAGTTGCCATAGAAACCAGTAAGTGGTCAGCATGACCATAAATTGGAGGGGACTTTGTTCACAATGGTTCATCTATTTGTATGTGATCCACGCTGTGGAGCAGTTTGACAATACCTGACATCATTGGTAATAAAATCTGTTATGCTTTGTCTCGTACCACGCACATTGCTGTGTTTAAAGAAAAATAGAAGGTGCATTTCATTAATGCATTATAAATGAGACTCTATAAAGAGGTTTCAGGCAGCACTACAGACACAGTAACAATAACAGTTTTCAGACACCACGCTTCCCCACTGAGCGTTTTGGTGAAATCTAGAAATATGAATAAAATTCACTTCTCTGCAATAAATATTATTATCTTGATGGGTAGCTGGAGGAGTGGGAGGTAGAGGGCCATATTCAGAGCATCTGCTCCTGGTACATGAAGGAAAGTAACGGTGATTACTCTGGCACTCAAATTCAAGACTGGTGAGTTGCCTGGGACCTGTGCACCTCCTGGGCTGCCAGACTCTGGCTTCTTGAGGCCACGTAGAGAAATAGTTGCAGTGCTGAAGTTTGGACAGTAACTGAAGTCTCCAAGGCAGGTGTGTCTATAGCTTCTGTAAGGTCACAGTGAATGAGGGGAAAACCCGGGTCTGTATTCTCACCACTCAATTGGCTTGCAGTTCTGTGGGAGGCAATATTGCCAGTTGTACTGTGGAAGATTAAACACTGTGTTTTCTTTTTTTTTAAGATATCTTGAAAAAATTCAATCCAAACCTCTTTGGCTTCTCCACTGGCAGCTCTAAGGAAACAGCTGGGTTCAATGTTGCAGAGAGAGGTGCCACAGCACGGTAAGCACAAGCATAACTGAGAAAGGGCAAGGGGTGAGAACTGGTAGACTGGCAGATTATCTTTGAACTGCATGTTAAGGTTGAGTTAATACTGATGACTTACTTGTACTGAGCACATTTCTGTGGTCTGATGTTTTTAATTTATTTATTTATTTAAAATAGTATTTAAATTCAATATTTGGGGGATTTATTTGTATCTTTTTCTAAATTAGAGACAAAGAGAAACTTCCTTTCTCCATTTAACCTCTACTCACAATTTCCAAGCCAATGTCTTAGTTATGCTTCTAATTCTATCAGTACCTTTTTCTTACCAGCCTTCGGTATGCAGGTCCCTGATTCACTATCAGGCCATATCTGTAATGAGAAACAATTAATGACCATCTCTCCTTTATTCCTTGATTTCTGGGAGATGTGCCTCAAACTAACAAATAGAAGCCCACTGCTACCCTAATGGCATTAAAAACTATGCATGTTTGCAGTGCAAAGAAAAAGAACAGAATGAGCAGCTGTGAATTAATTCCTTTCTCCTCCTGAAGAAAAGCTCTACTAGTCTGTTAAGAACCAAAATGTGAAAGAGTTTGTATTGCATATATTATGCCTGCTCTATGAATAGTCATGGAATTTGTTTCCAAGACTTTGTGACACCTTTAACAGTCATTAAATTTACTGCAAGAGAGTTTCAGGACAGGTAGCAAAGCCTGTGTAGCTACTAAATATTTGTGGGTACCTTGACCAAAGACTAGGGCAATCGGTATGGTTCTGAGAGTGCAAATAATGTAGTTGCATTTGTGTAGCTGCTGGAGAGAGGCAGGGCTAATTAGCTTAAGCACTGTCTCATGCTAGTATATCAGGAGCTCAAGTTTCCAGCTGGTGTCTCAGCATGGTTTGTGCTTTGCTCCATGGAGGTTGCATCCTGTCCAGAGCTGGACTGGGACTCTCCAGGCTGGCAGTTCCACAGTGTAAGCAATATCTTGCAGCAATAAGATAAGCCGTAGGAATTTAAGGCCAGATCAGGAAGGCTGGTTAGATGCCCAGCTTCTGTGTAAGTAACAAATTCCCCCACTAGATTTTGAAGGGAGTTATGCAACTAAACATTTCTGTGCATCTGGGTATTAATGGTTTTCTCCAAACAAAACACACTTAAGCCAACTCTGAGATGGGAGGAATTCATCCCAGTTGCTTGCCAGTTGGCAGCCATCCTAGCTGAAGCCCTTTCAGATCAGATTATTCACTTGTGCAACTGCTGCTGATCTTGGTCCTTCTATGTTTGCCTGTCCTTTTGAGGCATCACTTTCTGTGTACTGATTTCTGTTGATCCTAAGATTCCCTGAAATGAGGAGTGGGAGAGCAAGAAGATGATGTGCTTTCAGAGCATGCATCTAAAATGCTTCTGTCCTCTCTCTACAGTAATATGTCAGCCCAAGCACGTGAATTGGTGGAGCTAATGAGAAGCAGCTCGGTAAGTGGAGCTTCGGGCCACCCCTCAATGCTCCCGTGGTCTCTGGGAGATGACTTTAATTGATGGGATGCTTGAGTAGTGAAGAGTGCTTTACTGATGGAAGAAAAGTCAGCGTCCTTGTCTCTGGTGTGCTTTCCAAGATGAATGTGCCTGGGATTAGCCTTTAGGAGACGATAATTTACCTGTACAAATCCATGCAGGTAAGATACAAACACACAAGGCAGAGACTAATGTAGGATGCAGTGCGGCTAGGGGTTGTAAGGATGGTAGTGAGAAAAAGGAGAGATCAGAAGGCTCTGGGGAGATCAGAGGACTGCTTACTTGAGCAGCAGCATTCAAAGTGGAGGTCATAAAAGCTGAGAGTAAAATCGCTGGAGCAGGCACCTGGTGACCAATATGAATCACACTATTCACCCTTGGGTCTGGGAAATGGTATTACTGGGAAGGGGGAAAACTGAAGTCTTCCCAGGAGATTAGGCCCTCTGAAACCCTGGTTCTGAGCAGGCAAGTGATTAATTAGTGGCCAGAAACCTCAGGGTTAGGTGAATCCCTGTCATGCCACAAGCTTTTAGGGAATTAAGTAGGGGATCTAGTGTTGTGGACCAGCCTGTTGTGCCAGCTCCACAAAGGGCACGAAACAGGCAACTCACTTTTAATTCAGTGGCTGCTGCTGAAGTTTAGGGTGGGGGGAGGAAATCTGGGAGAAAACTAAGGCTGCCCTGCTCTAAGTGTTGGCTGAATTGGAGTGGATGACTGTCTGGGTGTGAGCTGTTGGTTCAGGGAGAGCACCCTGTAAAGGAATAGGAGTGCCTGGTGCTCCTTGGCTCAGGCTGAATGGGAGAGGAAGGTAATGAATAAACAGGATTTGTCAAAGCATGTGTCTCTCTGTGCCAGCACTCTTGATGGATGCTGCATGCTAACCCCACTGTCAGTTACTCTGCATTACCAATTGTCTGGCAGAGTGAAAGGAGCTGGCATGGCTCTTCAATAAAATGGTACATGGCTCTGGAGCTTTGTTTTATTCACTGCTTTTTATGCAACTTTAAAAAGAGGAGGGGGGGAAGTCCCTGCTGTACTTTGGCTCTTCATGAAAGGCTTTCCAAGCAAAGTGCTGGTTAAGAAGGAGAATTCAGATCTGTGGGTGATTCCCAGGCCCTTCCTCTATTTGTGGGAACCTTTTGCAGCTGTTTGTTATGTAAATGCACCACACTAAAAATAGTTGCCTTTGATTCCTTTATTTGTACTGAATGTTACAAAATGTTTTGATGAGATCCAGCTCTCAGCAGTGTCTATTGTTAGCTTGCCGTGACGTGGATGCTGTAGCTGCCCTTATATGAGCTCAGTGAAGTTGCCAGCCTCCTGGACTCCTCTATTTCAATCCAGCTGCCTGTTCCCTGGGGTGCCCTTTGCCTCTCCTGGCCATGGGGTAATACTTGCACAGCTGGCAGGGATGCCCAGCAGCTCCCGTTCCACAGCTCCATGAGTCACTTTCAGTATCCACTCCCACACTGCTTCGTCCCCATGCTGCCTGCAGTGTTCAGCCATGGCTGGCAAATCTCTCCTGTCTATCCCTGTCCTGACGCTAACATTCATTTAGGCATGCTTGCTGCCACAAACACATGTCCATGCTTGGCTACCCTGACAGGTCTTGTCTGCTGAAGGGAATTTCCTTACAAAAGCCAAGGTGAATTGCAGCTACACTAGCAAACAGTTCACATTTTCCCCCTGGACAGATGCTTTTCTTTTGCCAACTTAACTCAGCATGCCTCCTTTCTCTGCTCTGCCATGCTGTCTGTACCCTGTTTAGCCCCATTTGTGAATGTTACCTCTGCATGCCTAAGCAATGGATGCTGCAATCTGTTTATTTTTGTGCTACTAGAAAATTAACTTCAAGGAAGACTGGAAGCTGATCACTGTCCTTGTTGGAGGCAACGACCTATGCCAGTACTGCTTGGACGAGGTTTGTATCTCTCAATTAGGCATGCTCATCCAAGCACTTGGGAGGTGACCAGCCCTGGAAATATAACCTTTCTCAGTGAGCAAAGTTCCACTTTGTTTAAAAAGCACTTAGAAGTCCTGTTCCTTTCATCTGTATTGTATCAGAAACAAGCATATAGCTTTACTTAAGAACAAGCAACCTGCCCCATACTGAACAAAACACCAAGGATAAACTGAAGACCTCTCCCAGCTTAACTGGACAAAGCAATCGAGACAGCATGGTGTCTTAGACATGTTGTTATGGGGACACAAGTGAAGTTTTATTCTGGAAAGTGTCTCAATGCAATAATTGCTGAGGATGCCTGATTCTTGCTTCAGAATTACACCAAAAGAAATTATAGTGAAAAAGATGTCTTTCATCTAGCTGTCAGTGGCCATCCCCTCTGAAAAGGTTCCTGTGGCACAAACGGGGGGTTTGGACCCCAGCTCATTGAAATGACCAGGGACTGTTCTCTCAGTTTTGCTCTTTTTCCTTTAGAGGCTGCTGCCCATAGCCGTTGCCCCCACAGCTACACCTCTAACTACAGTCACAAAGTCATTTTGCCTATGGGTTTTGTGGGGCCTGACTGCCTCCTTATCAATTTCCCCAGATTGGCAGTTTAACAAAAAGGTATCGCTCTGTTCATAAGGCAAACTAGTCTGATCTGGGTCCCATAAAAGAAAACATGAAATCCAAAAACGTGATTTACGTAGTCATTCAGCAGGCAAAGACTCTGCCAAGAACTATTATATACCTTGGGATTTTCTACAGAGATTAAGGGAATATATTAGTGACAAGGAAACACAAGCACTATATAACCTGTGTACATGTGACAATAAACCTCTTGATCTGAAAATATATCTGCCAATGAAGGCAAAAAGGAGCATTGAGTCGGTATATCTTCTCAAGGACCACCTTGCAACTAGAGAGTCTGTGGACTCCTTTGTTCAGGCAAAACAATTAAACATCTTGGTTCCTGAAATAAGACTGATCCAATTTATTTATTTATTTATTCTAATTACACAGGAAACCTATTCAGTGCAAAAGTATGTAAAGCACCTTCAGGACACTCTGGATATTTTGTATGAGGAGGTAAGTTTTTAAGATACCCGAGCAAGCTATTTTCCTGGCAAGCACACCAATGTTTTTCTCACCTCTGATTGATAGACTGTCAGTGATTCTGTTTTGTACAAGGTCATCCTCCAAATAGGTGGAGTCAGACTGCTCCTCAGCACTGCATGTCAACAACTGTATTAGATAATACCGTGAGAAAGCCGGCTGCAGTTTCAGGAAAACTGTGTGTTTCACAGCATTTTTGCTGCAGACCAAACATAGCACAACCCTACTGCCAGTTTTGATGGCTAAACCAACTGTACAAAGTTTCATTTACCCTAGAGAAAATGGAAATTGCCCCAGGGAGTGAAGCAGCTTTTCAGCTAGTTTGTATTAGCTGCCGGGAATTTTTTAGCTGACATCCACTGTACGTCTCCCCCTCCCTTTATACATCAGCCTTGCATGTGCCATTGGTTGCAGTTGGTGTAGTTTGCAATGACTCCCTGACCTACGGATGGCACTTCTTTCTCACTTTGTAGTGGTATCATGTTCTGTGATTTGGTATGTCTGGTTATTATAATCCCTGCAGCTCCCAAGAGTCTTTGTCAACATGGTGGAGATATTAGACATTTCTGGACTGCGTCACATCGCAGCAAGCTCTTCGGGGTGCGCTTTGACAGCAAAGTAAGTGAGCAAAGCAGGTCTTTGCCTTTAAAGTGCTATTTTTTTTGGATCAGTCTAAATTGCTTCTACAGTAGGACATCCACACCGAGCTTTCCAAGCTAGTTTTGTTGCAGCCTTTACCTGACACACTAGTTCCCATCAACTTTCTATTACTTCTTCCAGTACTTCAGCTCGAAGGCATGCGTCTGTAGATAGCAGAGTCATCACTTTTCTTCTCAGCTCTAAGGCAGCATGTCACAGCACAAGTCACCATCTAATTGCCGTACAACTGAACTTCAAAGCCTTTTTCACTTAGCCATTCACTGCTCAGCAGCACAGGCTGACATCCCTGATGCCTCTCCTTGTATTCAGTGCTGCATTACTCATGGTGCAGGCTGGGCTGCATACAGCAGAGTGCACAACCAGGAACTGCTTTTCATGCCTAATGGAGGAGACCAAAATCCTAACTCAAAGAAGATTGAGGGACTTGTTTAAGAAAGCAGCAGTGCCTTTACAGGAGTCAGCATGGACATGAAAAGCCTCTTTAGTCTAGCAGAGAAAGGTATAACAAAGGCCAGTGGCTGGAAGCTGATGTCTAATGAATTCAAATGAAGTTAGGCACAGATTTTTAATAAAAGAAGTGATTAACTACTGGAACACACTAGAAGGGAAAATAATGAATTGACTGTCTTCTTGATGTCTTCATATTCATTCCAAGCACATTCTTAGAGGATGCATTTCAGTGAAGCACAAGTTATTATCTCCTGATATGGGAATAACAGAACAAAACACAGTGGTCTAAGGAGTAGGACTACATGAAAAATTTATCTTTTCTACCTTTAAACCCCCAGATTTCTGAAAATCTGCTGTAAACCTATATGTAGGGTTTGGGTTTTTTTATTCTAACACATGTGATTTCCTGCTAATGTGTGACATACTGAACACTTTTGTGTTTGACTCAAGAGTTGTGGATCCTGCAGCTATTACCAGCTGTGACAGGTGTTCACTTTGAAAACTAAGTCAGTAGGGATTTTTTTCTGAAGTATCTGTCCATTTCTAAGCCAATGAGGTGGATCTCCTTCAGTATGTGAGCTTTGAGCTTCTTGAAGCAAACACACGTTGTTGAATAATTGCATAGGCTATTCCAGGTTGGCTTTTAATTCTACTATTTCTTTCATTGAAGGAATGTTTGCCCATGTTTCTTAAACCCCAAGGAAAATTCTTCTGAACTACAAGAAATTAAGAGAGTTAACAGAGATTTTCAGGTAATACCTTGATTCTGTAACTGGTCATCCTCACTTGTGTCTTTTTGAATTGCTTCCCTCACTGCCTTTCCTCTCATGCATATCCTCAGCAGGACAGAGAGGGATGACTGGGAAACAGCTTGGCTAAGTCTAACTAAAACCCTACCCAGCTAACCAGTTAGCAGTAGTACAAATCTTTCTATACTTCTTTATGATTTGACCTTGGTTCTGAGCTGGAGGCATATTAAGACTAGTTCGGTTTCCTGTTGCTGTTTCAACAGCTGAAGAGGAGTTCCTGATGATGGCTGTTCAGTTGATACGTGCTTGTCCATTATGAATCCAATGAATAGCTCACATGAGTTAACATGTCACTGCAGGAGTGACAAATTATGTTGCATTAGCTGTTTTGTGGTAACAATTAGCAGAGAAAATGAACTAACCCAACCTGATATTCCTTTCTTTTGCCATGGACTGAGAGTGTACACACAGATAGCTTACCATGGGTCAGCTTGCTATCTGAGAGTAACTTTTCATAGCCTCAGGCATAAGATTCACTCAAATTTAACAAAGGCTATAAATAGCTATTGGAGCAGAAGCTTTTTGCATCATTCCATCCTTTGAATACAGGAATCACTGTATCTGTTCACATTATGTTCTCCAGTCCTCCTATTCTGGCTCTGGCAGTGGATGTTGTTTGATGAATCTGACAATGCTCAAAAAATCCATCTTGGAAAATACTTGTATAAACCCACCCAGGGGGACGTTTTCCTTAACTAAGGAAGTGAGGTTAGGAATGTTTTGAGATATGACCAGAAGCATTAGAATTTATACCCATAAGCTGGCAAGTAACTAGATGTTTTTATTATCTGTATGAATGACTATTGCCATAGATTTCAAAAGTGGCAGGTGACTTTTCAAAGCTTAAGTTTTATTTTACTTCAAGCATACCTTTCTGAAAAATCAAGCACACTTCAGTCTCAAGTTGGCCTTCTGAACTCATTTGTCACTTCTAAAAAAACTTGGCCTTATTCCTTTTTTTAATTCTCTGTAAATTTGAATCGCGTTGTGATTGTGCAGCACTGACTTCTATAAGTAAGGTACAAAGTACTTTTTTTTTTTTTTTTTTTTTAAGATTAAACAACTTTACATTTTGAATTATCCTAGCTTCTGTGCATTTTCCTCATGAAAATCTCTTCATGAACCAAATTATTTTCTTAGCTGTTCTCTGGACTGCGTTATACTATTCAGCTGGATTTATACTAACAATTTATGGGTTCTTACATTGAAAGAATTGTAATATGCATGTTTTTGATAGCTGACAAATGTTAGAAGAACCTTGTAAGTAATTTTTCTGTTTCCAACCATGCAACTCTATGCAGGCTGAAGCCTTACAGCTGATCAACAGCGGTCGTTATGAAGAGCGTGAGGACTTTGCCGTTGTCATGCAGCCGTTTTTTCGAAACACTTTGTTGCCCCTGGATAGCGTAAGTCCTGTTGTTCTTTCCCATTATGCAAGGACCAGTACCTTGATTTCTCTAAGGCAGCAAGATCCATGCCACCAGGACTGTGTTTTCTTCTCTTTGCACAGTCAAGCAGCACAGGGTGGAACCTGCAATGAGTGACAGAGGAGAAGAAAGGAAAGACTGTGTTGCCTGTGAATCAAAATGGCTTCAGGAATCGTTTGTAGTGTGCGCACATTAAAACTAAGCACCCTCTGGCTTCTTTTAAACTGCATGTTGGTTCCCCTTTTGCTTCCCCTGTTGGTGGCTCGGTTGGCATTCACCACAATTTTCTTCTGATCTAGGTTACAGAGTATGTCCAGGTTTCCTTCCCATGGAGACCAGCACTTGTATGCCTAGCTCATCCCAGCCTGGAAACAGGAAGCAGCCTTTGAAGCCAAACATTGATTCTCCTTCTTTTCTCCAGCTTTAGCATTATGTATGGTGTATATTTAGGGATACAAATATTCAGCATGAATCCTGGTCAAAACCACACAGTTTTGCATAATACTGATTCTTTTGCCATATCATCCCCATTTTGTTCTGGCAGCTTTCAAGTCCAAAGAATGGTTACCATATTGATATTGATGAGGCAAATTTTCCCTAGGAAAGACATTTACCACAGCTGGATAAGCCTGCAATTTTTACTGCTGTCTGAAATTCAGCAAAATTTCAACACCTGAAAGGTTGTAAATCTGAGTCTGAGTTGTGGAATTTTAACAAGTGAGAATATGCAACCGATTTTCTATCAGTTCTGTGCAAGGTGGAGTGTGGGTCAATGGCAGAGTCCACATAAGAGCTGGGACTGTTGGTTTAATGACAAATTTAAGTTTGCTATGAAAATTGCTGTATGAACTTGAGCAGGCTACGTTACACAGAAGGTCTCAAGATGCAGTAATCAGCCCACAGTTAGGAGTACCTAAGTTTATTTGCAGCGTCAAAATATATGCATATTGCCTTTAGGAAGTTTACCAAAATTGTGAAGTGGGTATGCCAAGTACAGTGCCCTATTAGATATAATATGTCAGATCTCAAAGGTTGAAATGTGCTGAGAAATAAATTTTTGCTTTTATTGCAGAATGGCAAGCCAGATCTGAGTTTCTTTGCTGCAGACTGCTTTCATTTCAGTGTAAGAGGCTATGCCGAGATGGCCATGGCTCTCTGGAATAACATGGTAAGAGGTTATGACCTAGATCCTTATGTGTTTATGGTAGAAGTCCCTACAAAAGACCATGAGAAAGATGTCTGAAACAAAACAGTAAGCAAGAAATAAAATTGATACCCTAACAAGAGGGGGTCTGCTCAACACTGAGACCCTTCTCAGCCTGCATTTCTCAGGAATACAATCCAAAGCAACCATGTTGCATAAAAGAGAGTAAGACTTTTGCTCATTCAAAGTGAGAAATCCTGAGAGTCTTAATGTAATGAAAAATTCCTTTCTTATTTGGTAAATAACTTGCATTAAAGCAGAAAATCAGCCTAGTTAAACATTCAGTCCTGTAGGTTTCCCTAAAATGTATGTTGAATGAGCTTCCCTTCTTCAGTAAATTCTGTTAGATTTGTTAGGAAAACATACATGTGATGATGAATTTTTGCTGCCATTAATAGTGTGGACATGTTGTACCACCCACTCTAGTATCTGAAGCAATTCTAGCAGAGTCACTGAAACTAATGGGGGACTGAAATCACACCTATGATGCCTCTGCTTGCAGGCATATTCCTTCTGTCATTTTGGAGGAAATTATAGTTTTTGAACAGTGCTGGAAGAGTGTGTAAGAGGCACACGCTGGACTTGTTAGCTCCAAGGTCACACTTGCTTTCAGAACCATAATGTTTCCCATGGTGGAAGGAAGACTATGGCATTTTCATGCCACAGCAAAATTTCTTCCTCTTGTCTCATAAACACCAGTACCCAAACATATGGTGGTAGCAGAAATCCTGTATCCTGGTTTGTACAAGAAATAAGCATAAATGGAGGGGAATCTCTTTTTTGTTTAAGTAAAGGCTTGAGCAAGATAAGAAACGTCCAGGATACTTCAGAATGAACTTGAGCACAAGGAGTGGGAAATGCATGGCAGAAATCTGTGCAGTTGCCCAGTATAGCATATGAGCTGTAAGTCCAGGTTTATAGAAAGCAGTAGACATATAGTGCATGCCCATGCTCTGAATAATTGATTTGTGCATGCACAGCAAATCTGTCTATTTTCCATCTTCCCTTTCTGGGACTCCAAATGACAGCAGTCTGGTAGGCTTCATCGTGCAATAGCTTGAAGAGGGCTCATGGTGTCCCAGAAATACCAGGCAAATGCAGAAAACATTCAAATTAAGCATGGCTGCAGGTTTCAAGAAGAAAAAGAGTTGGTAACTGGACATATGGTAGCCTTAAATTGGCTTTCTGTTGCCACATGGTGTTCCTATTGGCCATTACTCATTCCTGATTCCCTATCAGTCCTTTTTCTATGCAACCAGAGTTTTATTCCGTCCAGACTGTCACTCATTTCCTATGCATGTAAGGATATTGACACAAAGCTTTCTACTGGGGTGGTAGGGATCAGGTTCTTACTGATGTGAAGTGCAACTATTCCCTTCTGTAGAGATCTGTCAGTCTATGCCAAATGAAGATTCTACTGTTTACTATTTAAATTTAGTTCTTGTAACACATCCCTGCTTTTCACTTGCAGTCCATGTACGGCGAGGCTGTGCAAGCTTACTGTAAGGCTGTATTGTTTCCCTGTTCCCTGAAAAGCTCAGCAGGCTGTAGGCTTATGGCCAAATGACATGGATTCTTGTCAGTACATGTAAAGGGCCAGATTGTGCCTGGCCAGTGCGTGGGTATGCAGGGACAGGGATGGCTGAAGGAGCCTCTTCCTCACCATGATGTTCTTTGCCCTTTTTGCTTCACACAAACCAAAGTATGCTCCTGCTTTTTGAAGTCAGAGGATTCTGTAGTCTTAAGGGGCCCCCACTGATCCCAAATCCACCTCATTGGTTCCCTGGCCCAGGAGAAGAGCACTTGGACAGTGTGTTTAGCTCGTGTTCTGCCTCCATGTTTGCCACATGCTTTAGAGGAGCTGTGTGTTTCTTCCTGAAGTTGCCCTGTATGCTCACGGACATGGGTATACTGTCATCTTCAAAGCTCAGAAGCTAATGCCCCTGAGGAACAGATCACATAGAGATGAAGCAAGCATGGCTGGCTACAGAACTTTGCACCTTATTGTCCTTTGTCTGGGCTCTGCGCCAAACTCCTTACCAAGTGCCCTGACACAGGGAGTATTACAATTCTCTACAAACACACAGTCGTACTGCAGACAGAATGCTACAGGATATAAGCCACACATCTTACAGATAATCACATCAGAATTTGAGCTGTTCCCTTTAAGATGCAACAAAACTACCAAATTCAGTCTTCACAACATTAGCTGGCGGGCAGGCCAAGTGGTTAGGACTCTTATATGAGTCTAGCAGGACCCCACAACAAACAGCAAAACTTGGCATTCTGTTTTGCTTCTCATCTTCTCTCCACTTGTTAGCTTTCTTCCCTTCTCTGGTCACATTTTGCTGCAGTCATCTCTCTCTTTTCATTTTTCAGTCTCTACTTCCTTTTTTTTTTTTTTCTTTAACTGAACTAGAGAGAGAAAGTATTCCCAGTGATTCCATATGGAAATCTTATGAATAGAATTTGTTTTCTCCCTGTTGTGTTTGACTTGTGGTTTTGTTTCTCTCCAACATGCAGCTGACACTTTAATCACTTGAGGACAGTAAATACACATGTGGACAATAGCAGAAGCTCCAGCACTCCTCTGCGCTCTATTCCCAGAAGTGCTGAATGGCAACTCTGCAGTTGTCTCTGGGCCAATCCTGAAGTCATTACTTCAGGCTTGTCCATACACAGTTGTAAACACTTGAGCAAACCTCTACTCTCTAGCTTAACTATGGTAACCAATGGTATGTGCGCTCCTAACCAACCACAAATACTATGCCATTAGCCTGGACATATTTTGAGTTTGAAATGGACTCAGGGTGAGCCTGTGGTCAGCTATTGTAACTTAGCTGACAACTGATAGTATAAAAAGTTCTATTTAACTCACTTCTTGCAATCTTGCGAACTCAGCCTCAGCTAAAACGCACAGGGAATTTCTTGTCTGAGTGAAGACTGCAAAGGTTGGCACCGTCTTATCCTGTCTCTGTAACTCTACATCATTTCGAAGTCAATTCCATCACCGTGACACCTAAGCATCTTTCTTTCAGTACTGTGCTAAGTAGCATAACTAACATCTGTCATTCTTTCTTTTTTTTTCTTTGTGGTTTATACTGTCATTTGAGATGTGTGCGTGGGAGAACTGGGTATATAGTGAACCACTTTGTTTTAGCAGAATATTTAAAGTATGTGGTATTCAGAGTTACTTTCTCCTCCACTCAGTGCAAAAGGAGGAAAGGCTTCTCCTCTTCCTTGCTTCCTGAAGGAGTTTTTCTGGAGGCAGTGCATCAGATTCTCAATTTCTTCAGTTCATGAGTGTTAAAATGTTTGGAAACTTTTCTGTGATGCACCTTCCACCACATTTCTTCATTGCTGCAAGCACCAAAAGAGTGGATAAAAAGTTGTAACCACCTGTCCTGGTTTCAGCTGGGATAGAGTTAATTGTCTTCCTAGTAGCTGGTACAGTGCTATGTTTTGAATTCAGTATGTGAAGAATGTTGATAACACTGATGTTTTCAGTTGTTGCTAAGTAGTGTTTAGACTAATGTCAAGGATTTTTCAGCTTCTCATGCCCAGCCAGCGAGAAAGCTGGAGGGACACAAGAAGTTGGCACAGGACACAGCCAGGGCACCTGACCCAAACTGGCCAATGCAGTATTCCATACCATGTGATGTCACATATAGTATATAAACTGGGGGGAGTGGGGGTGGGGGGATCGCCGCTCGGGGACTAACTGGGTGTCGATCGGCGGGTGGTGACCAATTGCACTGTGCATCATTTGTATATTCCAATCCTTTTATTATTGCTGTTGTCATTTTATTAGTGTTATCATTATCATTATTAGTTTCTTCTTTTCTGCTCTATTAAACTGTTCTTATCTCAACCCACAAGTTTTACTTCTTTTCCTGATTTTCTCCCCCATCCCACTGGGTGGGGAGGGAGTGAGTGAGCAGCTGCGTGGTGCTTTGTTGCTGGTTGGGGTTAAACCACAACACCCCCCAAGTCAGGAGAGTCTGAGGAGGAAAAAAATCATCATTATGTTTACTATTGCTTTTCTCTTCTTCAGTTGGAGCCAGCTGGTGAAAAGCAGACTTACAACAACTTTACCCATGACAGATCAAAACTTAAGTGTCCAAACTCAGTAAGTAAAGGCCAAGATGTCCATACTCTCCTTTAACCAGTTATATTTTCCTCCTTTATTCTTATTGGTAAAATTCTTTAAAAGAGGTCTTTGTGAAGACTTTGAATAGCTAAAATATACTCCTGTTTTGTTACACACAGGAAAATCTACTTAAAATTTAATGCAAAAAAAATTATCCTCACTGCAGTGGAAAGCCTCTCATTTAAGCCATTTTTAATGGGTCTACATATTTCCATTTGGTTGTCTGCATCAAACAAATTTGGAAATGATGCCATTGCTCTCTGAGATGCCTCCTTTTTTTGTTCTAGGAACTTTCAGGCAATAGGGCGGGAAAGAGTTTAAGCTAAGGTAGACAGAAGGCAGAAAAAGCTGATACTCTTTCTAAAGATTGACAGCTCTTCTCTGGGAAGGGGTGATGGCATATTGTCTGAATGCTGCCTGTTGAGTGGTCTGTGGTCAGTAAAACCTTTGCTCTCCCTTTGTAGGAGAAACCCTTTCTTTCCACACTGAGAAACAGTGGATTCAGAAATTCAGATCTCAACTTGGAGAAAACCAAACCTTCAGTCCCCTACTGGGCTGTCATTGTGGCTGCAGTAGCTGGAGTCCTGGCCGGTTCTTTACTCATCTGGCTTGTGTCAGGAAGAAGAGTCAAGAGGCACCAACATGAGGCTGACACAGAAAAGAACATTAAAATGACATCTCTGTAAAGCAAAGTGGAACAAACATCTGTCTCTGCTGAGGCTGCTCCCTGGTATGACACAGAGACCAGCGGAATAAAAAGCTTTTGGATATAAATGAAGCTTCTTGGTTAAGTCAGGGATTTTGGGGCCCAATAATCTTGATCAGAAAGTTAGCTTCTGCAGATCAGACAAGTGGAGGATGAAGTTCAAAGTGATAAAGCTTTTTCATTCTGGGATGCAATTCTCCATTTCATGAATATTACTCAGGATGTCAATTGCTTGCATGAAGTGAGAAAACTCATTCATGCATCTTGGCACCTTGATTGTGCATCTGCCCTTTTTTCTTATAAAACTCTATATAAAATGTTAGATACAAGTCCGTGATTGTGACCTGGTATTCCCCAATAGCAAGGTAAGTGAGATAAAAAAGAAAAGCTGCAATTCCACATGTTAGATTCAGCGAGACCATTTCTACACAGGGAAGTACAATGTCATGGAAACATCTTTAAGCCAGCTTCTGAGTAACCTGGACAATCCATGTGGCATCCCTGGTGCAGTGCTGGGCAGCACAGCTAGAATAACTGCACCTTCTCCACTGCCTTGAACTCCAGGCTCTATCTGTCTGGGACTGGGTGTGGGCCTGGGCCATGCACATCACTCCCCCTCCACGGCTAAAGAGCCAAGGGCAGCCCTGTATCCTCCTGCCCACCGCTGTACAGCAGCTTGTTCCAGAATGACTCTTCCTGTGAAGGAGGATCTCTTCACTAGCATGCAGTAGGGGGTCTAAACAAAAATGAGGTACCTGATTGGCAACCTAGCCTGGCTGAATGGTTCTCATAGGACCTGTGGCATGTTCAGGTCTCCCATACTGGAGTCTCCATGGCTGTTCTCCAAGGAAGAATTTCCAAAGTTTTTTCAAAATTCTGATCAGGACTTCAGAGGAGGTCATTCCTGGAAATTAGACTTTCCTTGTTTTATACTTGCAGGTCAATGCATATGATCTACTAGTACAGAATATACTTCACAGGTTCCCTGTGATCTTGTTTTCCAATATCTTTGTTATTTCCTATATATGTCACATACTTCAATTTTTTATTTTACTGAAGTCAAAATATGGTTTGCACTGGTGTGATTTTTTTTTGTGAGGTGTACTACGTTTCCACTCCAGAAATGCAAATGAGCAGAAAATTAAAATGTTTCAGGAAAGAAAGTGTTGTGGTGTTCCTAAATCTACTCATTAGGCACACAGAAGATCGTCAGACTCCTCCTTTTTCCATTTCACTCCTGTTGTTGTCCTTACTAAGATGATAAGAGGTGGGTAAAATACAAGTTGTATAGTCAGGTTTCAGGGACTGTAGCTCCACTTGCCTCTCTTTTGATCTGTACTCAAAGGTTGGGCTATTACTAGTAGGACTTTTATTTGCCTAAATCTTATCCACAGATGTGTGTCTGGGAGCTCTACATGCAGTGCCAAGTGGGGGTATATTTGGAATGCAAAACAGAAGCACCTGCATCTTGTTTCAGTGCAGCACAGGCATCTCTGCTGCTCTTCCTGTCCCTGTCTTCACTGTGGGTCATTAACTATCTACTATCCCAACTGCTGATATTTATTTAGCTCAGTAAAGGGAAGCAAACACAGCCTCAAACCTGCAATGCAGGAGACAAGATTTACTGTATTCCAGTCCATTCCACAGCATCTTCACCTCAGACAACATTGTAAAATATAAGCCTTACAGCTGAGGAACCTGAGCAAATATCCCAGTGAATCATGAAGGCTACAATCTCCTCTCATCCCTGAATGTTGTTCTTGAGTCCTCTTCCCTCCTGGGAGCTTGGACTCTCATGTATGAGCACTGCTCATACAGCTCTTGGCTTGTGAAGGAGTAAAAAGATATAGTTCTCTGCAGAACGTTCCATCGCTACTAGGTATTTTAAAGGAAACTCAAAACAGTAGTTCAGTGCTGATTTACTTTTCTAAATCATGTGTTCATGCAGGAAGTGGGGTGGGGGTCCTACAGCATGAGTTAGAGATACAAAATACTGCAGTTTCTCACATCAAGTTTGTCCTGCCTAGAGATGGATACAAGCGCATCTTGGGTTTCATGCTGGTGGCCCTGCTAGAATAACTAGACGTTCCTTTTCCTCACTTAGAAAGCTAAACTTTGTTCTGAGCTTCTGAAAACCAAAACATAGGAGGTGCAGCCAGTTGGGAAGTGAGGTGAAAGACAGCTCTTAGCTCTTCCACCATCCTGAAGGATTCCAGAGTGGAAATAATTCTTGTGTGGGAGCCCAGGTGACTCTTTGGACTGCAGGTCCTCAGCTCCCTGTGGCATTCAGCTCTGTAAGGAATACTGCCTTTACTGATGCTTTTGAGAAACGATCGAGCTCAAATTTTATTGGCTTTGTGCTGCTTCTGCAGCAGGAGAGTTTTCCCCTAGTTTCTGTAGCTGTGGTGTAGCTCTAATGCAGTACTACAGCAGGAGCACAAAGTAGCTGGAGCAGGAACTGGCAGGCTTCTTATTTAGTGTATGGAAGTATCTTCTGGCACCTTTGTTGTGCAGACTGAAGCATGTGATGAACTGCACTGACATTTAAAAAAACCCAAAACATCAAGAATCATGCAGTTTGCAGCTGCTCCACAAGCAAAATTATTTCCTTGAAGATATTACTGCTGAGCGTTCCCTCTGTGCTTATTAAGCAGAGGTAATATTAAGCTGGAGTAAATTACAAATGATTAGGTCTGGATTTTAGTCTGACTGCATTCAGTGTCACATTAAATCAGAAAGTAATCTGTGCATCCTGTCTGTCAGTTGTCCATTCCCCCTTTTTTCTGCAATAACATGCCATTGGTTTCAAATGCCCTTATGGTATTTTCCCTCAGTGGGCTGCTGAGTAGGCCAGATTCCCTACTGATGCACAAAAGAAGAGAGGCTTAGGAGAAACTTTAAGTCTGTATAGAAAAATGCATGAAATGGATGCCATCTTAGCCGAAGATTTTGCTTTGGCCAATCGTGGTCTCACCCACCACTGAAAAGCACCTCTTCTGTGTAAAATGATTTCCTAGCATCCTGAGAAAACAGGCTTTACAAATTCCTCCTCTGGAGAAGAGCTACAGCTCAGCCAACATGAACAGTCACCATCCAAAGGACCTTTGTGGGTACTGGCCTTGCTGCCCAGCTCAGGTTGTTGTGAAGGGCGTTGGGAATAAATGTTATGCTGTTGCCTGGTCTTGAGAAGTAATCTGTTCTTCAAACAGGGAGGTGATGGAGACTGACAAGTGATGGCAAATAATTTATCTACAGCTTCAGCGGCAGTTGAGTTCTAGTCCTGGTCTCCTTTGTAGCTGCTGATGGACCTCCCTCTCGTCATGGTACAGTGTCTGTGTTTTGCTTTGTAAGGTGTCATGATTTACCCCCAGCCAGCAACTAAGCACCATGCAGCTGCAGACTCACTCCCTCCCCACCCAGTGGGATGGGGGTGAAAAATCGGGAAAAGAAGTAAAACTTGTGGGTTGAGATAAGAACAGTTTAACAGAACAGAAAAGAAGAAACTAATAATGATAACACTAATAAAATGACAACAGCAATAATAAAAGGATTGGAATATACAAATGATGTGCAGTGCAATTGCTCACCACCCGCCGATTGACACCCAGCTAGTCCCCGAGCGGCGATCTCCCACCCCCACTCCCCCCAGTTTATATACTATCTGTGACATCACATGATATGGAATACCCAGTTTGGGTCAGTGCCCTGGCTGTGTCCTGTGCCAACTTCTTGTGTCCCTCCAGCTTTCTCGCTGGCTGGGCATGAGAAGCTGAAAAATCCTTGACATTAGTCTAAACACTACTTAGCAACAACTGAAAACATCAGTGTTATCAACATTCTTCACATACTGAACTCAAAACACAGCACTGTACCAGCTACCAGCTACTGTACTAGGAAGACAATTAACTTTATCCCAGCTGAAACCAGGACATAAGGTCAAATGGCACAAAAGAGTTTCATCTAGGGTCAGTTTGCCACAAGGTCCAGTTTAGGTCCTCAGCGAACTTAGAGAAGACGGAAAATTCAGAAAAACATCTGCACAGAAGAATTTTGTGTGGCTTTGGAGATTGCTAAACGTTTCCTCCCACCACCTTCTAGATGGTGAGATACACATGTACTGATGACAAACGATATCATTTTAACAGCTGTTCAGTATGTTATAGATTAGAACATCTGGGCAAGAATTCTGTTACTTTGAGGGGTATTTAGCTAAAATGTTGAGTTGAAACAACCCCACCCCAAAGAGAGGGGTATGGAAAAGCTCTGGATTTTTTACAACTCTGCATTTGCCTGATTCATGTTCCCTGGGGTATTTAAAGAATTTGCTATTGAAGGGCCACAGGTTTGCAATGCTTGCTCTTTTTTACCCTTTTTTTAGAAGGAAGGTATCTGGAATTTTGGGAAAAGCAAGACAAAAGTCTATCCATAAAGTAGTTCACAAATTACTTAAATGAAACAAGTTTTTTGCTTATCATAAATCCCTGAGCATTACAGGGAGGGATGCTCCTGAGAACTATTGTGTTAAAACTATTTCTGTCCTGAGTACACAGGTTGCTCATCCAGGTATCTGAGAAGCATTTCTAGTACCAGGAGTCTGTATCCAAAAAAGGGGGTGGTGGAAGAGGGGAAAGAAGCTGGCACATTTTAACTTGGCACATGCTGAATATCTTCCATTTAACTGTCAGCTACTGTCATTGCCACCACTTAGCTTTTGTGGACACCAGATGTTCCACCATATTTTGCCTATTGAATTCCTTTCTGAGTTCAGTAGATTTCTCTTATGTATTTTGAAACCCAACACTATCAACACACACCTGACTTGGTGCGGGGGGGGGAGATTATTAACTTTAGCTGCTTTTGATGAACATCCTAGCACAAAGTAAAAATTATTCTGTTTTTGACCATCGGAGAGAGTAGTCACCCAAGGAAACAAGAAAAGGCCAGGGCTTGAGCAATTATCGAAAACAAATCCAATGAAACACAGGAAAGCTTATTTAAGGCATGGTCGGAACTACTCACTGGCTAGAGACTGGAAGAAGTTCCTTTATGTCTTTCCATTTCCATGACCTATGTAACTGTCACTCATAACGCAGTCATAACTAGATTAAGTTATGTGGATTTTACTGAGAAAACTTAATTCACTGAACCATATGGGTTTTCCCTAATTGCATGCCTTCAGCAGGATTTGTAGAAGTCAGGTATAAAAATGGGCTCATGTCCTCCATTGGATGGAGTATGGGATCCATGAACGTGTTTCAGTGGTAGGGTGCTTGTAGTTTCCAGGCTGCCTTCGTCCTTACAAGAAGGATTTAATAGTCCCTTTGGACTAGTGGTGCTGCAGGGACATGGTTCGGTGAGAGGCAGTTGGGAATTTCTGCCACTGATCCATGGGCTGACCCTGGCATGAGTTATTTCAGCTGGAGGAACCAGCTGCTCCCAAGCATCTAAAAGTGCTTTCTCATCGGCATAAAATAGAATCATAGAATCATTTAGGTTGTAAAAGACCTTCAGGATCATTGAGTCCAACCATTATCCATGCCTGCTAAACCATGTCCTGAAGTGCCTTGTCTACGCACTTTTTGAATACCTCCAGGGATGGTGACTCAACCATTTCCCTGGGCAGCCTGTTCCAATACCTGACAACTCTTTCACTAAAGAACCTTTTCCCTAATATCCAGTCTAAACCTCCTCTGCTGCAACTTGAGGCCATTTCCTCTTGTCCTATCTGCAGCCACCCAGCAGAAGAGACCAGCACCCACCTCACTACAACCCCTTTTCAGGTAGTTGTAGAGAGTGATAAGGTCTCCCCTCAGCCTCCTCTTCTCCAGGCTAAACAACCACAGCTCCCTCAGCTGCTCCTCATAAGACTTGTGCTCCAGGCCCCTCACCAACTCCTCCAGGCCCTTCTCTGGACACGCTCCAGCACCTCAATGTCTTTCCTGTAGTGAGGGGCCCAAAACTGAACACAGTACTCAAGGTGTGGCCTCACCAGTGCCGAGTACAGGAGGGGAACAATCACCCCCCTGCTCCTGCTGGCCACACTATTTCTGATACAGGCCAGGATGCCATTGGCCCCCTTGGCCACCTGGGCACACTGCTGGCTCATATTCAGCCGGCTGTCAACCAGCACTCCCAGGTCTTTCTCTGCTGGGCAGCTTTCCAGCCACTCTTCCCCAAGCCTGTAGCACTGCATGGGGTTGTTGTGACCGAATTGCAGGACCCGGTACTTGGCCTTGTTGAACTTCATACAATTGGCCTCAGCCCATCGATCCAGCCTCTCCAAAATGATTATGGCTGTGAAGAAAGAAAGTGACCTGATATCTTTAAAGTGTCTGTATCATAAGCATTAAGGATTTTTTTTAAATTCCTTTTAGTGTTAAAAACTAACCATGAAGGAAAAGCCCCTAGCTACCACCTGTGTTGCTTAGGTGACTGGAAGCACCACCTGAGGGCCCCAATGGGTTTAGGTTGTGATAGGAGATAATCCCCAAATAAAACAGCAGCCAGGGCTGCTCAGCAGTGCTTCAATTTAACAACAGCAGAGGAGCTGGGCCTTGGGCATTTCAGAAAAATGTGTGTAATGGCTTCACAGTGGGTGGATGAGGCAGAAAGTACTTTCTGTGCTCTTGCAACAACTCAGTTTTGCAATCAGTACCTCCTGTTAAAGTCACAGGAATTGGCCAGTTCAGCAGCTCTCTACCCGCCAGGGATTTACCTGCACTTGCCAGGTTGCCCACAGGTATCCTCTGAAGCAGCTTTCAGATCAAAGTAAAACACAGAAGTTAGGAATAAGTGGGGAGGACACAGTTGGGATAGATTAGACAACAGAAATTAAGGGCACATCTTCTGAAAGTTTCTAAGACTTGCTCTCTGCTTAGCTTTCTCAGCAACCATCTTGTATTACTTCAGTGCAGATGTTGGGACCCTCAGAAAGCTTACCTGTCTGCAAATACAGCCTCTAGGGCCTGGAGTGCAGCTGCTCCTTAACATCCCACAGCAAAACTGAGTGATTATATAAATCATATAATATCCCTGCGTATTCCTCCCAGACCCTCTGGGGATCTGAGGCGGTGACACACCTAGGCTGTGAATCCCAGACAGCCTCAGGTGGAGGACAGACAGTGAGATGCTCACCATAGGCAAGACGATAACACCTCTGTGAAAGTGCAAAAGCAGAACTTCAGGTATCTAAATGCTTTTTTAAGTCTGAAAACAGAGTTGACCATGTATTCTGAAGAAATGACATGGTACTTTGTGGACCACACATAACAGGATTAGGCATCCATATTCCATCACTGTAAGTGTCATCTACATAAACTTTCTGTGCATCTGGGCTGAAAATGACACAAATGCCTCTCAGACTTTAGCATAACATTTATCCATCACGTACTTGTTTTGTGGCATGAACTGACCTTTTCCTGCTGCTGCTCCTGCCGCACTAGTCAAACAATCTCTTCATCCTTTCCTCTACCTCTTTTGGTACAGCTGCCAGAAATCTCTGGTGCAAGGTAAGTAAATAAGCCAGCCTGGTGATTAGGACATTCCCCTGGCTGTTACTTAGTCAACAACGTAATACTCAATGCCTTTGCTGAAGCATTTTACAAATATTTATGAGGGTAATTTGTGTGTCCTAACATTCCTGTGAGATAGCCTTATTAACCCCCAACTAAAGATGATTAAATTTATGTGCCGAGAGGTGAAGTGATGTGCCCTGGGCTATGTGATGAGTCAGTGACTGAGCAGGAAATTAAATCCAGAAGTCCTGGCTCCACAGACACAGCCCAGTTGTGTAACCACTATACAACTTATCACTCAATCGCTAATGTAGCTAGACTGGTAGCTGTGCCAACTTTACGCCTGTTTTTCCCCTTAGCTTGAATGCAAATACAGCAAAACATTGGCAGTCTGAGTGGGGAGACAGTGGTGGGGAGCCGCAAGCTCTGCGGTTTGTAGGTCACTGAGGATCAGGTCTGCCCTCATGCTCCATATCCATACAGGGGCACTGAGTCCTCGGCAGCGCTTTGGCAGAGGCCCAGGCTGTGATTATTGCAGGGTGGGGAATGGAGAGGAGAGACAAGTTCACTGCTCTCCCATCATGCTCCCACTTGTATTACACACACCCAGCAATTAGCTCACCGGGTTCTACCTCCAGCCTGTGAGATGCAAGCCTGCAAGTTGCACCTTCTCCTCGCCGAGCTCTGAAGGGATCCTTGGACTTTGCTTAGGGTAGAAAGGGTCAGGATTTTCAGGGAACTGATCTCAGATCTGTTTACATGGTGAAGGTATATCCTTTAGAACAGAAAAAAAAAAATCCTACTGAGAACAAATTATGTTGCTGAAATGGAATTTTTTTTCTTGTGTCATTGGTCTGTTTGTCTTTCATTTTTTACTTGGTGGAAGAGAAATGATGGGGAAAAGTGGACCTAAAATGAAATTTTTCATTTTGGAATGTTATTTCAAAGACTATTTACTTTCAGAATATTCAGAAGTGCAGGATGTCTGCCTCTTGACTTATTTCCCAGCTGAAAGCATATAGTTGAAAAAATATTACTGCTTTGGAACCTTTTAATTTTTTTATATTGCCATCCTAATTTTTGAAATGGGAAATAACTCTAAACCATCAGCATGTGCAGGGAGAAAGAAAAGTTGTTTCTTCTGAATAATCCCAGTAAATTCAAAGTTGTTATTTCAGTGCTTGAGAGGCAGCTTCACTGCAGAGCTAACATATTGATCAACATGAGCTGTTTGTAACAAGTAACTGTGCCAGTTATGAGAGTGACCACAGCCCAAAACTGCTGTCATGCAGAGTCATCATCCATTTAGCCACACTGCTCGACAGTACCAGCTTGTAGGTCTAAAACCAAATTATCAGTAGCCATCTTCAGTAAGAAACCCTGCAATGTAATTATTGTAGCAGTTGCAGCATGCGTGTGACCACATTGATTGGGTAAGCCTGTCCTATTGACTCCAACAGCAGCCCAGAATTTAAAAAAAAAAAGAAAAAAAAGAAGAAAAAAAAAAAAAGGTATTTTGGTATTTTTCCACATAAGGCTGCCTCCCAGCAGCCAGCATCTCTGCCGGGATGCTCACACCTTCAACCAACTGCTCTGCTTGACCTAACTGGCAGTGCCACTGCTGGAAGAGGACAAGGGGTTATGGAAAAGGGGGACATGCAGCACTCCCTGTGCTGCTCTGTTCCAGGGAAGGGAGATCTGCTTCAGTAGGAAGCCTAGAAGTAGCCCTGCTTATCCTCTAAGCTGCGAACAATACCATGGAGTTGGGGAACTGCTCTTGGGTGTCTTCCCATCAGACCATTTTTAGCAGAAACCTGTAGCTTACTTATGGAGCTGGTTTTGGTTTTGAACCATCATGACTTTATATGAAAGCAGTTGGTGGGCAACAGGGTTGCCTTTGCAAACTATTGAATCCTGAGATTATGTTAATTACCAGTGTGCTCTCCTTTGGTCCTCCTTGGAGCTGCCCCAACTGACTGTTTGCTATGACAATCTAACTATAACTTAGTTTGGCCACGAGCACCAGCTGCCTTCGGTTTCTTTTATCTCATTGAACTGGGCAAGCAAAAGTTAGATGCTTCAGAACCTGCTCCCTGCATGAAACGGAAGGAATTCAGAAATGTATTAGAAAGGCATTAGCTTCTCCTTTTCTTTTTTCCACTGGAGCCCTTCCAGATGGAGCACAAACAAGGAGAGGATAAATGCAAAGTGCTCTGCCACCCTGAAAGCATGCGCTGACATCAGCTTTCATGAACTGGCACTTTAATCATTGCATGGGGAATGTTTCTCTCTCTCTGCAGCCTCCCGTTGAATTTCTCAGTGCACCAACATTAGCATTTATGGCAAGGAAGATTTATTTTCTTTGCTGGTTGAAAGAGTAGTAAATTTGGAATGCTTTTACAAGCTGCTAGACGGAGACCCCTGGAGATCCAAAATTCTGTAGGCTCAGACTAGGTGCGTCAAGGGCAGCAAAAAGGCAAGATTCTTCCTGTATGTATTTCCACTTGCATTAACAGCTAAGCTGAGAAGCAAGGGGCTAGCCCAGTCAACATAGAGAGAGAAGTTACTAGTTTCTCCAAGCCAAACTGTGCAAAATAGTCTGGGAGGGAAAAAAACATATAGGGTAACAGACATGCGGGACAGATGGATTAGGGATCTCCAAAGGTCTTTTTGAGGCATGTAAGCTAAATTTTTCAGAATTAAGCACTGAAAATTAGCAGACTCATTTTCTGTTCATGTGTCAGGCCTTGAACAAGCACCTTGCTCTCTTCTGCTACCCCAGCCTTCCTGGCTGGACAACAGGTAATTGGTCTTTGACACCTTCTCACAAGAGCCAGGAGTGATGAATTCACTAAAGTGTGTAAGAGCATTTTGAGCTCTAGGAAGGAAAACTCTTTGTAAGCGCCTTGCATTTGTTGTTATCTAACTTTCTGCTGAGATTTAGCCTAGTCTACTCTGCTTCTATCACTGCCCAGCTGTATTTTCTGTATTTTGTTTATATCTTTCACGCATAAGGAAGCATGTGTGAAGCCAGAGTAGGATGCAGCCATCCTTTCTTGGCTGTTTGCCATAGGTGTGCTCAGAGGTGAAATTCTCCACTTGTCATAGTGGCCATTATAACACGTGAGTTCGGGCAGATCTCAGTGGAGTGATTTAACTAAGGATTTTGGTCTTTATGGTGTGGGAAGATTACTCAGTCTATGCATTCAGAGATGTGCTGGCGGAGGGGGAGAAGATGACAGATAGTAATGATGCTAGCAGCCTATTGTCAATATAGATGCAGTCAGCTGGTCCCATCAGTTGCTTTCACTAGACTGCCTGCTTCACAATAAAGTGGTTTCCTAATTGTAGCCTTCACTTCACTCTCTGTACTGTACAGTCCGGTGTCATCAGGTGCTGCTGCTTCCTTTATGCTTGCTGGAGCACACTGCAGCATGGAGCTGTCTCAGCATTGAGGCACCACTCGCCTGTATAATTAAAGGAGGATTAGAGATGGATTTGTGGCAGCTACATTCTTACTTCATAACTCTTGCGTGTTGTAGCTGTTGTTTCCTACAAGGCCTTAGATGGCTAAAGGCCTGTGGGCATTTAAAACATACGCATATTTATGCATGTATATATATCCCAGTTAGCGATGCATTTCTCAGGTATTTGAAAATTTCTGTAGTGGTATGTAAGAAACACAGATAAAGAGATAGGGAGCAAGTGCAAAGATTGTCATTAAAGATTTAGCTAGGATCCACTTTTAGTCTTTCTCCTAGCTCCATCTCTCACATACAAAAAAACCCCACATGAAAACTACAGCTATTCCTTCCTACCAACCACACAGCCACCACATTTTACTGTCTTATCTTTTAAAAACAGATACTCTCTCTTAGTCACCTCTCCCTCAAGAAAACCAAATTTTCTCCAGCTGAGCAGCCAGCAACTATCAGCTCAACTCAGACCATCACACATCATGAGCTGTCTGCTGAAAAACCCTGAGAGTTGGGGGGGGTTAAATAATTAGTTTAATGTGCTTTTTATTTACTTTTTTCATTTGGAGTCCTTGGTTAATGTTTTTTAAACTTTCAAGGCTGGAAACACTTTTTACTTTTACATGAGAATAGCAATTTTAATGTAATTACAGAGTTGCAGGAGCAAGGGCTGTAGAAAACAGCACCAAATATTGTGAAATTCATGATATAATCATCATAGTGCTCCTGATGTCAGTTTACAATTTGACTTGCTAATACTGGAACCCTGGTTTTGTTGTTCTGGTCTCTCTCAATCTGCCACTTGCCCAGCCATTTTAAAATACAAAGTTGCTCAAAATGACCACGCTGCCCCTAATCTAATATTTTGATATTGTTCACTGCATAGCTCTTCCTGCGGTTCTTCTAGCATAGGCTCAACTGGTGCCCACCAGCCTTCTGCCACTCTCCCATATTAGCCCCCTTGGGGTGAAATAAACTATATTTAGTGACCTCATTCTTTTGTCATTACGAATACATTATAAATACATTTTTGCTGATAAAATGTGATGTAATTTTTCAGCACACCCTTGTTGGATATTGCTATACTGATTAGAATTGGGCAGATAAACAATAACCAATTACAGCCACTGCAGGCCAGTAAAAAAAAAATACAGTTCCACAGAAATTCATGTTTTGCAAATTTTGGATGGTGGTAGTGTCCTGCTTTCACTTTGGGGGACTTTTTTGGAATAAAACATTTCCTTTTTCCATGTGAAATGTTTGTTTTCCTAACAACACAAAAATTCCACAGGCAGATTAAGAATTCCTTCTACATTATGATCAATCCTAAACAATTATTTTTCAGGGGTTTGCAACATTCAGATTTCATTCCAGTGTGAAAAGAAGACACATTTCAAACTCACTATTCACACAACAGAGGTCTTATCCTCTATTTAGCCCTATTGGTGGTAAATATTCCTGATAAACTGGTACCATTTTGATTAGAGCTGGTAGTGGCAGAAATACTGGGTACAGTAATACCTCTGATGATGCCAGAAGACCTGACGCAATTGAGCAGTTTGCAGTGTTATGGTTCTCCCCCAACATTCAAGCTGTTTAGATCAAAGGTTACAAAAATGTGGGTTGCTAGCACCCAAAGCAACTCCTACTGCTGCGCTGAGCCCTTGCCACTTCTGTGGGGTTTGTGGCACCCTGTGGTACCCAGGCCATAGTATAGGGAGCTCAGGTGGTTTCTTGTTCTGTTTTTCTGCAGTACTAAGTAACCTCAGAAACACTTCATGACTCCATTGCCGCAAGCTGTTACTGTATAAACAGTTATTTAAAATACTATGTCCTGAAATACCCACTTCATAGTCCAGGGAAATAGTCATATATTATTGCTTTGTGACACCATATAATCAAGGGAACTGCCTGGCAGATGACAATCATGGTACCTTCTGGAGTCACATGGATTAAAATAGTCATCACTAGAAAGCAGTGGAGAAGTGACTGTCAGCATTTCTGACCCTTACTGACTCCAGCTGGGTAGCTGATCCTCCAGGATGATCTCATGTGATCATTTCTAAGCCTACCATACCCACTTTATTGGCATTTATATGCTGGCAACTTTTATTTCCAAGAGCTATAGAAGCTATTCAACTGGAGCTGCAGACTAGCTGATGATCTTTCCTAACCCATTCCCAGAAATGAACGTCTGAAACCTTTGCATCCACTGTGCTGTCTGCCCCATTTGTGTTTTATGCCTTAGGAAAGATATCTTTGTTCCCTTCTGCTTTCTTTGACTCTCTTTTTCTGGATGAAAGACCACAAGGAAGAGCGGGACCAAGCAGAAGAAACCACTCACACTGTACATGCAGCTGTCTGCATATCCTCTGCACCTGTTTGCTCTCTCTATTTTTGGCCCCACAAAATCCTAGGAATTCTTCATCAAAGATTTTTTCATCAGCTATCTCCTGACAGCAGCCAAGATGGCCATCTGACCATCCAGAGGGAGAAGAAAGCTGGGCACAGTGTTTTCCTTTGGATGGGGGGGCCTCTTGCTGTTCCCTGATCCGTGGCCAGAACTCTTTTTAAAGGTGTTGCCAGTTTCTTCTTTGATCTGGGGCACTGCATGTAGGTTGCTGCTTAGGTTCTGCTCTGTGTCTTTCCATATGACAGTGACCTACATAACTGTCCTTGTCATTAATGGGTCATATCCCAGCTTATCTGGCCCTCCCTTTTCTAAGGGTGATAATTAAGGACAGACCTTTAATTATCTGGTGGTCTCCAGCCACCAGTCCCCAACTTAAATGTGCTGCTATCCTTCATTCTTGTTTGTGTGTTTTTGAATAAGAACTAACTAACCTAAAGGATTTCCATCCAGGCATCTCTGTGGAGTCTTAAATCGCAATCTGTCCACAATCTTAACTAATTGGATTGGTTTGTAGAAGAAAGCTGCCTGTGGTTTGACTTTCTGCAGAACATTTAACACCAAAGAAAAGGGGAGGGGACAAAAATATAGAACCTAATTACTAGAATGAAGAAAAAGCAAACTGCATCACAGCTTACCCTGTTGCACGGTAGGTATAGACATTGTTTAAATTCGCAGTGGAGGTTTTGCATGCGTAAGCAAATCAGTGGACTACATGATGTTTAATATTCCTCTGCCCTTGTAGGTTAGTTATGTAGGTAATAAGCAGCAGCATTCCTGCAAGGAGTCACACTAACTTATGCCTCATTTCTGCTTCTAGTACCATAGCACTAGTAAAACTCAGAATGTAAAATGCTGCTTCTCTTGAGAATGGCTTGTAAGTGCTACCTTATTTTGCAAGCATCACCGATAAATTGGTAAATGCAAATAAAAACATGAGTAGCCAGGGAAACCCAAAATCAGAGGTTAAATAACTCATTTTAGGCTTAAGAGTCAAAAGCTGGATGACAGTGCATGCATCTACTGAGGTACTGTGCCTATCACTCTTCGTGCTGTTAGTATGCCAGTACTGCCTGCTGCTATCCCTACGTCCTAGGCTATAAGACATCTGCTACAGCTGCATAAATTATGTTCAGGTGTCCAAAAAGCAAGTGTTTGCCCAAGAAACTACACCCCCACAAACACTCTAATGCTGCCTAAAATGCCACCACATCAGGAATGAAAAATGATGCTTATAGCTCATTTAGCAAGGTCTGTAGTTCATATGTTTTCTGTTTGGTGCTTCAGACTTCCTCCTGGCTGGAGGCAAACAGAGAGAGCCCAGCTGTGGCCAATTATGGTTAGAGACCCATGGAGGATAGAGTTTAAAAGCGGTGCAAGAGGTCAGTTTGGGGTTTTGTCTCTGTGCTCTGTTTTCATTTTTACTAGTTCTGCATGTTTGGGGGCTGGTTTTAGCTTACTCCGCACTAGCTCTGTACTGATGTTGCTCCACTGAATTGTGATTTTATGAAGGTAAGGGTATCATGAGACCTGCTCACTGTAACACAGAAGGTCAACCTGAGCCTGTTCCCTGTGTCCACCTCTGTGAGGGCTGCCAGCAGTGGGGGCTGGGGCTGTGTGTAAGCCTAAGCCCTGCTGAGCATCAGGGACCTACTTGAATCCATGACATTTGGGTGAGGGCTATAATGATTTCATTTTTCTGAGCTGTTTTTAGGAGGCTGGAAGAACCCTGGGCTTTAAACAAATCTTGATTTAATGCATTTAGTACCTGTGTGATTGATGGTGTCTATAAATACCATTTGAGTGCACAATAGACTATTTAACATACCATTTTCAGGAGGCTTTGAGCCAGGCTCTCTGCCTTGCTCCTGCAGCAGCTTCCCCTGGCTGGGGGGCACACACCCTCTGGGTGGTGTGTCCCTGGCACCAGGGATGTACGGTTGCAGAGGCTCCCTCAATACCACCCCCCACCCTATTTTGGCAAAGGTGTTGTCCAAAGAGCATACTGGGCAAGTGAAGTACACAGGGGCACCAGGGAGGGCATTGGGGGATTTCTGTGCTCGGGGGACAACATTAGGGTCCTCGAGCTATGGGTCAGCATGGGGCAATACCTGTTTCCTCACAGAAGGAGGAGGAAATAAGCCAGAGGGCAGCAGGGGCAAGTGGCTCCAGGCAAATAGCTATGAGAAGCACAAAAGGAGCAGGGAGGAAGATGTGAATTCTTCCCCCCTACCCTCCAGAAATATCTGTGGTGTTAATTATAACATTAATGCTTTTGTTGGGTTTGGGGGGAGAAGCCTTTTATAGGAATCTGATTATGTGCTTCTATATTTAAGAAAGGAGGGGGTTTTGATGCTAAAGTAGAAAAAAATAGTGGTTTGCTTTATTAAAATTTGCAAGTACTTAGAGTAATCTAGTGATTAAAGCAGTCTTTAATGGTATGCTTGTAAATCATAAATTCCCACTGCAGAATGGCTCCTGTGGCATTTTGCCAATTAACCTTTGCATGCTTTGATCTCGCTTTGACTCTAAAAGTTCAGGCTGCTCCCTAGCTTGTTTAGTTGTTGTTGTTAACAAAACGCACTTGCTGTTTGAAATACACAGTGCTTAGTGTACGTGCTTCAGGTCCCTGAGCACATGCAATATTGATGTCTTGTGGATCATAGAAAAAGCCTGACTCATTAGTGAAGAGAGATTAAATAAACATCCTCAAAGAAAGCAAACAGACTCGGCCATTAAGAAGACTATTTTTCAGCCTGAACTGCACTAGCAGAGGCATAGGAAATGTGAGTTTAGTGAACTGGTGAGGAGAGAGGAATTGTGTTATGTTCACATGAAGCCAAGCTATGTATCCCCTGCCTGCCTTGCAGTCTTGCACAGCAGTCAGTGGTGGGGCTCAGCTGGGAAGAGTGGTGACCTGCTCTGCCTCCTGTCCTGCCTTTCCCGGGGCTGGGAGCAGAGCTGTGGGCCAGATGGTAAGGATGGATCTTGCAGGGAATATTCCTGCCCGGTGTCTGGCAACCCGCAGCCAGGAAGCACAGCTTTTCTGCAAAGCGATGCAACCATGATGGCTGCTGCATGCACAAGTCCATCCTCATTCCTCCTGGGATTTTGTCCAAGATCTCCCTCTGGCTTACCCCCCTCTCCTGTCTTCACGTTTAAGAGTATGATGTATGGTATTTACCTTTCTCCTTCCCTCCCATAGGTAGTTCTGTGGTCAAGGGCTGAAAACATTGATTGAGACCAAAAATACTTTAAGATAAAAAGCTTATCATGAGCATTGGGTATTTTTAAATAGGTTGGATATATATTTTGCAAGCCATGTGATATTTATTATTTATAACTAATGAATATGTGACAGTTGAGAAATATGAAAGAGAATTTGCTCTCTATGTTCCGGGTCTCTTAGTTCACATGAGTCAGTCTCAGAATCTGAAGCCTAAAAAAGGTCACTCTGCAATCTGTAAGTAGCTTTAAAGCCTTCATGGGCCTTAAAGCATCAGGCTTAGCCAGTGGAAAAAAACTCCTGGAACAAGGTAGCTCTGCCAGCAGAGAGCTGGAAAATGGAGAGAGCTGCAAAGTCTGCCATCTCCTGCTCTTGATGCAGGTAGAGGAAGAAGAGCAGAAGGCTTTCTAGAGGCTGAGCATATGTCTGATTCGTCACAGCTTCAGCTAATAATTCTCACATTTATCTATTCCAGGCTTATGTCCAAATGACCAAATATAAAACTTGACATTGCCTTATGGATGTATGAAATAATGGAACTGGTGAGTAGTCCTACCTCCACAGAACTTGGTATTCCCTTGTATTGTCTCCTGCCTTTCCTTGTCACCGCAGCCTACGTGTCCCACCACTTGGCCACTCGCAGCCATAGGCTGCTGCTGCTCACTAGAACCACATCAGCCAAAACATGTGACAGAGTAAGCACACTTCTTTAAATTCAAGTTTTCTTTCCATCCAAACTTCCAGTACCCACCCATGAGGGAAGGTGAGAGCCTAGATGCTTTCATCACACAGACAATGACAGAAACATGTTGTCTCTCAACACATAGCTGACTCCTCTCCTCTTCCCCATACTGAAAACCCAAGTGTTGCGCTTTCATAAAGAAGGTGCCTGAAAACACAGTCCTTCCCAAGACCAGTTGCCCTGCGGAGGATGTGGACAGACACCCCTTTGCCAACAGCTATGGCAGTGAAAAAAGTTACTGCCCCTCTTGTCCTGCCCACAGGAGCACCTCTCAACCTGCTCCTGTCAGAACAATGAACCTGGATTTATAAGGTAAGCTTCCCCTTGCTCCACTTCAGCTGAAGCAGGAGGAGTTCATGTCTGCACAAACTGCTCAGCTGGAAAATGAGCCCCTAGGTAGGGGTAGGGATGAACTGCAAGCCACAGGGACAAGGCTGGAGGCAGATCAGTCTCCTTGGATCAGCACAGCCGAATCTAGGGGTAAACAGCTGGTCCCTGCTTATTTGACATAACCACTTCTGCTTGTCCACCTCCTACTAGTTAACTTTCCCTCAAGTGGAGTATCCCTCTATGCTGCCTTACACGTTTGAGAAGATCTGGGACAAATCCCCACCTTGCCCCCTCCCTCCTGACTTTCTACCCTTCCTTTAGATGCCTCGTCAGGTTGCGAAGCTGGTGCCAGCTGTCAGCATTGGACTGTGACTAATGTTCTTTTTTTTTTTTGCAGAACAGTATGCTTGGTTTCTTATTACCTATCTTCAGCCTTTCTGCCATCTTCTTCTCTTCCTATCTTCACATTTATTTTGTGTATAAACTGCAAGTAATTGGCTTTTAGAAGTAGGAATTGAAAGTCTGGTTTCCTCAGGAAATGAGGCTTAGGCGGTCATGCTCTGTATGTCCTCAGATAACTGTTGAGTACACCGGTTGATTTAATTTGGCTGATGGAGAGCGGGCTGAAAACTAATTGATTTCCTACAAGTTTTGTGCAAGTAGGCAGCTAACCAGAGCAGAGAGGAACCCTGAAGTCACGTGCCAGAAAGAAAGGTAGCAGGTAAATTCGCATCGTATTAGATACCAAACAATTCATAAGGGAGAGATGTGCTAATAAGTATCAAAAAAGTGCCTCAGTTTGTACCTGCAAATGACCACAAGACATAAGAAACCTGGACTCTTGTGTTACAGTGCTTGCTGAATTACTTGCTTTTTTATGTTATTTGCACAGTGATTGGGAAAATAGCTTTAGGTCCCTGGAAGGGATTTTTATTGTGTTACTACAGACCATGAAATAATAATAGAAATAAAGGCAGAATGTACTAATGAATGTTTCCCATCCATGAAGATATTTTCAGGGCAGCACCTTTATGTAATCCTGCTGGCTTTGGCACTTCTCCATAGATTTCTCCACCACAGCCTTCCAAAATCTTGTTCAGTCTTAATGTACTTATTTTGCATCTGTTTCATTTCAAATGGTGATGCAATAGGGCTCAAAATGACATTTGGGCTTTCTTCATTGTTTCTGCTAGAAATGAAAGGCAATTCTGGTGCTGTATCACCACGGTCCACCAAACTGACATAGTGCAGTTGGGTTTTAGCCATCTTCTCAGGCTGGCTGCTCTCCTGGTCTGTGAATCTCAGGAGATCTAATCACGAAAGGTTCATCTGACAACTGCAGGGCACTAAATCTTACCCCACCATTTTGGGTTTCTTTTTGCCAGCAGCAGATCCTCAGCCCTTGCCCGCCCCATTCCACTTCTAGGGACAACCTTAAAAGTAGCCAGCTGATGTGTAGGCGTGTGTAACCCTGCAAGAAATCAACTGGCCTGCAAATGGCAGGTGACAGATCTAAACCTGGCTCAAGGTTTCCAGCTTCTGACTGCTTACACAGCAAAGATTAAGTGCAGTACTAAAATCAGTGTGAGGCTTTGGACAATGACATGTGCCTGCCCAGAAGTGGACAAAAGGGAGGATTTAACCATAGACCAATTCTTTTTTTTTTTTTTTTTCTGGAAAAAAGGCACTTTTCCACTGTAAAGCAATTCCAAAAAATATAAACATAAAAAGGCTTGTGCAGCAGCTTGGCTGCCATGTTTCATGCAGTAGTGCTGTGTTACAGAGACAAACATCAGTGCTTAGCTTACAGATTGCCTCAACACCTGGAAGGCTGTTATAGAGACAGGTTTAATAATTAATAGCTATTTCCCTGAGACAATGCACCCTGGAACTCCTAAGGAGCATATTGCACACCAGGTAACAGGAGGAGAAAGCAAAAGAGAAAAGTGTTAGAAAAGATAAAAAGACTGAGATCAAATAACATTATTCCTCATTTCATAGTGGAAATAGAGCTATACTCACCTGATCCTGCGAGGAGGTTGCCTGGAGATGGTTGAAAGTACTTGAGGTCAAAATACTTGTATTCCAAAGTTGCTTTTAAGCAAATAACTCTCATGCAGCCAGTGGCAGGAAAGATGGGAGCATATTAATTCCTTCATGTTACTATGTTGGGCTTATGTCATGTCACCCTGCACAGAGGAGGATATAATGTTTTATAATTAGAAAAATATGGTACCTGGAAATGATGCTGGAAGGTTCCTATAGGATATGTTTTCTGTATGTACTATGTATTTTTCTCATCTACGTTTAGCACGACATTTTTCTATGAAATCTATCTGATGGGTTAACCCTGGCTGGATGCCAGGTGCCCACCAAAGCTGTTCTATCACTCCCCTTCCTCAGCTGGACAGGGGAGAGAAAATATAACAAAGAGCTTGTGGGTCGAGATAAGGACAGCAGAGATCACTCACCAATTACCGTCATGGGCAAAACCAGACTCAGCTTGGGGAAAATTAACTCAATTTATTACAAATCAACCAGAGTAAGGTAATAAGAAATAAACCCAAGTCTCAAAACACCTTCCCTCCACCCCTCCCTTCTTCCCAGGCACAGCTTCACTCCTGGATTTTCTATCTACTCCCCCTCAGCGGTGCAGGGGGACGGGGAATGGGGATTGTGGTCAGTTCATCACACATTGTGTCTGCCATTCCTTCCTCCTCAGGGGGAGGACTCCTCACACTCTTCCCCTGCTCCAGCGTGGGGTCCCACCCACGGGAGACAGTCCTCCACAAACTTCTCCAACGTGGGTCCTTCCCACAGGCTGCAGTTCTTCATGAACTGCTCCAGCATGAGTCCCTTCCATGGCGTGCAGTCCTTCAGGAGCACACTGCTCCAGCGTGGGTCCCCCACGGGGTCACAAGTCCTGCCAGAAAACCTGCTCTGTGGGCTCCTCTCTCCACAGATCCGCAGGTCCTGCCAGGAGCCTGCTCCAGCGCGGGGTTCCCACGGGGTCACAGCCTCCTTTGGGAACCCACCTGCTCCGGCGTGGGGTCCTCCATGGGCTGCAGGTGGATATCTGCTCCACTGTGGACCTCCGTGGGCTGCAGGGGGACAGCCTGCCTCACCATGGTCTTCACCACGGGCTGCAGGGGATTCTCTGCTCCGGCGCCTGGAGCATCTCCTCCCCTTCCTTCTTCACTGACCTTGGTGTCCACAGGGTTGTTTCTCTTACATGTTCTCACTCCTCTCTCTGGCTGCTGTTTCTGTCTGTCCCAACTTTTTTTCCTTCTTAAAAATGTTATCACAGAGGTGTTACCACCATCGCTGATGGGCTCGGCCTTGGCCGGTGGTGGGTCTGTCTTAGAGCCGGCTGGTATTGGCGCTCTCTTGAACACAGGGGAAGCTTCCAGCAGCTTCTTACAGAAGCCACCCCTGTAATCCCCCCCCGCTACCAAAACCTTGCCACACAAAACCACTACAATCTATAAACCTAATGAAATTAAATGCTACAATGAAGTGGGTAATAAGAAAAAAAAATATTATTCTGCTGGGCTTCTTAGTGACCACAACCCAAACCATAAATGTGGGCCATGGCCTGGCAGCGGAGAAGCACTAGCATCTATTTCTGTCTGTGTCTCAGGCACCTTCCCATGACAGTTGCCATCACTTACCACCTTACTGGGGGCCTGTGTGTTACAATAGAAGTACCAAGAAGAAAGGTAATGTCTGTATGCACACATGTATTGGGGTGAAGGTAGAGGGCCAGGTGAAGGAGGCATCAGGCAGGAGGGAAAGCACTCAGGGAGGGGAGGGGAGACCAGGCCTGGGGTATGCAAAAAAATAAGCATGTATGACAGGTAAAAGTGGGCTTGTGTTGGGGTGGGAAAATGATGTATTTCAAGGTGCAGTGGACAAAAGCATTAGATGTTTGGGTAGGGAAGGAAAGACCCTCAACATATCAACTGCACCCTTCTCCACTTAAATCACTACAAATAGGGATTTCAGCCATAGGGATATTAAAGATGCACAATCTTAATTTAAACTGGAGTGCAGGTACAAGCACTGCAAGCAAAGGTTGTCTGGTAAAATGGATGAATAGATATATAGCAGCTGATTGCACAGAGCTGCACATTCTGTTAGCAGTGCTGTTTTGCAAACTCCAGTGCAGGGCATAATCTTATCATCAAAGTTTATTTGACGAAATGTGTATGTTCACTGATGTGAATAGTCTGATCTTAATGGAAACTATGAAATGAGCAAAATTATGAACACTTCTAAGATATCTACAAGGACAAAACTTACTGTCGGTACTTGCCATGCTGTGAGTTTAGGCTGCTGGTGATCAGTGTGTTTCATCATTGAGCAAAGCCCATTGACGTCCTGGGCAAGACGCAAAGTCTATTTTTCCCATTGTTTTTATTGCTGAAGAGGATCTTGATTTCAGTGAGTCAGTGTTCTCTGGCAAATGTGTTGGCTCAGATGGCTTTGAAAAATGTGTTTCTTTATGAATTGTAGCTGGGCCTTAAGCTCCTTTGATAAGCACAGTGCACAAATTGAAATACTAATCGTGGGTCTGGTAGTTAAATTACTTTTACAGATAGGTCTGATGCTGTTGGGCACATTTTCCTACTGCTGCTGTAAAAGGAAGGAACTCCTGAGCTGAAAGAGGGGTTTAATAGACGAATTACTTGGGATTGCACTGGCTTTTGTAAGATAGTTGCTGAGGAAAAGCTCTGTTGGCAAGCTTCCTCTTAGTTTATGGCCAGATCCTCAAAGTATAAGTCATCCTAGGCCAACTGAAGTTGCTTTTATATTACCTGAGTTTCTTACCCTGTACTTTATAATCATTTCTGGTAGCTTTCATCTGTTAATCTGCCATGGAAAACTAGCCTAGGCTGAAGCACAGCATTTATCAACTAAGTCTGTAAATCTCTCCTCTGTAAGACATTTGAACTAATTCATTGCCTCTGGCATAGAGATTTTAAAATACATAATGGCAAGTTGAATTTGAAGAACCAGTAGGAGCAACAGTGCGATGTGTTTGTGGAGATGAGGGAGTCGCTTTCTTGATTGTGAAAAGCCCCAACTAGCTCGTGTGACTCAACAGTGTCTGGGGTTTTAAGCAAGTGCTGGAACGTGCAATCATTGTACCATAACTGGCTTGTAAAGATTGAACCCATTTCAAATTTGGTTCCATCTCTGATGAAACAGCTTTTTCCTATCTCTTCCTTAGCTACAAGTGCTGGCAGTCTTGCTATCCACTGCTGCTCCAGCCCTGGTAATAACATTCAGCATTTGCCAAGTACTTTACATACTTCCAGTGTTGGAAAAGTATTAGCTCATTAAATCTTTCAGTATTTCTGTAATAAGAGCAGTCATTAGAATTGTCTTCACTTTATGGGCAGGAATAAGGGAGAATGGAGAGTTTAAGTGACCTAACCATCACAAATAAGTGGCGAAGTTAGGATGGTGCTATTGATTTCTGCATATCTTCTAAAGACTCCTGAATATTATATTCCCTGTTTGCTCAGCTGAATAGCCTTGGGCTTTGTCTTATAGCACTGGTGTGGACTTGGATATAATAGGCAGTGGGATTTCAAATTTCTGGCATTGATTTTTTTTTTCTTCAAAACTCTCTCACACTAACTGCGAGGCACTGGAAAATTTTTAAGGCTGTTGAGTTTCCATGTCTTACTTTGCTAACTCTTGAATGGAGTAGTAAAATCCATATCGGGAGTTATGGGGCTTTGCACATCAGTGTTTGTAAAGAACACCGTTGCCTGATGGAGCGATGGGAGAAGCTGCTCAGTGGTGTGGCCACTTCGCCATTGAGTCATACAGCGTGTGCTGTGCCCAGCAGTGCTGACAGCATGGGAAGGGGAGTACAGTCCTCCTAGGTCCTGGCAAACCTACCCCTGTACACTGAGCTTCATGGTTGGGAGGGCTTAGGACAAACCACCCTAGCATTCATTCATGGCTCTGCCCCTGAGCCTAAGAACCTTCATAATCTTTTGCATTTTTACCTGGTTTCTTGCAATAGCTGTAGTGGTGGAGTGGTGCCCTGAGTTGCAAAGCAATTGCATACCCTGATGTTTTCTGAGAGTTCTCCCCTCTTCCATGCAAGATCATGGCCTGGTATCATACTTTGCCTTGGGAGGTGGCCTTTTAATGGGTGCCAAAATCAAAGCAAATGCTGGGCTGGATTTTCTGTGTTGTCACTCATGTGACAGCAGTCATTGGCATGCAACTGTGCATCTCCCTTATTTAGGTCACAGTTGCCCTGGGTAGACTCTTCCCTGAATCCTGGAACAACTGCAAACTACATTAAAACAAAAAGTGCTTAAAGGTGTGGGGGCACTTCCAAATCAATACAACCTTTTCCAACTAATCATCTTGATGTCTTCTGTGAAACATGAACTTTTAAAGTTTGATTGCCACTCCAAGGTCACTCGTATTCTACATCAAGGCCTGTGCAATGATTCACTTTTTACTCCATTTGCCACTGATAAGAATGGATCATCTTTAGAATTTGATTTCTTCTGCGGAATTTTCTAGGAGCTGGAGGTTGAGTGATTAATTTTATTGGGACAATAAATTATAAAGGAAGGACTATGTCATTCTTCTTCAACAATGCTTGTTCCCAAGATGGCAGCATAATAAATTACAGGCGTACAGCATATTCCTAAATGCAATCAGTTGACTCGTTGTGCTGGGTGGATGAAATAAGCGCAGTGCCAATGGGTTCAGTCACTGAAATCACATGGAAGCTTTACCACTGCCTTAAGTCAGCATTGGGTGATCTACTTTTGAGAAATGGTTGAGCCTAAAAACTCACACTGAAAACAGTTTCTTTTGACAAGATCAGCTACTCTGTGTGTTACTGACAAAGGTCTCTCCTAATGTATCATATTTTTAAAAGTAGGGTTTGCCTTGCTGGATTGAGCCATTAGTCTCTTAAGATTTTCATCTGGACTTGAATAACAATCAATTTCTGAGGCTTCAAAGCAAAAAAGGAAAAAGAAAAAAAATAGCACAAGAAGTCTTGAATGTCTGCTACTTACATAGTTATGGAGACAGGAAATGTCTGTTCTGACCCCCTTGATTTTATGCTTCCATCTTGAAGATTTGCTTATCCTTACATTCATGTCTAAAATGCAAATATTCTTCAATATAAAATTATGTAGCCCATTTTGTTGCCTTTCAGTGCCCTGTACCCAAGCAGCAACGTATTGATGGTGTATTCTGTCAGGGATGCAATGCAGAGGCTGTAAACTGCTATGGCTTGGGAGCTGCTTCAAAAATGTTTTGAAAAGAGGGGGCAGGAGCTGGAATCAGTACTCACACGAGCTGTCCCACTGCATTTATTCCCTCTCATGAGTTACTTCATGGATATTAAGTCTAGCAGGGACTGTTATGATCATCCACACTGAACTGTTGCTTATACTGTATAATTTAACGTGGTAATTCCTGCATCAGACCAAACAACCTGTGACTGAACAAGTATGTATTTTTAGAAACACCGTTAATCCTGATTTAATCATTTCACATCATGGAGAATTCTCAATAAAAACCTTGGAAAGCCGTTCACCTGGTTTTCCTAAATGTAATCAGGATGTAATTAGTCTGCCCAAAGTGATGCTAGGAGTTGCTAGCTAAGGCCAGCTAACAGAAGCAGGTGAGCAAGCTCCCAGCATGTGCTGTCAATATAAGAAATCCTTCCACTTCAATGTGCATAGGATGTTCTCAATCAAGTTGAATTTTACAATTTGTCTTTCTAAAACTATTGGGTGTTAGTTTCATTAAGTGCCCCTGTATGTGATGCTCTGCTGTTGGTCTCTTACTGTTTTGGACTGTGTTCTAAGGTGAAAAGATGCTCTTCAGAAAACTGACAGCCAAGGTAAGACTAGGGTTCAGAAACACTTACTATTTTTTATTATCTTCTGTATGGCTGAACAATTAAAAAGCTGAGCTGCAATCTTCTGTAACAGGAGGCATTCTGGACCTGAGGAGGCAGGGACACAACTGCTGGCTTCTAGGCATGACCCCTTAACTTGTACTATTTATACTTTTGACAGAATTAACCAACATAAGGTGCATTGAATGCAGGGCAGCTCCTGATCAGAAAAACCAGAAATCTGCTGGTTGTCTTGCTCTTATTCAGGCAAATTTCCACTGATTCTTATGCAAAGGCATTATAATGTAGCTCATCGGCTCTGCTTTTTAAACATGTAAACACGTGCACACACGCACACACTTCTCTGCCCTTTTAGGGGCCCTAATGTGTTCTTAAGAATTTGGGCCACAGGTTTTGAAGAGAAAATCTGCTTAGTGGCCCAGATATTTATAAAGCTGCTAGCAAATACAAAGAGAGAGATGGCATGACAGACGTGCAGATGCAGTTAGGAGGAATTGTTACAGGCACGAGAATTGTTTGTCACTGATGTGTGTTCCCCTGCTTATTCAACCCACTTGCAGTGCACCCTTTGTAGGGTATTTGCCGTTGTGTGGTTTTGTTTTTCTGGCAATGTCCTAAAGAATCTTACTTTAAGAGTGTTGTCATTGGGGAGGGAATGAATCCTGTTCCCTTGGGGTTCATGGGGGCTGGATTCTGAAGTCCAAGTTCAAGGTAACAAGGGTTACAGGGTGAAGGTCTTTGATACCAAAGCCAATAAGAAAAGGAAGGGGGAAGGAAAGTAAGAAAGGGGTATCAAAGTCCCCATGTATTTATTATAACCCTAGCTTGAGAACCACTGAGCTGGAGCCTTCCTTAACCCCTGTCAGTGAGGCTTCCTTGGCAGAGCTACAGAAGCAGCCAATATGTTAGTCATGGGCACTTAGTTTCCCTGAGACTCAGGCAATTTTGGTGTCTAAAGGTAGGTACAGTATTTCATTACTGATTGATTCTGTAGGGGAGGCAAAAACAAACAAAAAAACCAACTTAACTTGCGAATTTTCTAATTTAGTTGTTGATTAAATGTCTTTGTCCAACACACCAGCTCAGGGATTCATTATCCACTTAAACCTCAAATCTTTTTCACACTCATGGGTTGGAGGCTAGGCTAGCCCACCATCTTGTATATATGGGCAAGGTTCTTCATTTTTTTTTTTTAACCTCACTGTTTGCCACATTGAAAGGCATATTGTTTCTTTATGCCAACTTTATCTTCAGGTCAAGAATCCTGGTATAGTCTCTTAACAATCTCTGAGTGTTTGCGGCAAAGAAACTTATTTGGAGACATTCTTCTTCCTTGTTTGCTTCTTTATGGTTACCTATTAGGTTAAATCGGAAGAGAAAAACCTTTTCCTTACTGAAAGTGAATGGGCTTTGATGAGCCATAAATTTAAATTCACCTAATGCTTTCAACATACTAGGGCTGAGTCCTCATCTGAGCAAGGGACTGTGATCCACAAGCTTCCTTTGCCTGGATTAACAATGATAGTGATATAGTGATCGCTCTTCAAAAAGTAAAGATTCTTAAAAGTGAACCATCATACAGAATCCATATATTCCTATAAAACAACACTGAATTAGTCACATCAGGTTCTATAAAAATTTTTTTTCAGAGACAGCTTCCAGAGAAAATAAAGAATTCACTGTATTCCTGTGATCACAGTTCTCTCTATGAGCAAGCAATTTATTGTATTGTAAATCTGGCCATATAACAGCAGTGACAACCTGTGGTTAGAGGAACCCAGCTTTCTAAAGGACTAAAAAGCTGAGCTGGCATGCTAGTTCTGACAAGGGTAGAGTATTAGCCCTTCTTTGGAATTAGACCAAATGACCACATTTTGTTGTTGTTCTATCTGTAGAAGGAAAATATGGCACAATGATTGTGAAGCAAGTATGTTTAAAAATCTAACAAGCAACTGTATTGTAGGGTTTGATCCAAAGCCCATTGAAGTCCATGGAGAGGAATGGTTTCTCAAACACAACATGAATGAGAGAGAGGGAGAATGAAAAACAGTGGAGAACTTCAAGAAAAGAGCAAATTTAAAAACAGAATAAAATGACAGGCTAATCAGGATTGTATCACAGATCTTCCTTGATCCCCATGCGTATTCCCCAATATTCCTGTTACTTTTTCATGTATTCCTTATGATGAGGCCATAGCTAGGACCCTGTTTCTGGAAGATAAGCTCCCTGCACTGAGTGTTTGGCCAGCTGGCTGTAAGGCTCTTCTGTTCACACCAAACCTTGAAAGAAAGATCTGCTCTTCCTCCATCTCGGAACTCCCCTGACGGGCAACTGGAGATGCCTTTGCTTCTCCTGGGACCTGCCCCTCTATCAGTCCCCTCACAGGATTGTAGGCTCTTCACTCATGTACTGTTGTGCTGCAAAATCCCTCTTTTGTCCTCCTCATTGCGGATTCAGTCATAGCTCAGAAACAGAGACAGCCAACCACAATATTCTCCAGAGGTTCGGAACTAATCTTAATACAATCTGTTGGCACCAAACAAATTAACTTATTTTGAATGAGACTTGATAAAATAATTAACGTGAATGCTTATCTGATAAAGTAGCTTTTCTTGGTTTATGGAATATTCTTCAAGCCTATGCATGTTTTCTATTTGCCTTTCTTTCCAAGCTGAAATTCAACCCAGGCAAAATTTTCTTTCACATCCATTATGATCATCAAACTTAGTTGGGTAACTTTCGTCCTTGAAGCCAAAGTCATTTCTGTGTTTCAGCCAATTTTATTCGCAGGTCCAGTCAAAAGCACCAAATCTTAAAGTACACAAAGCATGTATTTGGTCCACTGTGGAGCCAGAGTGGCTAATAAGCATGGAATTTCTCATTAACAAGAAGGGTGTTTGCAAGAGAAAACACTACTTGGAAAAGTTGCACATTACTTGAGTAAATCCCCCATCGGGAGTCCAGGCTGCTAAGCTACTGGAAAAGTAGGGCAGTCAGCAACAGACAAGCTTTTGGGAGGTTAAGTGTGATCAGTCAGATTATTTGACACTGAAATCAGTCGATCAATAGGTTGCTGTACTTCTCCCCCAAAGAAATATTTCTTTGCTGAAAAAATACCACGTAGATGATGAGAAACTGCTTACCACTGTGGCTAGGATGAGACACTTTGGGTTTTTATTTTGTATGTTTTGTGTGTTAAAGCCTCTAGGCAGGTGAAAAGGTGTGTGGCACCACATTAATATGAAATAGTAAAGGCAGTTGCAGAGATGGAAAAAGGATGCTGGATCATCTTGATTAGGGATAACAAAAGGCAGACGTGATGCTATTTACCATGCTGACCTGTGGTGGTCAGGTTGATCACAGCATGGACCACAAGCCAGCCTTGATCTGTGGGATACATCAGGTCTGTCATCACCTCACGTTCTCCACAGGGAGATGTAAATCCTCCGTTTGCCCAGGCTCTTCCCCCAGCTTGTCTTCAGGTGCCCTACAGCACTGAAAACATCCCCACGCCTCTGCCAGTGTGCATGCTTCAGAGGTGTGCCGCAAGCAGGGAGTTTGGCCGGTGGCCCCCGACACGCGGGTTTCGCATCCCCTCCTCTCACCCACACCAGACCAGACCTGAACCACTGGGGCTTTACAGCTCACAACCAGAAACTAAGGGCAGGGAAACATGGAGTTCTATTCGTGTTTGGAGGAGTTTGGGGTTTTTTAGCCTGTTGTTCAAACACTCAATGAACATTCATAAAGCCCATACTCTCCAAATTATTTGCTATTACTTTTAATTATAGTAACCTCTGTTGCTTTGTCCTATGGGAAATAAACAACTGCTTTGACTAACTAAATACTCAAATAAGGTTGGAGAAGGTTTTAGTTAGTTAATTTCATTAATCATACAGTCTGTTCATTGCTGTTCATGTGCCATGGAACAGTAGAAATAACTGTTATTATGCAATGAGGCTGCAACCATGCTTCTTCAAGATAGAAAAAAAAGGTGTTCTGTCCGTGTCTTGTAATATGTAATGACAGGTGTAGTTTTTTTTAGGCTTTTGTCTCAGAGTTTAATACCACTAATATCCAGTATGTCACTTATTGGGGAAACAGACCTTGCACTAGCAGGAGAATGGGTTATGTGATTTATAGAGGCAAGTTATAAGCCTGCAGTGAAATGGGAATTCTGTGAGTACTGCAGTACGTCCTGTTCATATCTACCAAAGGTTGAGGACAGAAAATCAGAATTTGAGACTGGATTAATGACTGCATGCACAGAGAAAAGAGGAAAAAAACCCCCAACTTTAAAAATACTTTTCCAGCAAAAATGCTATAAAGCACTGTAAAAAATCTAAACATATGTGTTTTGATCTTTGTGCTGTAAAATTAATGTGGAAGTTTGAAGTCTGATATAGTAAGAGAGTGGAAAAAATCCAATGCAATTCATTTGAGAAGCGTATTTTGTAACTTTAAAAGATGGGGCAATTAATCTGCAGTAGTCATGTTTAGGAAATATATGTAGTGCTCATAAAAATCATCAACATATATAAAACCTGTTGGCCTGACTCCTCTGCAGTGTAAGTGATGGTAATTACTCTGAAATCAAAGACCCAGACTCTGACAATTTGGCCTGGCTGCAGGTCTGCTTGTACTCATTTTTCATACGATAGGTACAGAATTGGCAACGGTGAGGCTAGCTTCCCATGCAGGGCAATTGCTTCTCCACCCTGATCAAAAGAGATTATTCCCAGATCAGAGTTGAAAGAGATGATTAATCTGTGTACATTGTTCAGTCCTGGGTCTTTGTATTGTGGTCAGCAGTTCATGAAAAATCTGAGTGGGAAGCACCACCACTTCTTGTTTCCTTAGCTGCCAGGTGGTAACAACTTTCAGTCACTACTCACCTGGTCTAGACTCAGAGGAGCCTGGAGGTAAAAGATACGTAACCACTAACGAATCTTTGAATTGCCTAGCTCCCACTTCTTCACCTAAATTATACTTTTTAAGGCTATTTACCAAAATTACACAGTATTCTGTGAAGAAGAAAGTTTCTGCTTTTCACAGGCATCATTCTTTATGTCCTCTCCTGGAAAGCTGCAAGTGCATTATATTACTGGTGTTATTTATTACTATCTCTACTGGGAAATCAATTGGTGCTGCAGAGTGTAACAACAAACACTTATAGCCACGAGGAGATGATATTCTCCTGTGGTGATATTGATGACAGTGATGGATGGTAAATAGGTGGTTGGAGAAAACCCTACTGTTAGCCTGGCAGGATTGATCTTAAACAGCTATGTAGGCCTACATATATTTGGATTTCAGCCCGCCACCAAAGCAAAAGCAATGGCCGCAGTACACATGTACGCTGAGTGCCAGCATTAAAATTGCATTTGCATTACTTTTGTTTGTTTTTCGGAAAATGCTCTTGGGTCTGTTTGCTTGAGTAGTGAAGCAAGAATTTCCTTATCTTAATAGGAGGCTCTGTGGCCTGAAGTGGAATAGCAGCCACTAGTCCTTTACTGTTCTTGCAGTCAAAAAACAATACTAAAATATATCAAAGTGTCTGACCTCTCCTAGTTCTCTGAAAGCCTCAGTCACTGCGTCTACCGTGTATCCCATGATCGAAAGCGTATGCCAAGGCTCCACTGCACACCTGGTCCCTGGTTTGGCCTTTAAGTTTGTCCTTTTCGTAGCTTTCAGTGCTGGTGGCAGTGATCTCTCAGAAGATTATTTTCATGTAAAGTCCTACACAGGTCACAGTAACACGACAGACTCTCTTTGCCAGGCTCTGTACAGGCGCATAATGAGTGACAGTATCTGCTTGGGATGAGGTACAAACCCTATCCGTGGCAAGTAGGAATCCCCTGGTATTTTCTGTAATAAAGATACAATGCCCTAATTTAATTCCAGCTTGGGTAATTACATTGTCTCGTCGTGTTTGCCAGTGGTATCACCAGGATGTAGCATTCTGCATTTACTGCTTTGGCTGTTGCTAACAAACTCTTCAGCTATCACGCTGTTAGCTAGTACTTAAAGCATGATCATGGACACTCTCAAAATCTGTAAAATAAGTAGAGCTGATTGAACAGGTCCCCATCACACTGCAGAATTAATTGCATCTCAGAGATAAATGAGGTTTCTCCTTTATTTAGTGTAGGCCTAAATCTACTTCCTCTGAATTCGGTAACAAACTGTGGCTGATTCCAGGGCAAATCTGGTTCCAGTCCTTCATTAGCAGATGGACTTTGGATTTGCAGTGAGTGAAACTCACACTGTATGCTTAGGATAGTATTGTTTTTCCACATGATCTACTAAGTAACTTTCTGTGACTTCTTCAGGTCCTAGCCTTGCCCATTATAAAAACGTGTGTCACTGTTTTCTGAAGGGCAGCATTTGTGTTTTTGAGGAAACCTAGGAATGCTCATGAGAAAGAAAAGTAATTAAAATGCGGTAGACTATTAGAAACGCAAGCCTGAATTACAGTCTACTGGAGAAAACTAATCTGAGTGTGCCTAATGACATCCTTTAGAAAGTGATACTCAGCTAAGAAGACATATTAAATTCATTTGTATTGATAATCCACTATGTTAATGCTTGCAAATAGTTTAATTTAAATGATTAAAGGATCCAGTGGAGTATCCATTACAGTGGCAGACATTTCTTTCTCATTGGTATGTTAGATATGTTTACAGTTCATGGTATCCAAAAAATGGAAAACAAATATGAAAAACCTAAATGGAAGAATGACTCTTAATACACTTAACTGAGATGGCAACCAAAGTAACGTACGTCGGAAGAAATACATCAGTAAAGCTAGTGAAAAATAAGCTGAAATAAAGCAAATTTCACCCTGGGCCTATTAATACATGATATAGTTTAAGGCAGGTTGAATGGTTCCTGTTCAACCACAGCTATGCAAAGATCAAATTAGATTATACCACACCGGATACATGGTTAGCTAACATGATGCTGAATGGGATTTAACTTTGTCTCTGCTGACTAATCAGTTGTGGTCAGCACATTCTAACAAAACTACCCTGATTTTCCATAACTGTATTAAAGCACAGTAACATCTGGCTGGGTAGACAAGGTTGAAGATTTCAGTTTACACTTGAAAGCTTTGTGTTGTGTAGGGTGATTTTTATGGCATAACTACTTCAACAAAAGCCCTAGTGTAGACACAATTATACCAGCAAAAAAAAAAAAAGTGGGTTTGATGTTATGGCTTATATCGCTTGCCAAACTGGAATGCATTTTACAGGCAAAAAGCACTCTAATTATGTAGGAGGAGTTTACTGGCATAACTACACCAGCATGACAAAACTTTCAAGTGTAAACAGGAGCTAGGTGCTTATTTAAGTCAGTATGTCTTCTAACCACTTAACAAAGTATAATTTGTTTTACAAAACCTCCCCTTCCCCAGCCACACACTGGGTCTGACTCTCACCCAGTTCAGAAGTCAGCAGCAGGACACCAGCCCGTTGGAGAGGGAGGATCAGGCCTGCTCCTTTAGAGAAAGACTGCACCAATGTGATTCACCCACTAGCAGAGGGTGGTATAATGAGAAAAGCAACGCCCTGGGAAGTACAAAAACATGAGAAAATTAGTCCTTGTCCTACTTTTACTTACACTTTCGTATGACTTCTCACACTTCCCCAACTAACTTGTGTCAGCTCTAACCTCTTTATTAATCAGTGTATGGGTGCAGCTAGGACAAAAGGGATTTAAGAAAACAGCGTGAGATGCTAACTGGGCACTAGGCAGGCTGTGCCCTGCACAGAGCAGATTCTTCTTCATGCGATACAGCTGCTGGCTCTGGCTGCCATAACCAGCCGCAGGAGACTTTTTTTCTTGTCTGTGGACAGGACAGCATGGTTAGACTGCATCTGTATTATACTGTGTGAGGAAGCCTTACCAGCTCAGGTTGTTGATAGCTTGGCTCATTCTTCCACTTCACAGTGCAGATGTACCCAGGAAGACTGGGCAGAAAGTCAAATTTAAAGGATTACAGCAACTGGGCAGTACCATACCTGCTTGTTGTATTTCTGACTGTTGCCATCACTATTTTAATGAGGTCTGCATTTACCCCTTCCGCTCTCCCCGCACCCAAAAAAATTCAAGTCGGACATTGTGTTGTGGTTTAACCCTAGCCAGCAACTAAGCACCACGCAGCTGCTCACTCACTTTCCCCCCACCCAGTGGGATGGGTGAGAGAATCAAAAAAAAAAAAGTGAAACTTGTGGGTTAAGATAAGAACAGTTTAATAGAACAGAAAGGAAGAAACTAATAGTGATGATAATAACAATAAAATAACAAGATTAGTCACAAAATGATTGGAATATACAAAACAATTGATGCACAATGCAATTGCTCTCCACTTGACAACTGATACCCAGTTAGTTCCTGAGCAGAGATCTGCCCCCCCTCCCAGGCCAACTCCCCCCAGTTTATATACTAGGCAGGATGTCACATGGTATGGAATACCATGTTGGCCAGTTTGGGTCAGCTGCCCTGGCTGTGTCCTGTGCCAACTTCTTGTGTCCCTCCAGCTTTCTTGCTGGCTGGGGATGAGAAGCTGAAAAATCCTTGACTTTAGACTAAACACTACTTAGCAACAACTGAAAACATCAGTGTGTTATCAACATTCTTCTCATACTGAATCCAAACCGTAACACTATACCAGCTACTAGAAAGAAAATCAACTTTATCCCAGCCAAAACCAGGACACATGGAAACACCTATTTTGTACTTTTTCTTGTATTTGGGTTGAAAAGGGCAAGGGGCGGGGGAGAAAACTGTAAGATCATGTTCCAGAAATATTTTGGAAATCCACAGGCTTAATGAGAGAAAAGAACTAGATGCATGAATGTTGTCACTAGCAAGTCATCCAGAGTGCACAAGGGAAAATGCTTTTAATATCTTTAAAGTAAATGATCATGCAAAGACACAAATAGTCAACACTTGAGGCAAAAGGTGTTTAATTAGAGTGGGAAAAGTCTTTCTTCTCAGTAATTAAAGGTAAAATTCCAGAGTAGATGAGAGAAATCCAAACTCCCTTAACATTTGACAGCTTTAAAGAGAAATCTGCAAGGGTTCAGAGGTAAACCTGCACAAGGAGAGGCAGAGGATAAGGCCAGATTGCCTGCTTACGCAGCTCTACTGAGGCATTGCAAGGGCTGAGAAGTAGGTTCCTGCCCACATAGAGAGACTCAAAGCACTCAAGGCAGGCGTACAGACATCCCCTACAACCAAGGAGTAGAATAAGCATCCTCCAAAGAGTGATAAAAATCCCACATGCTAACCAGGGAGCTGCCTTGAATTAGTCTGTAAGTAGTAATATGCAGAGGTGTACAGAGAGCAATTTAGGCTGGATGGGATCTGGGGGTCGTTGGGTCCATCCCCCAGCTCAAAACAGGACCAGCTTAAGTCAGGCATTTGGCACCTTGCTGAATTCTTGTCCTGCTCAGGAAGTTGGAGGTCTGGCTCCTTACTCTAAAACAAGGTTGTGGTGGTGAAGGCCAGTTTTGTAGAATGACCTATCAGCTAAAGCATGCACCCAGGAAGCGGGATTTGTGATCAAGATATATGACACTGCCCAGGGCGCGCTGTAATCCCCAACCTATGGCATAGTCTGAGAAAGAGGGAAACATTTCCTCCTGCTAGTAAGGCTGGCCTGTAGGCAGCTGGGCTGCCAGAGTCATGGGGCTTAGACAAGCGGTTAGGACAATGTGCCACACAGTAGGGCACATAAGCTTTGGTCCTTACTCTCAGAGCTGTTAATGGATTTTGTATTAGATGGCATCTTCTTTATATAGGACACAAATAATCCTGGCATCAGGGACAGGCAATACAGACAAAGGAATGATAAATTCATGGATCCTCATGAAACAGAGACGTTGAGGTATCAGTACTGCCCATGCTGAACCACCCCTGGATGTGCTCAGAAACAGGGCTGCAAGCACATGGAGGACATAACAAATCTGAGATTTACCAACCAAAGCCTTCAGTCGGAGGCTGATAGGGTGACTATGGGCATCATGGTTTTTGAATCTGGCATTGCCAGAAGGAACTGTTTAAGACTGAGGCACCTACATGTTTTTGGAGGTCTAACTATAAAGATATACATACTATAGTGACTGTTTTACATGACAAAAGGTTTTATATGATAGAGTTCAATCTCCTAGGTGAAAGAAAACTGGAAAAATCCTCAGTGTGTTGTGAGCTGAAAATGTTCTTTTTTCTTTTTCATTTGTTCTAACAAAGTCAGGTATTAGTGGTATAATCTTTCGATTTCCATTTTTTCCAATAAAATCCATACTTTGTGACAAGTTTTGCTGTATGAGAGTCGTGACTAAGCTTTGGATAATTTGGATTCTACTACAATTTTTAATACCATTTTCCAGTTTAGTGCTTTCTCCCTTCTCTGTAATGGTTGCCATTATAAGTTTATAAGAAGATTTCCTAGCAAGAGGATTTCTTACTGCCCAGAGCTTTCCCGTGGAGACACTCATCAATATTAGCAAACATTTTTTGAATTATACTTATGACACAGGTATACAGCTACCAAGTGTACTGCATTTCTCTTCATTAATAAGCTTAGTGATGTTTACTGAAATTTATTTTCTTGAATTTATGCATATATGAGAGGACACTGTCAAAAGCTGTATCTTTTCTCAGTGCTGGCCAGGACCAAAAAGTTTTAAGATTACAGTCCAACTTCTGACCAGCATATGTGAATGGACTCATAATCACCTGCACAAAAGCCTAAACCACTTCCTAGCTACATATTTTAAAAGGGCTTGCCACAAGTGGAACTGTGATTACCTAGGATTATGCAGAGTGAGCTAATTGTCTAAAGCAGGTATCAAATGGTATGAAAAATACACAGATGATTACCTGGAATCTTTCCTTCCTGGTGGAATAGGAGAGACAACAGAAGAGCTAATTTATACTTTAGCAAACAGAAAGTCAGCTCGCTGCTCTCAAAAGAAAAAGACAAACACTGAGTCTTATCAAAGATACTGCAGCAGTATTTCTGATGCCCAGGAAAGAGTTAAAACTACCCAGTGGTTACTGAAAGCCTGTTGTCAAGATCACTAACCAGCCAATTACTGTTTATTCTGATAAGGAAGTGCTCTTATTTTAATGGACAAGTATATGAAATTTTAACTATCATCTGTCACACTAAGTTTTCTGGTCATTTAATTGGAAAGAAGATGCTCAAGAAAGTAATTAATTTTTGAAATTCCTGGGGACAACCCCAAAAAGGAGCTCAGCTTTGAATGAGGGATTTACAGTGCTTAACTCTAAAACTCATCTTGTGAAGAATGTTGTTTATAGACCACCAAACTCTGAAAGGACCATGTATCACACAGGTGCTGTAATTGTCTGCACTGTACTACATACCTAACACATACTGTGTGCAAACAGAAGTGTCCTACCCAGGCCTGCTATGTTAAACACAGGCAAGGTTCTTAGGGAAAGTAAGATCTTTTTGTTGGTTGGTTGTTCGGGGTGGGGTGGGGGGGAGTGCTAACTATATCAGCGCTCGCTCTTTTTCTCTCTCTCTACATGTATCTCAATATTTTCTTGTTGCCCGAGTCAGACAGCTCTGGACTCAGTATTTTGGTTTCTAGGAGTCTCATTCAATGACCCAACTGTCTCTGCCCTGAGTACAGGCTTTTTTGGGGGTCCTTACAGGGACAGAGGACTGCAACGCCTGTTACCCTTTTGGCTTTGGGCCTTATACAAAATGCAGCTTTGTCCTTTTACTTCTGCCTCTGTGAAAGTCATGGAAGTGTTTATAAGAAAATGTTTTCTCTTCCACTTGTAATAGAGCCTCAGTAGCTCAGCTGAAATTGCCTAGATGTTCTAGACTTATAAGCATCGTCCCACCAGAGATGTGCTTTTGAATGTTAAATTTAGGCTAATTGGAGGCATATCCTTTAATTTAGCAAGCTGAGGTTACTAATACAGATCAAGAGCTAAAAATTAACAGTGGAGCTGATGTATGCTAAATGCCTAAGTGATATCTTAACCTATAATTATACAAGTTCTGTTAAAAGTGAATAGTTCAAATCTTCAGGGATTTCAATAGTCTAATGGGCTGTAGTTATTTCCAATTTACATTATGGTTGCTAGGTTTCATTAAAATGAGAAAAAGGCTGTATACCGTAGCAGAAGAAAATTGGTGTTTGAAGTTATCACCCAGGAATCAAAATACGAAATTTAAATTAGAAGGTGTCCAAGCAACACATTGACACCAAAGCCGAGTGCTGATAATGAAAGTAGGAAGAGAGCAGGTTTGCAGAGAATATCAAAGGAAGATGGCACTACTAGCAACATGCTCCATAACAACAATACCTTAAATGCTGCACTACTGTAGCATGTAAGGAGTCCAAAACATATTACAAACCTCAAATAAGCCCTGCTACATTCTTCTGAATTATTTAAATTTTGTTATCACTGATTTGCAGATGGCAGGCTGAGGCACGATAAAGCACATGGCTTATCTGAAGTCATGCGATGACTCAGTAGGATGTGAGAGCAGCCTCCCCGGTAGCCCGCTGCCAGGTACAGCTCCGCCACACCATCACTTTGGGAGGCTGCTCAGCCAGTCCCCCTCTGTGGTTTGCCACTGCCCCTTTCATCCTCATACCATGGTCCTCGGTCTTCTCAGTTGGGCTGAGACACGCATGTTTGGGAGATGTGCTGTACACCAGACAACTCAAAGTAACATGGGTTAAAGCTAGTGCTTTCTGGAGAGCCAGAGGGAGTTTTTATTCATCTGGATCACTGCAGACATCTGGCTTGTAGTGCAGTCCCACAAACACACCAGCATGACTGCAGGGATGGCAAATCATAGCGGGGAGGGACAGCGGGAAGCTTGGAAAGACCACCTTCAGCCACCACCAAGAAAGCGCTGTGTAGCCAGCCCTGGCCATGTGTGTTTCCACGGACCCAGGATACGCTTTTGGGGGGCCACAGTGTAGACCCCCCAAAACCCACTTAACGACAGCTAATGGCCTCCTTTTAGCCAAGCCCACCCAGGTTTTCAAAGTCTAGGTTTTGCTGACTTGAGGCTTAAACCTGTCAGCGTGACCTATCACTGCTAGTCACAGTGAAGTGAGGTCTCCCAGCTCCTGCTCTTCTGAGCCATACTGTATGCAGATGAACTATTTTTTGAATAATGAGGATAAATTGGATTACTTGATAGATAATAAAAATACCACATAAGTTAATAGGAATAAGCAGCATGTGTTACAATTTGGTAGAAGTCAAGGTATCTGACACGTTTTGATACCTAAATTTGACTTTAAATTCCTTTTTAATTCTTCTGGAGTGTACTTCAAATATAGAGTATCTGCTTCTTATGGGCAGATTAACAACTAAAATAAATGTTCCTTTATACCTAAAGATTAGCTATTTCCTCAATGTTTTATTAGTGATTCATGTTACTTTATCTAAATTCAGGCTCAAATTCCTCACCTGTATATCATTGCAGTTTTTGAATCTAAATTAAGTATCTGAATTTCTCTAAAAAGGCAGAAAATACGGTGGGGTTTGTTTTAATTTAAACACCTTGAAGCTCTGCAGTTTCCACATTAGTGAATGAGCCACGGGATGAAGAGTTATAACTAAATAGTTCTTTCTTTATAAAATAGGTTTTCCTGACAGCTCCTTCTTATTTTTTCAGAGTCAAAGTAACCTCTTACATCTCAGTCTGAAATACATATATCCATTTTGTAACATATTGCTAAATATCTCTAATTTACATAGGAAGCAACAGCAAAACTCCACGTATGTTGTGTTAGTTAAATTAACATTACTATTATTATGTAATTACATAATGGAGAAATAGCAAATTCAAACTCTTAAAATGCTGATCATGAAGTATACTAAATTATAGCATTGCCTCAACTTCAGGGTAGGTGTGCTCAGTGGCACACCCTCCGTCATGCAAACGGTGGGATAAAGCAGAGCACAACACAGCTTCTCACCTGGAAACCAAAGGAAATCAACATCCAAGGAGGCGCTTTAGACCTCTGCTGTGTCCTGCAACCAGGACACACTTTAGGGTTCACAGCTGTAGGACTTAGAAGCAGTACCTAGTGATTCACAATAAACATGCATTTCACTAAGTGATCCAGAAAACCGACATGCTTTTGTGGGCAGGTTCATTCTGAAATTGCAAGTAAAAAGAAATCCCTCCCAAGCCTATTTTTACATGCAGCAGATGACAGGGAGTCAGCAGGACTGGATTTGGCTCAGGAATACGTGCTGCAGCTGTCAGTGACCACGAGGCCTGAAACTCCTGTAGCCTTGCTCTCCAAGGTATGAGTAATCTTCAGCAAACCACATCAGCCTCCCAGTAGTCCAACAAAACAGTGTACCTATCAGAATCGTGTAGTTTAATTATTGAGTGGTTGAAAACCGCTTTCAGATTGATTCAGAGATGCCTTGTGACTACAGAGTTACGTTAAGCAATAATGACACAAATCAATAAAAATCACCAAATAATTAAGCATCTTCAGACACTTAACACCCATTGCAACTGCCATTAGCAAGAGGTTTGAGGGCTGTTCACAAATCTCTTTAGCATATTATAAATTCCCCATAGAGCACTCAGATGTCCCAGCTATGGCTTCTCATGCCGCATACACTGCAATCCTGTCCCTGTGCTATTAACAGTAATGGTTTCACATTTAAAAATCGTGTCCTAGGAATATGGCTACAGACACAGCACACTAGAGACGCATTAGCAAGAAAAGAGACATGCGGATGGTCAGAGCATGCAGGAGACTAGACCATGACTCGCTGCATACCCCAGAGGAACTCATTTACCTTCTCATCTTTAGTGTAACCCTCTGTGAGAAATGTGTATCAAAATCTAATTACTTCATGGACTGTTATGTAGTCTGATTAATAATATTTAGAGAGCACTTGGAGATCCCTGGATAAGGGTTGGGGCTTTTTTGTCAGTCTATTATTACTACCTTCATAGCTTTCCTTTCTTGTGTTGGGTCCCTGAGTTCAAAGTTCTTTATAATGCTCTGCACACATTTTGTGAAACTCTGGCTGCTGGTGTCAAATGCCAGCATATTCACAGAGCATAAACCATCCGGTTTTGCTGAAACTAAATATTATTCCCGTGTTTACTTAGGAAAATGGTTGCAGACACTTTCAGTTCTCGCAGCTGTTGCTTCCCGGGAAACAGGAGGAGAAGAAAATATTTCTCTCCAATGCAGAGGAATAGTAAGCTTGATTTACATTCCCCAAACTGCAGGTCCTGCAGGCCCAAATAATTTGCCTTATTTTGCCTCAGAAGTCCTTCCCCCTTTCTTGCTTGGGGAATAATGCCACAGCAGGTGTTGAGTATTTCTGATAGTTTGTGGGCAGTAGGACAGGCTGCCAGGGGAGCTGAGATTGTATCATATGCTAATAAATATAATTAAAAAAAAAACAACCTCCTCACACTTTTAAATAGTTCTGACACCAAGAGATGAAGTAATCTGTGATAAGTACCACTGGGTACACCTCACCTTGTCCTTGTTTTGCATGCGGCTCCCAGGATGCTCTCTCATACCTTCAAGGCAGTACTTATCTTGCCCAGGCTCTCTAACCCAGCTGGGAGCTATCAGGGTAGGGCAGGGGTAGCTGCTCTTTTCAAAATAAGACTTTCAAGTCACACTTGCTGGATTGAAATTTCTATTCTTTTTTTTTTTTACTGGTTCAGCACTGGTTCCTGACATCAACAATCTGTTTTCTTGCTTTAATTCCAGTGAAAATAAGGGAACACCTAGACCTGCCCTGCCTTTTAAGTATGCATAACAGGCAATGAGGGCAGAACTACATTCATAGTAATCAAGGGCCAGTATTAATCTAAAAAAAAAATCTTGTTCTTCAAAAACTACTACTACTAAAGCTTTGATGATTATAGCAAACACGTCGGTGTATCAACCAAAGATGTCATAATGTGTTTCAAATGTTTCAGTTATGTCTCTTCACTCCCTGGAAAGGTTCACATGTGTTATTATTCCCATTTTATAAATGCGGGAACTAAAATTGAGAGCTCACCAAAGTTTCCCAGGTGATGACGAGCAAATGTATGACAAGAATCTGGGGAGGCTGAATCTGACTTACCTACTAGCTCTTTGAAGTGGAAAGAGTAAGTGTAAAATGTATGTAGAGTATTTACAGTGTGTTACCTTAATAATACCCTGTCTCGTTGGTTGGATTAATATTTAATTATTTCTACAAACTATAATAGTTACATCAAGAGAGATGGAGCAGCTCTGTCGCTGAATGATTGGGGCATTCACTCAACACAGATCCAGACTCAAGTCCCTGCCCCAGTGGCTATTTATTTATACAAAGTGTTGCAGTTCCAAACAGTGATACCAAGAGACCTGCCTTGGATGCAGCAGTTCAAAGAAGAGTTTTTCACATCCTAGGTATGTGCCTCCAAACCCAAGCCGCTGGCTGGTTTGGGACTCTTCTCCTCCTTCTCTAATTTCTCAGGAAAGTTGATGAAGTGTTGGTTTTATTTCAGTGTAGAAGAGTAGTATGGTTTTGGTTTTTTTAATCTTAAAAGGATATAACAAAACCTACTATTTACGCAGCTTTGGTACAAATATTGAGAAACAAAAAAGGGCCATAAAGTGCCACGGGGTGGCATCTGTTTGGTTTTCTGTACCTGCCTCTGAATCTAAGCTTTTGGGACAAACCAGTGATAATTTATCTGCAGTCTTTGTATATTTTGAGGTTACCTCCATACAGTTTCTAGCCATTTCTGACTAAAGAAACAGGACCTGTGAATATTTTGTAAACAAGCTATCCTAAGAAAATACATTGCCAATTTGGATCACTAATTTCTGTTTCAAGTCAGAAACTGAAAAAGGCCACTGACGAGGCAGTGGTTGTTCAGCTATCACCACCCAGGGAGAACATGCTCCTAATTACATGCTGGAAAACTAACCACATGGCTCCTCCCAGCTTCCTCCTCCCATACACCCAACAGCTGCAGTCAGCCCTGAGTTACCGTCAGCAAAGGTGACAGAGTACATTAGAAACAAGATAAAGTGATGGGATAATGCTGTAAAATACAGCTGTGTGCTGTCTAGCGGGTAACTGATGGTAATGTAGCTGGGCCATGGTTTTTGAAAGTTACAATGGCACAGTAAATAGGTTAAAAGTGCATGTAGTCCACTAACTTTAAAGCACAGTGAGTAGCAGAAGTACTGGCTGAACCAACATGAGGTTACTAGGAAAAAGTAGGTAACATCAGAGATGCTGAGACAGTGCTCTGTAGCTGGGGATGCAACAGTCTCAAATTCACAGCAGCAGCATAAGCAAGAACTCATGTCTAGAGAGCCACAGTTTAGGGTATGACACTTACTAACATGTAATTTTTTTGCCGACTTCTTTGGAAATTTCTGTCCTTCAGATCTTACAAACTCAGCAGAATAGCAGTGCAAATTAAAGGACACCTTGAGACGGCATGTGGATAAGGAGAGGAAAGTTGAGACAACAGGGTATTTAGGGTAAATGACACTGAGACCAAGTAGGGCAAAGTTAGAAGCAGAGCCATGATGGTGGACATAAGAGGAAATTTCAAAATAACTGAAAGCAAGTTTAGAAAGTTGAGCGCTATTAATGAGAGTTCTCCACAGATATCAGCAATGTTCAGCTCCTCCTGCTACTTGAATCACCCGTTAGGTATCTTTGGCCTGTATCTGTGTATGGTATAATGCCAAAAATTACTGAGCATCTCCCCTTGATCAAAGAAAATGCATTCAGTCCACATTAACTATTTCTTTCTGAATCACAGAAAACAATGGCCCTCATTCTCTGATCTTTTAATTCTATTTACTGTACTGGGATTATGCCAACATAAACCACAGGACCTGTCAAGTTTTACCCATTGAGGGAAAAACTCACGTACTTGTTTCCCTGCTCAAGCTACAAGGAGGGGGTGGGGAGCAAACTTTACAGGGTTATGCAGCACACTGAGGTGACTATCCTCCTGCTTGACAACCCACGTACAGCTGGGGAGTGACTCTATCAACCAGCCACATTCCCACTACATGGGCCGATGGAGGAGGGAAGGCGTGCCGTAGTGTGCAAGCTGGGATGCAGCCGTAATGGGAACCAAGAGGTGTCCCGTGAGGTGTCATGGGACATGAGGGCAGCACCAGCGGGCTTTCCTCATCATATGACCCAGTGTGATGCTATCCTTCAGAGAACTGAGAAAACAGAGAAATAGTGAAATGGAGTAGAAAAAACAAGCTTCACGTATTTACTGGAGATCCTCAATAATGCAATACTGCAAGTTTTACCAGTCAGTGTGGGTTCAGATGTGATGTGGTAAAATAAAATAAGGCACTGGCACAGAATCTACAAGGAAAGAAGTGACGTATTTCTTGGAGCTTGTTCTGTTCCATAGCATCTCCACTTATTATTTTGCTGTTATGATATGCTACTGAATTGTTTCTGGAACATGCTGACATGCTTAGTAAAAAGAGTTAGGGAATTATGTTTTGCTCAGTGTATCTGGAAGTTTAGTATCTTCTGGAGTTTTGGAACACATATTAATTGTATCTTTATGCCACAGTGAAAGATAATTTCATATCCCCATTTTGTTGTCAGTGCAGAATATTCTATGATAATATAATATTATTATGTCTGAACCTGATGTTGCGATGGCTTAAAATAACCTTCAGGGCAGTTTGGTTGTATGAAATGAAACTGGGACAATTCCTAAAAGTTCAAGAGGGATGGTGGATCTATTAGTTTTGGCAGCAATAAAGTAGTTGGGATAAGGAAGATCCTTTTAAAACCTGAATAATCATTTTTCCTAGTTTGACAAAAAAGAAAAGAAAAAATACTTTTAAGATTTTTTTTAAATTTAGATTTTCACTACTAGCAGAATTTGAAAAATAAGAAAGAATAGCTGTATACGCTTTCAGCACATGAGTTGGAATTACATTTCCATATATGCTGCCTACAAATGGAGATACAAAATCAATTTTCTTTTCTGGAGTTTCTTCCTCTTCCTTCAGTGTAGCAAGTGAAACTTTATTATCATTGTGTAGGTATTTCAAAGGAGTGTTCTTTTACCTGACTGTCTGGACACCTAGCATCATCTGATGCCTAATCATTGCCCTGCCTTGTCCTAATTGCTTTTGTTTTGCTCATACTCATTTTCTCCTCATCAAGAGATAAAGAACAGGGTTTTGAAATTATTTAAGGTGACAGGATTTTGCTGGCTTATATGGACTGATGGAAAAATTCAAGTTCAAGCTCACAGAGATAAGTTTCTACGTCAACATCTATATTTAGGTAAATAAGTGGCCTCTTTTTTCTAGAGCATCTGCACTTTGTTATTTTGTCAACACACATGTATTTGTCTGCTGTCCCAGTTCACAAATTTTCACCACCTACATCTTAAAGCACTTCTCTGTCCATCCAAGCAAGGCAAGCATCTGTTGACAAAAATATGTAAACTAACATGTCTTTAGAGAGCTCATCTTAAATAAAAACGTTTCAGAAATCACCAAAAAAGTACTCTGAGCAGGTCCAACTGCAATGAAACATAAACCACGTTGGTTAGGAGTTTCTTTTGACAACTGTGCTAAAGAGCTATAAAGAGCACAACTTGTCATTCCAGTTCCGACAATTTTTTTTTAATAAACTGTGAGCCTTCACAGGCGCAGTTTCAGCAGAAGAAGAGGTGACACACGGGTTACACGCAGCCTACTAAGTCTCAATTTTCTTGCCTTTTGCGCATAACTAATGGCTGCCAACGTGTAACCTCTTTTTAAGGCAAAACTACCCCGTTCCTGCTGTAACACTCTACAAGGAAGTGGGGCGCTATGAGAGGCGCCGAGTATCCCCACATCCACGATGAAGTCCTCGGAGCTGCTCCCCGAGTTATAGAAACAGCCGGCGGAGCAGCCCAACCCCTCAGGACTGGCCGCTGCGGGCGTCGTGACAGGAAAGGCTTCCTCACCCGGCGCTCCGTGGAAGCCTGAAGGGGCTGACCCAGAGGAAGCCCCGCAGCTCGGAGGACCGGCCCGGGCAGAAAGCAGGCCAGGGAAGACCAGCCCAAGGTACAGGGGCTGGGCAGCTCCCTCCCGCGAGGGCCACAGGCCTGCAGGTGAGCGGCTGACCCAACCGGCCCAGCGCGCCCGGGCAGTTATCAGGAGACCCACGGGCAACGAGGGAGGGTTGGTGAGTGACGCTCTGCGCATGCGCTCCGGAACCCGCCAGCACCTTCGGCGCCTGCGCGGTGGCTGGAGCGCGGAGCGGCAGAGCCGCGGCGGTAGGGGTGAGGGGGCGCATGCGCCCTGGCGGCTTCTGAGGCGGGGAGGAGGTGCAGGGGGGAGGGGTGGCGGCTTCCCCCCATTTAGTGGTGCGGGAGCGGGCGCGGCGCTTTCGGCTGCCAGCGCGGGAGAGGCCGGGTGGCCGCAGGGGACTGCTGGAGGGGGGTAGGGGGAGCTACTGTAGCTGCCGCCACCGCTCCCTGCTCCTCCTCCTCCGTGAAGCGCCCTCTACCCCGCCCTCTCCCCGCCCGGACCGAGGCTGGTGGCCACAAAATGGCGGATGGGGAGCTGAATGTGGATAGCCTGATCACCCGGCTGCTGGAAGGTGAGCGCGGCGCCGGGCAGCCCCGCCTGCCCGCCGCCCCACGCGCGTACCGCGGAGGGCGAGAGGGCGCCGTCGCCTCCCTGCGGGAGCCGGAGCTGCCGGCGAGGTGGGGGAAGCGGGCGGGGCGGGCTCGTCCCGCGCTGCGGC
>NW_010972962.1:7550283-7653140 GCF_000737465.1 Haliaeetus leucocephalus | reverse complement strand
CGCTGCGGCCGGGGGAGCGGGGGCAGCGCCTCCTCCAGCGCCGCCGGGCCCGGGGTGGCGGCCGGGAGGGGACTTGGTCTGCGTCGCCGATGCCCCGAGCTCGGTCCTGCGGCGCTCCTCGGAGGGAGGAGGGGCGCATTTAAGCGTCCTGTCGGCGCTGGTGTGCGCGGGGGTTCGTCCTCCCTGTGTAAGTGAGGTGGCTGCCTTCCTATTTAAAATGAGGGGCAAAAAAAAAAAAAAAAAAAACCTCGCTTTCCTTCTTCCCTTTTTCACCCCGCTGCAGCTGCCTGGCTGAGGGGCGAGCTGGGGAAGCCTCGCTAGCTGAGCTACGGGCGGCTTTATCCCTTCCTCTGGTTGGGTTAGTCGCAGTCTTCCGCGTTTAAACTAGTGTGTACAAGCTGCGTCAGGTGTGAAGTTGTATGTATGTGAGTGTCAGTGGAAGCAGAGGGATTTAGTGCGCTGACATTCCTCTGCCTGCCTACGGGGCAGTCTCCAAAAGTGGCTGTCATGCATGGCTAATAAAAGTGATGAAGGGTTTTGTGTGTATTAAATATAAATAGTGAGTCTTTCCTTTAGAGTAAGGAGGAAACTGACTTACTTCCCTGCTTTTGGAGAAGCTGAGGAATTACTGCTAGCATTTTCTTTTTATGTAAGTTATGTTTTGAATGTTTAGTCTTCTTAGCCTCTTCTATTAATCTTTTATTCCACATTCAACAAATACCCGGTATGTAGGAGATGAGAATACATGCATAGGTATGTGCTGTTCACTTATTTGGTTGCTGTACTCCTGGATAGTTGGATCACTTTACAGAAGGTGTATAGAAAGGAATTTATGGAGTATGTACAGTTCTGGAATTGAAACAGGTTTTGTAAGTCTGAAAGTTCTGTTCAGCTGAGTTACTGCAAAGCAGAGTTTTTAGGGTTTTGAGGATTATTGTAGTAGTTGCTATCTGTTCTTTTTAGATATGAAACTTTTATGAACAGTAAAATCAATATTTTAAAATACATAAAGGCTTTGGGCAATTTTGCTTATGTTTGTGGTTTAAGGTATGCAGTGTAGTATAGTATGAAGAAACCTGCAGGTATCGTCGGTCGAAGTTTATCTTTGATCACTAATACAGATAAAACTCCCTTTTTTCTGGGTGTTGAAACACCGATTAGCAGGTAAGTTTTTAAGACAAACCAAAGAGTAACCTAGTAAACATTGATTTTGTAGTGCAGAGTTTTTCAGGACATCAAAATGTATGTATATGTGTGGTGGTGGGTTTTTCGAGACAAACTTTAAAAAACCTATTTGAAAGGTACTGTTTGCTCATCAGTGTAGTTACTTAAATACAGATTGCTTTAAGAGGAGGGGATTCTGCAGTGTTTTGGTATGCAACCTGTTGGATTGTTCTGCTCCCTGTTACCTTAAATATTACCCTGCTTATCCCTTTTTTAACTAAGACTTTTAAAATATGTGTTCAATACCATTTACATACACCATAAATACTTGTGTTGCTACTTTCTAGCTTTTTGGGTTATGATTGGGTGCCTTGTGTCCAAGCAACCTAATCTGTGCATTGTATTTCATAGTACTTCAATCTTTAGGGATGTGGATATGCAACTTCTGAATCGAGCTTTGCTTATAATTTTTCATCTGTTTTTCTCTCTGAGCAGAGATGAGGAAGATTCTTAAGGTAAATGTGGTGGTTTTTCTCTGCTTGTCACTTACTAACAGTAGTAGGAGTGCCTTGTACAACATCTTGTATCTGAAGTGGAATAGATTCTTGCAGGTTTTATTTGGGAAAAAAACCCTGTTGAAAGAATGCATTGTGTATGAATTATTTTTGCTTCCATTTAACATCTTTTATTTGTTGTACTGCTAGCATATAATGTTTTAAGCTGTGGTTCAAATAGTAGTGTTTCACAATGAAGCTTTGTTTTTTGTACAATTGGCAGCTCATGTGCTGGAGCTCATGCTGTTGCTTAGCTGACCTGTTCTGGTAAAGTGAGTATGAATCCCTCCCCACGCTGCTTGCACAGAAAAATTGGTATTGACTCTTACCTCTGGAACAATTAATTAGTTTAAAGCAAGCTTTTTGGCTCCATTACACTTCAACTTTGACTTAAAGGATAAGGAAATGTGGCTTTTGAGCTGTAAAAATGCACATCGAAATAATAAAAAGACACTTTTAGGAAATGTCATGCAGTACGTATTTAGTCTTTTTGGTTACTTTAAGTGAAACGGATAGCTTTAAGTTTGAATGGCAGTCTACAATTGTGTCTCAGTGGCTGCTGCACGTAAATTTTAAAGGGTAGCAAATACATACCAAAAGCCACAGCAACAGGAAACTTCTCTGCTGTCATTGGGTTGCTGGTTGGTGACACCTGTTTCCAGGCTGTGGTATTAGCTGTCGTGAGTTCTTGCTCTTACTTGAATTAGGTTACTCTAACTGTTTTTACCCTTGTTGCTCAAGTCTATGTATCTTTTGAGTTATATGACACATTAACTTGCCTTTTGATTGGAATTACCTACTTAGATTGTCTTGCCCTCCATGTGTTGTTTTGGTTTTCCTTTTTTTCCAAGATATCAATATGAAGTGGCCTGTAGCCAGGCTGTTTGAGACAATTCATCAAGAACATCTTCCCAACCCTCAACACGTGTGCATGCATGCTTATCTTGAATGTGTACTTATTTTAGAGATCTTTTAAGTCCTGAAAGCCAGACTGATTAACTCTTGAGTTAAATTGGGGATAGTTTTCAGAAAGACTCAACTGAACCAGTGTAATGTATGGTGATGGTCTTCTAGGACATTAGCTTTTAATTTCCATGTTCTTTTGCATATACCAAGTTCTTATCCTCTTTATTCATTGGTTAAGTGCTGAATTTAGGAATGGTAAGAGCTTGTTTTGAATTTACTTTCTCTTGCAACGTGTCTAGTACTTAGTTACTAGTTAGTGATACTTTAAAAATAACTTGTGTTTGGGGGAAAGTAAAACTAAAGTGTGTACTGCATGCATAAACTATGAATGTAGCAGTGCTTTCTCTTATTTCTTCTACCTCCAGACTTAAATTCCAATTCCTGTTTCTTTACTAGAAGAGTGAGGGAGATGCTAGTGCTCTTAGATGTGTGCCTGACTGATCTTGGAGATACTTTGAGCTTTATTATAAGATTTCTTTTGATAAAGAAAAATCACTCATAAGTGAATCTGCAAAGATTTACAGGTCACATAAACAAAAAATTCCATAGCTTCATTAAAACACTTTTGGACCGAGATGTGACCAGAAAGGTGAGTAGGCCAAATTAGTCTTAAGACTGTTTCCTTCTTGCGCTGGTATTCAGAATTCTAGTCATGGGTTAGGCTTAGTTGCACTATGGTACACAAAAAGATTATAGCCTCATTTTTTGCTTCAGTGTGCGGACTTTTATTGTGTTGGGTTTTTTTTCTTCCTACCTTCCCAGCTATGCCATCTGGTGGATAGTTTTTCCCAGTCCATTCTAGCTACGGACAGCACAGCAGTATGCACACACACAAGACTGCCGTGAGTATGGCAGATGTCGAATATGGAATTGTAGAATAGTTTGGGTTGGAAGGGACTTTTAAAGGTCATCTAGTCCAACCCCCTGGCAATGAGCAGGGACATCTTCAAATAGATCAGGCTGCTCAGAGCCCTGTCCAACCTGACCTTGAATGTTTCCAGGGATGGGGCACCTACCACCTCTGGGCAATCTGGTGTTTCACCACCCTCATTGTAAAAAATTTCTTCCCTGTATCTAGTCTAAATCTACCCTCTTCTAGTTTTAAACCATTACCCCTTGTCCTATTGCAACAGGCCATACTAAAAAGTCTGTCCCCATCTTTCTTGTAAGACCCCTTTAAGTATTGGAAGGCTGCAATAAGGTCTTCCTGGAGCCTTCTTCTCTCCAGGATGAATAGAGAAGTTTTTCTTCTTTCAACACAGTTTTTCTTCTTAGTATCTGCAGCTGAAACTGCTACTTACTTGTGTTGTGTTTTGCCCCATCTAGGCACACCATGTATCCCTCTGTGGGAAGTGCCCTGAACTTTGCAAAAATGCTGAGCTAAATGGATACATCAGGCTTACATTTAAGCCAGGCTCTAAGCTATTTTAAATGTTGGTGATGTGTGGAAAAGTTCCCTCTATATCAAAGCAAGGATGTTGGAATAGGTGTGACCTTACTTGTAAAGAGTGCTGTGGATTGTGTTAAGTAAGACTGACATATTTCTGTCTGGGTGTTGGGTTTCCTGTTTCTGTGGTGTATGTCTCTCAGAATTTTTGCATATAAGGTAGCCCAGCTGGACTGGACTTTCTGCACTTTCAAATTTATAGATATCTGCCTTAGTAAACACTAAGGAGTTTACCATATGGAAGAAAAGATGTAGTTGGGGAAACCTAGACATACAGTAGCTTTAAATACAAGCTGGATTTCTGTGAAGAAGGTTTATTTATATAGCTGTACAAACAAATTTACCTTGTCTAGGCAAGACCCCTTGCTTGCCTAAATCTAGCTAACCTATTTAAAATAAACCATTTAAATTAATTTGATAGAACTGAATGTGGATCTGCTCTAAAACAAAACTATTTTTGGTTTTGGGAAGTCTAGGAGGACTACTAGTTCTGATAGTACCGATCCACCAAGAAAGCTGGGAAATACTTATCCAAGAAGAGAGTTGTTGAACTTCCAGTAGATGTGGAGAATGGTTATTGCTTTAATGTTCAGCTCAGAGTGTGATTTTTATGATTGCCTTAATAAAAGCTGGTTGCATAGTGTTCTTACCATGTCATGTGATATCCTCTAGGAAAGCTGCAGCCTTCATTTCCTTCTGATTTCACAGATCTTGCGGGTTGTGATAAAGATAGAAATTTGAGTATTATTCATTTTTTCAAATGAAAGTTGGATTTTAAATGCTTATGACATAATTGATATTTTCCTTATTAGTTTTAAATGCTATAGAGCTACTGGCCTAATGTATTATGGTCAACAATGTATTTATTGTTTGGTTAGTGTCTTAACTAATTAACATATCTAGCCAGCCTGATGGTGTGGTACGATACAGTGGTAGTGCTTGCGGTTCCACAGGCTCTGTAACTGATAACTGAAAAAGAGAGGGAGTAGTAGAGAAGAAAAATAGACCTTGGTGATCTGTTGAAGAACAATATAAACAAACCATGAAGGTCAACCTGGAATAAATGAGGGTTATTACCTGGTTTGGTGTGAAATCACTGGATAATCTGCTATTAGAAAAATAAACAAGGAGAATGTAATAAGGAGTTTCTTGCAAAGGATGTATTTTTTTAAATAGTCTTTAGAGAGAGGAAGAAAACAGGCAGTTTTCCTGTGTTTCTAGGAGGGTAGGTATTGTATTAAACAGGGAGAAGGGATGGAAAGAAGAACTATGTTTGTGTCTGGGTTTGTACAGCAGTGTAGATATCAGCCAGCTCATCTTTAGCTTTATAAGTGCATGACAAATGGGATAGTTGGCTTGAAAAATTGCACTGAAGGCCAAGAGCCCAGCATCAGGCAATGTGTGCTGGCGTTCCTTTATTCTGTCTGGCTATTTTGCCACTTGAAGGCTATGTGTTTCAATAACTGTTTCATTTAGATATTCTGCAGCACAGTTTTTAGTTGAGTCATTCAGTGTCTTGCTCACAGTACAGCTAAATTACACTATAAAAGGAGAAAATATTTAATTTTATGTTTAAATAACATTTATTTAATGTTTTATTTAATGTAATAAATGTTTTATTTAATGTAAAACATTTATTTAATGTTTTATTAATGTATATAAGAGGATTTTTAATACTTGATAGTTGCAATTAAATGCTCATTAGTGACCACCAAAAGTAGGTATGTAACTTTTAAATAATAATAAAAAAAAAATTCCACCACAATATGTGGTTTAGCACTGTGAAGTCAAGCATACTATATTTGGCTATTACTCAAGTCAGGTCAGATGCTGTGCTTGGTGAAGGGGGTGTGTGTGTGTGTATAGGGGAATCTACTCTTAACTACAACCTGAGGTGCCTCTAGTGTGGTATGTATCTGGTCCATAATTTGTACATAGAAATGAACCTGTTTGCTGCCTTCTCTTACTGTTGTGTGATTTGTCTTAGTACATAGGCTAGGTTGTCTTAGTTTCACAGCACCATCTTCTGTGTGTTTTGTGGTTTCTTAACACCAGGCTTGATACAAAGCTTTTGTGTGTATATCCCACATAACCATATTAGTTAAATACCTGAGAAATTGAAGCGGTGCAAAAGTCATGTTAAACTCCTTTTGTATTACAACTTAACTTCTTTCCTTGGTACTTCTCAGGAGTTATGAAGTAACTTTGTAATCTGCCTCTGCCTTCCTCGAATTTTAGGCATTTCATTAGCACTGCTTTAGAGGAAAAGAAAGTCAAACTTTGAGAAAGAAGCTGAAATTCATTGTTGCATGAGACTTTTATGCTAGGTTAGCCTTCCAAGTGGACTAGAACAGGAATTGCTACCACTTTAATACATAATACAGCATAGTGAGAGGCTTCTACCTTATGCTTTGCTAGTTGCATGAGTTTTAGGTTCAAGTGTAACAAACATTAGGGTTACACATTTTACTTACAGATTGGAGTAACTAATGTGATCTTGTCCTTCAACCTTGAATTCAGCAATTCTTGGAACTGTGCATGGTACAGAACGACTGAGACTCAGTTTATGGAACCTCTCTGTAATGAAGCAGGTGGTCCATGAAAAGCAAATATGGGTGAAGGTTGATGTAGGGACACTTGGTGTTTTCATGGCCTTATTTGGGTATCCCCAGAAGCAACTTTACATATTAGTTTCTAATGAAAATCCTTGTCCAAGAGCATTAATTCTGCTGGATAGTATATAGTTTAGGAATGTAAATTCAAGTTTGGGTAGAAGAACATGACTTCATTGTTTGGTTATTTTCCTGGTTAGAAATTAAAGGCTTGAGCATTCTCTTACTCTGCTGTGAATTTGTGTTCGATGTTAAATAAGTCCTGCTAAAATGAGCTTACAAGCAACCGCTGTGTTCTTTAGCAAAATACGTAATAACAAGGGCATCCAGTGAAGGGAAATTTAATAAGATTTTAGGTAACGTGGATATAAAAGCACAGTTCTTCAGGAACAAACTCCCTAGAAGGCTGATTCTTCTATTTTTAGGGGGAAGTTTGGTTCATGTACCCTAGGAAAGGTACAGGGCTATGCTGCATACACCATGGAGGGGAGCTGTATATTCAGCAGTATGCTTCATACTGAATGGAGCAAAGCTCTGTCAGGGCTTTATTTACATTGTTGTTGTCCACCAGTGTAACACATGAATGAAAACCATTCTAAGCTTAGTTCTGTTACAGTAATTCTGAAAGTTTGAAAACCTGTGTTGCTAGCTTAACTCTCAATGTTTTGCTGCAAGATAGGGAGTGGCTGCTTCTGGATGACAGCTGAACAATTTAAATAACAGAAAATATTTTGAGGAAGTAGAAGTTTTGCTTTCCAAAATGAAGGACACTTCTAAAATCCAATGTCAGATTCCTGACTTCAAACCATGAAAATATAGAACTTGGATTTTAAAAATGCTGAGAGCAGATAACTTCAGAACATGTTTTCAAAATCAGTATAAGGACTGTTTGGTTTTTTTCCCAAGTCATAGGTAATGCCACCTTTGGCTTCCAAATCCATTCTGCTCCTACTGTTGAGAGGTTGTTCAGGATTCATCAAATACTCCAAAGTACTTCGAAGTACAAGAAATAAAAAGTTAAATGTTGTAGTTGTTAATCACCAATAACCAAACATTCCACAGAATATAAGCAGGGAGTGTAAGCTTGTGGGTATTGCTTGTGTGCAATTTGTAAAATTGCATGCTTGCAGTCTTGTGTTGTAGTTTGGGGATTTTTTATATATATATATATATGTATACTCTGGCAAAATAGATCTTTAAAGCCATAATTTCAGAAGTAAGCTTAGCTGGAGCTACTGTGAATAGAAGCAGAACCAGCTGCTTATTTCTTCACTAGTCCTAGCCCAAGTTCACAGTGAGTGTATTCTCCAGCTTGGTGAACTATCTAGATTACATTTTTGTTTTGTCATGTCTTTATATTAGAAAGAAAAGATTAGTTCACTGATGCAGTTTATTATGTGGCCACATAAATGCATATGCCTGCAAAAAAAGCAGAGTGTAGGGAAAGAAGGAGGCTGCTTCTTAGCAATAATGCTGGCCCAATTTTTTGAGAGACTTAGAAGTCTGTCTGGGTTTTAATGTTATGCTAAAACTGTGTATGTTTTGTCCAGTAAACAGGACATGTGTGGTATTGGAGAACACAGTATAGATGCTTAGGACAGCTGTGCGTACCACAGCTGACTTGGTAATTGAAGAAACTTCTGTCAGTGATGCCACAAAACGAGCAGCATAGTTAGAGAGGCACACCCAAAACAGTGTGACAGAATAGGTTAAATGTGTTTTCTCCATTTCATGAAAAAATACAGCAAAAAGTGGTGCTCGTAGAAGTTCGAACAGCCAGTTCTTGATGCACTTTCCTTAGTGTTATTTATTTTCTTCCTCTCCAGTATTGCCTTATATAATCTGCTACTGTCTGGCATGAATTTGGAGGGATTAAAAAAAAAAAAAATTACTATTTTTGCTGAAGTTTTTTATTCCTGCCACTGTGCAACTCATGTCTTGGATTACTAATTGCTGTTACTACACTTGCTAAGGTTGCTTATCAAAGGTGGTGTAGATGCAGAGGCCGCCATTTTAATATTGATTAGAGCAGCTTTTGGATTACTATAGGATCTATTGTGCTAAAATAATAGCCTAACAGTACAATGCATGTACTTGCTTTTAATTCTCTTTATTCCCTGCTATGTCACTCTGCTTTAAGCTCCTTGCAGCAAAGGCTTGTTCTGGCATAGTGCTATGCATGTGGGATTGTGTATTACAACAGGAATTGCTATCCCTACAGAAGACTTTTATGTAAAACAAAGCTTGTTTACAGCATCTGCGTCTTAGATTAAAGAGAATTCATTTACATCTAATGTTGAGATGCTGTTTCTGCTCTGGGTAAATGACAACCATTAAAAATGATGGGTTTTCCCAGTGCTGTTAAAGGCTTTTTGTGAGCTACAGATTCTACAATGCATGCAGCTATGACTTGCATGTTTTAAGAATGGTTAGCCATAGTAATTCATAAATGAGTTTGAAAAACATAACTTACACTCTTGATCTCATTCCCATAACCTCTTTTTAAATCTGTTCTTGAGGATTTGGCTTTTGAAAAACTAAATGTGGTGAGAGGCTCATGTTTACAATCCATACAGTGCTCAGCTGAGTCAAGGAAACTTGAACAAAATTCTAGTTGTAGTGTAAGGTGGTGAAAGATGTGCTTTGTCTTGCTTGTGTACTTGTACATAGCACAGCTGTGGTACAGTTGTTCCGGGTGATGACCTGGTGAACCTTTCAGTGCCTTTGTGAATCCACTAAAGTGCTGAGGCTTCCAGGGTCACAGTAGCTTCTCATTTTTTCAATATGTAGTACCCTTATTGACGATCAGGGCGTTGTGGGAGAAGACTTCTTCTCTTAACTATATTATTGATGATTATTCCTCATGAAACCCCAGGCTTTGTATTTCTTCAAATGAAACTGAGCTTACGCATTTGCTATGCAGAGCTGCTGACTGTTTGGATGGAGGGTGGAGAGTGCCTTTGCAAAGGTGCGGTGGCCCCGATTTGTACCCTTCCCAAGGGCTGGAAGTAACTGCAGTCATTAGGTGTGTGTTGTCTCCTCTTCTGAGAGTGACATACTTGCCATAGTTGTAGAAACTTCTCTTATCTGGAGAATCCAAAGTGTGGTAATAAGTTACTGCCCTGTTGGTTTATCTGTTAAGGGCTTGCAACATTTTAGGCTCTACTGTAATAAGTAAAGAACCAACATCAAGACACTGGAGGCACTGACTATGGCAGGCAGTTAATTTTGAAGTCAGGAGCTGCATGTTCATTGTGTCTTCTAGTGCCAAAACCCAGCAGTGCTTAAAGCCTCAATCCTATAAAGCAATTGTTCCAAGTTTAAACCTCCATGTGAGTTTCAAAGGAGCTAAAGGCTGGTGTTCTAAGAAATATTGATTGGATTGAAGTTATTTTAAGTATTGTAAGTGCCCTTCTTGAACTGCTGTCTCAATTTTGGACTCTGTGCTTAGTCTGGCACTACTTATGGTAACATTAATGTTGTGTATGGTGGGTTTGAGTTCTGAAACTAGAGTGGATGTAAAAAGTGTGCAGTTATTTCACATAGACTAAAACCAAGAAGTGACATGACTTAATTCTGGTATTGCAAAACATTATGAAAGTAGCTAAATACAGAGGAGAATTTAATTGCTTATCAAAACAGGTTAAAAGAATGCACAGTTTGTAGAGGGGAAAATGAGACTGAAAAGCTAGTTGTGCTGCATGCTCCTTTGGCGTGACCTTGATGTTGTAAGCCATAGGTTTAAAATATAACAGTTGTTTCAATAAAATGATAGCCATTGTGATACTAAGACTGTTCTTTCAGGTGGGAGCTTTCTTATGTATAGTGACAGTTTGTTGTGCCTATCAAAATGAGTTTCTGGTCTCTGAAAGGCATTGTTATAAGCTACCAGAATGCAAGTGTTTGAAAAGTTGGAGATTATTGGAGCATTTTGGTACCTCACAAATTGGATAGTAGGTACTGTGCAAAGCTGTCAAGCCTGAGATTTTTATTTTTTGCTAATAATCCCCATGGGGCTGAAGATGTATCTGTAAGTGCATCACTTAGTACATTTGAGATATGATGAAGTAGAAGCCTGTAGGCATTTATTGTTTTCTAGTCACCTTGATAGTGTCTAATATCTGCCTTTGTATTCTTTTAATATGTAAGCCAACATCTTAATGCATGAAGAATAACAAAAAAAGTGTTACTAAAAAGCTGTTTGCTTTCTCAAGTACAGTTGAAATCTTAATTAGCAAAAGGAGTGTGACTTGCCATATGGTAAATATCACCTGGTACTGATTCAGAGTTTAACTGGAAGAAGTCCTGTATGCCGCAGCCTTGTTCTTGTGGGATTCTAATGAGTGAAGTATTTCCAGTGTATCCTTGCTGCAGATAGACTAGCCCTCCCGCTATTTTGGCACTCAAACTGGCTGTCCCAGGATCTGTTTCACACCTCTTACCTGCTTGAGAAAACGATTCTTCATTTCTGCCTTGTCACATGTTCCTGTGGCTGCTTCCTAACTTCAGTTTAACAAGTGTGCCTGGTGTTTATTAAAAATAAAAAAAAATTCATAGCACAGTGTTGGAATGGTCAGATGTGCAGTTACACTGGGAGAAGTATGCAGTGATAACCAGAGCAGAGCTTTTTAAGCTTAACACTTTGGACTGTAGTACTAGGTGACCTAGGACAAACTGTTTCTCCTCATATCCTTTTTTCCCCATTGTACAATGTAGATAATGATACTGATCTCCTCTGTAAAGTATGTTTTCTAGGAGCTAAGTGGAAATAAAAGGAAAAGGGAGGTTATTTTAATTAAAAAAAAAAAAGGTGCAATCTTACTTTTCTGTTTTGGAGGGGGGAAGCAGGCAAGCCAGGAATTCATTTTATGTGTGAAGAACTAGTTTTTGCTATTCTGTTCACAAATCTATCTTATTAGACTTCCTGAAGTTGCAGCTAACATTTTTATAAAGTAATGTCTTATGTTTGAGTTTGAAAGCATCTGGATTTGAACTGTGAAAGTTTTGTACTGCCTTCTCTTGTAGGTACTACTGTGGTTTAATGCTGAATGTTGCTTCCTTCTAAAGCAGATGGCAGAACAGGATGTTCACCTGCTGTAGACACTGATATATCCTGGCTTATTAGTTTGAACTCTGAAGTTTGGTTTATGCTGAGGTGCAGGACTGAACTGGATCAGCCAAAGTGCAGACACATTTGTTCTATTTTGCTGCTTCATTAAAGACACATTAAAGCCTCTGACAGAGGAATCATATAGACATTTGTGGAAAGAAGCAGCTGCAGATAAATTTGCCAGAGGATGTTGGTTGGAGTGCAATGACATGTGATTGTTTTTGAAAACTTAGTGCTAAATATAGGTCTGAGTACCTGACTTAGTGGTTTAGGAATTCATTTTCATTCTAATTAGAATGTCTTTGGATGTAAAGGTTCCAATAACTCAAGAGCCATTATGTATGAATGAAGGTTTCATCAAACTTTCATAGTTTTTAGTGTGATGTACCTAATACGGCAATTTCAGCTGCCAAATGTGTAAACATGCTTGTAGTTTTTTCTTTGTATTTAGCTAGCACTGTTGAACTCAACAGTCTTAAAGAAGTTTATTTTGTGCTAATGTGAAAGTGTTTTCAGGATTTTGATTCTCAGGATTTTTTTGCCTGTTGTGAATACTCTAGCATAATGGGATTGTTAATTTAACAGTAGTAATTTTTTGAAGTTGCTATTTATCCAAATGTGGATGAAAGCAAGGCTTAAATTGTTCTCTTCTGAGGGTCTGATTTAACAGGATTGCATACAGACTTTTAAGCACAGGTTACCACAGTATCGGAGATTAACTTTGGAATTCGTTGGAATACATAATTCCAACACATTTGGTAAGTATATTGGAATGTGCTGCTGGCTTTTTGTCAAATGTAGATTTCAAATACAGCTCATTTGCACTTACCTATTGCTGTGTATCTGTGTGATAGTTACCTTCAATTGTTAAACATCTCATTTCAGTACGAGGATGTCGTCCTGGAAAGATTGTTCAGATGACCGAAGCAGAAGTTCGGGGCTTGTGCATAAAATCACGTGAAATATTTCTTAGCCAGCCTATTCTCCTGGAACTAGAGGCACCTCTGAAAATTTGTGGTATGTAGACTTCATATGTATGTGTTTCATGTAGGTCTTTTAATCTAGTTGTATGCTAGGTGGGTTGGAAGGATACTGAGACAGGCAAGTGACCTTGACTTGGGTGATATGGATTAGAGGTTTTTTGAATCTTAGATGTAATTTTCAACTTAGATTGGATTAAGTTGAGAAAAGGCAGCTAACAGTTGGTAGATTGCTGATGCTGCCAGTACTATGTAGGAGCAAGTTCCATTGGCAATAAGAGCTGCTTGTGCCCTTGTCTAGTGCAAATTTTGCAACCTGTCCCTTGTATTTAACTAGGGACTGCTTACACAGAGCTGCTACTCTTTCGATCACTACTTCAAAAAGCAGTTAGCTGCTTTAAAAAAAAAGGAAATGTTTAATGTTGTATTTGGTCTCTTCAAAGCATAAGCAAAACAAAGATCTTTACATGTTGTGAAATGGAACATTTCAAAAGTAGTGTTGAAGAAGGCATTGTTAGTCTTTCAATTGAAAAAATAACTGGATGCAGGCTGTTAAATTAGGCTTAGTTACCATGTAATAAATTCCTTGAGCTTTACAGCAAGCTTTAACAAACTTCGTTATTACTGTCAAATATGGATAAAACTAAAACGTGTGTTCTTTACCTCTCTAAGCCTTTATATGATGCTAGACTTCTTCAAAAGTATGCTGTTGTTAATAGGTATGCAAGCTTGTAAAAAAACTGTTACAAAAGTATTGTATATACTGGCTTGTAATCATCCTTCAAGTTATTACAGCAGACACAGTCTTAGAAAGCATAAAATTTCTTGAATTGGGCTTCTTGAAGTGTCATAGTATTAAAATGGAAGCAGTCTTTGAATTTGTTATTACTAACATGCTCAAAGATAGATTAGCTTCTTCCTAGCCTTACTCCTGACAGACCTAATGTAGCAATGTTTCTTACATTAAGAAAGGATATTACTAATGAAAAAAAACCAACAAAACCAAACCAAAAAACCAAACCACTAATGGTAAAGTCATTCTTAAATGACTAATTGCTTGGTAGGGTGGGGAGGAAAAACCAGACCAGCTTGCCTAATGACAAAGTTGAAGGTAAAATCCAGCTTTATCACGTTGTGTTTATGCTACACTGAAAAGACTACCGTAGTCTCATCTTATTTCTAGACAAAGAAAAAATGAAAACTCAAATATTTAGATTGTACATAAGTCAATGTCTACAAAGTATAATTAGTTTCCTTCAAAGTTGGTTTCTCATTTGCTTAAATTGAAACAGTTGAAAGGACTATTAGGTGCACAATAATAGGGTAGCAAATGCACAGTTAAATAAGGCATTTGTTATTTTTAAATTGGATTCCAAACACAGTGATAGCACCAGGAAGTGTCAGATGCATCTAAATTTAATATTAGAGCAATTGTCAAAGATGCATTAGATAAAAGTGAATGAAAGATGATTGCTTTCACCAGAAGCAAAATATGCAGCTGTACTGCTTTGAACTACTATTTTAGTGTGTTCAGGCAATGCCTGAGGAACCATTATAGGATTGTCTTGTCTTGTAATCAAGTCAGTTCAAAATAAGCTTTTACATGTTGAATGGTTGTGTTTTAATGAAAGACGAAAGATATTCTTATGTAAACATCCAATTTAAAATAGATGTGGTTTTTACTGTAAGGCTTTGTATCTGGGAGACTTCGATTCAACTTGTGGAATTGTAAACGCTTTGATCCCTTTACAAAATTGTTTCTATAAAATGTTCCTTTACCTTTAAGTGTTTTGGTCCCTCTGGCTCGTGTTTAACTGAAAGTCGTTCTAGACAATGAATGCTATTATATTCTTTCTGTAGTATGTTTACTTGGTAGCTAATTCTGGTGGTGGCAAAGCCTGGGGAGTGTATTGATAATGTTGTTCTGGAGTACTAGACTCAGCATAGCAATGACTTGTTGAGGAGTCTTCTATGTTTTCTTCCAGTTGTGACCTGGAGATCTGTAAATATCAAGTAGAATAGGAATTGTTCTTGTTGCAACATATGTGAAAATTATTTTAGCTGGTGAAAGTTCAGATTGTGTCTGGAATTGGGTAGTGGGTAATGTTCCCCATTATTAGAAGAAAATTGGGAAGCGATTCCGCTTCTTGAGTGAGAAATAGTTGCAGAAGAATGCTACCTAAAAGAGGAAGTGTTGCATTTCTCGTGGAAAGAGTAGAGAGGAATACGGCTATGTACTCTTCTTATCAGTGTATGCTTTAAGAATTGGATGGGATAGCATACAGGTTTGGGAACCTTTTTTAAGATTATGGAAAAAGTTGTAGAGAGGTGTGGGTTGGGTTTTTTTGCTTTAGGGCCATAGTAGCTAGTACTCTACTGGAGAACAGCTGTGCTTGGCAAAGTTGGGGTTTTGCCACTGAACAAGCAGCAAAAGTGAAAATGCATTTATGGAATGCTTAGTGTAAGGGACCAGCATACAGCTTGTACTGAAGGCTTCTTGCATAGCTTTTTGCATTCATTTACTTCGGTAAAGAATTCTACAGTCAGCTGGAATACATTGCATGTATTCTACAAGTTACTGTAGAGCAGCTTTGGTATCTTTGACCTTATGGGCAACTCAGAGTTAGCTTTGGCTAGTCTGATATGATACACTGTGGTGTTGTAATTGCCACACAGAGCTGTTTCATGGAAAGCCTGTTTAATTTTAAAGCTGGCAGTGTGATGAGTAATATGATGGTTATTTTTCCTAAGATATACCTGCTGGATTGAGTATTTTGTATGGATTATCAGTCTTTGAGTCTCTGTACTGGTTTTGTATGAATAATTGCACCACTGGAGGAGTTACCCTAAATGCTGGGGGGTGGGAGTCTTAATACAGCAGTGTTGTGGGAGGACAAGCAATTGGCCTTTGAAGTTAAGTGCTCTCTGCCTGCATAATGTTCAGTTTCTCTCCAGTCTGTCTAGATTCTTTACTGATCCGTTTTTGCAGTAAATAATGTGACTTAACTTTTTCTTAATACATTGGCTTTCTGGCCATGTAACTGTTCAATGAGAGGTTGTCTTTCTGACCTTGTTTTAATTTGGACAAATTCAGCATGGTTAGAAAGCTTATGCTTAATTGCAAAGACTTCTGTAGCTTTTTTCACATTGGTTTCATAACTGACACAACAGTTCTGCAAATACTGTGGGTTATTTACATTTAGTGAGTACTTCAGTTTGTAAAAATTAACATAGCTCTCACCTTTCTGATACCTGTTGCCAGTCTATTTTTAAAGGAAATATTAATGCTTTTTTTAAGATCAATTAATAAAAAGTGATTAGCTGACTTAAGTTCTTGATTTGTGTACTCTTTATGTTGTTGCACTAATCCTTGGTAAACATTTTCTTATATAGGTGATATTCATGGTCAGTATACAGACTTGCTTCGATTATTTGAATATGGAGGATTCCCACCGGAAGCTAATTATCTTTTCCTTGGAGATTATGTAGACAGAGGCAAACAGTCTCTGGAAACAATTTGCCTATTACTGGCATATAAAATCAAGTACCCGGAAAACTTCTTTCTCTTAAGAGGAAATCACGAGTGTGCTAGCATCAATCGGATCTATGGATTCTATGATGAATGTAAGCAAAACATATTTCTTTTGAAAGAATGTGACAGACTGATACTGTGTTTTGGAGACACTTCTAGGTAGTGACTCTTGTACTGCAAGGATTTCAATATTCTGTGAACCTGCTGTGAAACTTTCTAAAAGTACATTTCAAACCAAGGCTAAAGTCACTCTAGAGAATTATTATTTGCTCTTCTGCTGTCCTTGAAATGCTGTTGCAGGAGATTGAAACCTAAGTACACTGACAGAAATAAAGCCCTGTGAAGGCAGTTTGCTAACATTTTTGGTCAGGTTGTGGTATGTATTGCAGGTTGGCTTTAAGAAAACAAAAGCCTTCTCTTCCTAATGTTGCACACACTGTTCTTGTAGGCAAGCGGAGATTCAACATTAAGCTGTGGAAGACCTTCACAGACTGTTTTAACTGTCTGCCTATTGCAGCCATTGTGGATGAGAAGATCTTCTGTTGTCATGGAGGTAAGCTGATGACTGCTTTTAGAGGCTGTGTCTAAACTGATCTTTGGGTTAATGCTCTACCAAATGGAGTGTGGGTGTGCATACCTGATACTTAGCTGGAGACGTTTAACCTTATATTGTCTGTAAAAGTCGCTGTTATGCTTTGTGCTTTCCTGTGCACCTGGCAGCAGACAGATATCATTCTTACCTGATACACATGGCCGTCTGCCTGAGGGGCAAGTGCGTCTATAAGTATGTTCATGTCAGTATGTTCCTCTCTGAAGGGTACTGTGCTAGAATTCTTGCCTAATTTGCCACATGACTTGTTGCTGTTGCCATCTATCAGTGCAGCCTTAGCTGACATTGCATCCTTAGCAGTGAAGTGAAAGAATAGCTTTCACAAGTAACCCCAGCTCTATAGTCTTGGCCTCTTCAGCTGGTTTCATTGGAGTCGGTGGAAGGGACCCCTAAGATCACATAGTCAAGCCTGCTGCTTCAAGTAAGACATTTGTTACCATTAAAGCAGGTCAGCGATGGCTTGCTCTGACTCCATAAAACCGTTGCTGTTGGAAAAATCTACATTCTGTGGGCACCTATCCCAGTGCTGCACTGTTCTTGTAGTGAAAAAAGTTTGGTGTTGATCTGACGGAAGCTTGTGACTTGTCTGAATATTGGAATTTACTTGGACACTCTTCTTTGTAGAAGGGGACTCCCCATGTTTTTACAGGCAACGATGCTTACGGGTTTTCAGGACCTTGCAGAGTCAAACAATTGACAACAATTTCAAATTACTTGTAAGAGTCATCTTGCCTTTTTGCAGCTGTCTTTGCAACTACCTCCATTGATAAGCACCTTGATGCCTTGCACTGAGTGATCCAGAGATGGTCTGGTAGGTGTCACACCAGGATTGTCAGTGAGATAATTAGAGATAGTGGAAGTGAGAGCACTCCAGAAACCTCTGGTTTGACTGAACAGCTCCACTTGGAATTAGAAATAGTATGCACCCAAAATTCCTGAGCAGACTCTTCCAGACTTTGTGAGGTTGTATTGATAGCTGCCATCCTGCCTTTATTAATTACAGGTATCTCTGCAAGAGCTCTGTCTGTATGGAATGTGCTGTAAAAATGATCCTGGCTCTTCTTGCATCTTGTATTGAAAGCTTCTGCCTTCAGTGCCTGCTAGTATAAGCTACCAGTGTCTTATGCATAATACACTCTGAGGTATTGTCATGTCTCTGAATACAGAATTAATACAGCGATAGACAGTTGAGTCTGCCAGTCTCTAGGTACCACTGACATGTTAAAGAAAGTACTTGTTTTCTCACAGGTCATCTTGTCATCTGGTTCTCAATCAGTGTGGTGGTGTGTCTTTTTTCTTTTTTAAGAACTGAGCTAGGTCTCAGAATCTTAATGTGAGATACAAAATCACTTCTGCACTGAGGTAGCCAATTATCAGTGGCTGAAATAATGTAATAAATTTGTTTCCAAAAAAACTGGCAAAGGAATTACTCTTACTATCATTATACTTTTTTGAATTTTGTTTTATTTGGGAAACAGTAGAGAATGAATGGTGACAAAATACTGTGGTTTTTCAGGCAAACAATTAAGCTTAGGTGGGTGGTAGAAGGTAATCAAGGAAGCTTAGCAGGAAGAATGCTGTGTTATATGACAAAACTGTTAGTTTTGTGTGTATATGCACTTAAGACCTGAATTATGAACAAGAAGTCTAGAAAGCTATTTTTCAAGGAAAAAAAAACCCTAAAGCTTTATTATAAATCTACTGGGGGGATTAACCTCTTGTTTAATCAAGTAGGAAAACTTTTATTTTGTGCATAGCATACTTTAAGGATCCTATTATGAACAGCAATATTTACATCTATTGAATGCTAATGGTCCCTTAAACTTCTACAGGCTTCATCTGTAACTGAAATTACTATGACTCACAACTGATTTGCGGCTGTGAAATAAAGTGAAAAGATTACTAAATGTGCTGTGTGTTTCTAATAAATGAAAGTGGACACTCAGCACATAAATAAGTTTTGCCCTTTTCCCGCTCTTCTCCAATCCTATCCAAACTGCATTCCAGATCCCATGAAGTCATGGACTGTCAACGCCTTTTCATGATGTTACTACTTTAATAAACACTGAGGCCGCAACACAAACCATCCAACTCTGCTGGAGGTTGAAGCTAGGCTGTAGATACAAGGTAGGTGCCTTTTTTACTATATTGCGCATTTTTGCATAGTTTATTTTAAAAACATTGTCCTCTGGGATATATAATAAAACTTTGCAAAACCGCATAACATAGTAAAACAAAAGGCACCTAACTTAACCCAGTAGGCTATCTACAATAGCTTAAAATCTTGAGTCAGCTTTTTTACCTAGACTTCTCTGGGCATCTGCTGTTTTGAATTCTCCATCTCACAATATAAATCAAAACCTCTCTTGTCATCCCTGTCTCCCAATAAATGCTCATGCTGCTGAAAGGATCTTCCATTGTATCCTTCCCGTCACTTCACCCTCTCTTCCCTGTCTTTCCACATTGTTCATACAAGTTGTATTTTGGCCTTTCCTTAAGGCTGTCCTCTCGAATTCTGACTTTGCTCTTTATCTTGCTTCATTAAAGCTTATTCCATAACCATTTCCAACTTCTCCCTTTTGCTCTGCTTTGTATTCTGTATGGTATTGTCCTCTTATCTGACACCACTCTCTAGTTCTAATCTTTAGAGACCTTACGTGATTACTTTCAAGTTTCTATAAATTAAGTCCATGTTGGAGTGTCATGTTGGTGGAATACATTGGTCTTATCACATTGGATTTAAGCTCTGAGATGGGAGTTTAGTAGACTACTGGATTTACGTAATATTTTCAAGCTCTGGAATTCTGTTTTTCTTGACATTAATGACAATGAAATGTATGTTGAAGGCAAAATCTAGTTGATAATCTTACATAGTATCCAAAGAGACTTGAAGAGCTTCCTGGATTACACTATGAAAATAAGTAACCATCAATTCCACCTGATCAGGGAGTGGTTCAAATCTAGAGCCTGGATTTGATGAGTTTACCAGGACTAATGACAAGTCATTTTCTGTTTTCCCTTAGGGAAGGGGTGCTTTTATGCCTCAAGAAGATAGTATACTGAAAGATACTTTTTCTGTGCTTAGCTGTCATTATGTGACAAGGTAACTTAATTCAATTGTGTACTTTTCAGTTTTCTTTCAGTACACAGTAGGTTGCTGCAATCACTGTGGTGATGACAGCTTGACAGTAAGCTTTAGTAGCCTGTGTTTGCATTCTTATTTCCTTAATGCTGATCATGTACAACTTGTAGATCTGAATTTGAGACATTAGCTATTTCTTTTTGTGCAGGGGGAGTTAGGAGGATACTTGGGAAAAGACAACCTCTTGTGTGGTACAAAGAAGGCTACAAACATGCAGGCAGTTTTGTGGGGTTTTGCTATTTACAGTGGTGTAAAATAGCACAAAAATTAACAGTTACAGGGTTGAGACATGCAAACCATGTAATGACATTTTTCCTTCTAAAGAACTTCATGTTTTGGGTGCAACCTGAAACACTGAGAGCTGTAACCTCACAGAAGGGTCACAAACTGGTGGTGCTTATTTCACTGATATAGTCCATTACTATCTCGGGGTGTGGTGCTGAGTGGAATCACGAGTAGAATCCACATGCCTTTGTGCTAATGTATTCTGCATGCAAATACGTCAGATCTGGGGAAGGGGAGTGGTAGGTTGTTCAGGGTTTAAAAGCTGATTATCTCCTTGAATTTGTATTGGTGTCCCTGTATTGTTCTGTAAGTAGATTTAACTAAAACTCCTTTGATACGCTATTTTATGTAAGATTTCTGCCATCCTTCACAACCTCAAGGTAATATTGTGAAGACAGCTTTAACAAGCTGATGAGGATAGAAGGCTTTTATCATAAGACTGCTTCAAAAGAATCTAAAATCTTAATACTTTTAAAGACTTGCAGAACTTTTCTTCATCAGATGCATTGGAGTCATTGTTCCTGTAACACATACGTTGCCACTGTGCAAACTGTGGTATCAGCTGAATTTATTTTACATGGTAACTCTTTTCCAATGATAGGTTTTCTTCTATCGTGTTCAAAGTTCTGGACCGAGTCAAATGGATATATGGCTTGTTAATATGAAATATGTTTCATCACAGATTAGGTCTTCATGCTGTATTTCCAAACTTGCAACTTTCTTTATTAGGTAATCTTGGTCTAAGTCATTTAAGTCACTCCAGGACCCTTATTTAAAGACATGTTAAGGTGCTAGAGCATCTAGTAGTCTCTCTTTCATGCCTGTATGCCTCAAGTAGAAAAGCTCTGGAGTGTGTGCTTAAACTGTTCAAAGGGTGGCCTTTGGGATTCCATGCTTTGGCTGTAATTACATGTTAATATGGCAAAACTATACAAAAAGAGCTGTGTCTTTGTGATAAATGATTTTTTTAGTAATCAAGTACTGTGGTTTTATAAATGACTAAGCAGCTGAGCTATATAGTAGATGACTACCTGTGTGCTCCTTAGCTATTGCAGTTGCACAGTCTAGTATTCATTCACAGCATCCAGTGACTGCTGCTCAGCTGATTTGTGGTAAAACACTGAAATACAGTGATGTGACTTAAGATCCCAGTCACACCTGCAGGCTGCTTTGGCTTGTGGTCTTTTAAAGCTGGGTAAGGGATTTTCCTTCAGCTTTTATAAAGTAAGATGGGTGTAAAGAAGGTCACCTGCATCTAGTATCATTGTGTTAGATAATGGGGATGTTGTCCTTCACTGGTTCTCTCTAGTAAGCTGTTCAAGTGAACATACTTAACTGTAGAGTTTTGTGCTGTGTGGCTAAAAGGATGGTAGGAAAACAATTAAAACCCCTTGCTAATTTCACTTTTGTTATTCTCTCTCTCTCTGTTCAGGAACTTAATTGTCTTATAGCAAACTGTCTTTTGTTTATATTACAGTGGAAACAATGGATGCTGTATGACTTTGAACCTCTAATTGTGTGTTCTGTGGAACCCTTTTTACAGGTAAAATATGTAGATAAGTCACTTGTTTTCTTGTACTTACAGGACTGTCTCCAGACCTCCAGTCAATGGAGCAGATCCGGAGAATTATGAGACCTACGGATGTTCCAGACACAGGTGAGTGACATGGAATTTACTCTAAATAGGTCTAATGATGAAAGAGGTTTAATCAATTTCTGTACAGGCAATGCAGTGACTTAACACAACCTCTGTTTACAGTACAGTATTTTGTGATGTCTGTGTAGGGCATGAGTCTTGTTCCTCCTGACAGCCGTTATCTGATATGTTAGGGGCTATTGCCCATGTTGTTATTGTTTGTCATAAGAATAGGATACATTATCCAAGTTTGCATACATTATCCACAAGTTTGTGTTAAAACAAACTTAAAAATCTAATGAAAGATCAAATGCAACTAAACAGCTAGTTCTTTTTCTTGCCTTGATTAGGCAAGACCTTTCAGTATATTGAAGAGCATAATTGTTTAAAGCTTGCTGAGTGTTAAAGTATTTGGGCTTCTCTCTACTTGGAGCCATGTCTCCTTCCTCTTTGAATTTGTCGAGTACAGCTCCTACTTCATTGTAGCTGGGATTTCAATTGCTTGCATCAATGTACTAGTTGTGTACATGAATTTTTCTTCTACTAATACATGTATACTTTGTGTAGAGGTGTTGGGTGCAAATTGCCAGTACTTTCTGTACAGTATTCTTTTGAATGGTTTAATTAATCTTCCTCAGTGTCCCATTTATTCCAAATTTGGTTACTAGTGGATTGAAAAGACTGTCAAGCAGTACAATGGGATATTTTTTTAAAGTGTTGATTTCAACAGTGGTCTAAAATTAACTTTCAAAGGAGATATCACATCTAAACCTTTTTTTGAAAGACAAATACAATTACAGTTAAACCTTGGAATAGAAGAATTCTGCTTCCTGTGATGTTCCTCAGTGCTGATGCATAGGAGTAATTCAGGGACTAATATTAATATATCTACTGTCCCTTAAACAGCAATGTTTCCGTGCAAGCTGATATATATGCACTTGATGCTGAGAAGCATTACTAGACTGGTTAATTGGGTGTTTCTGTAGTACAAATTACTACATTATTCTTCCTTTTATGCTACTTATTCACTCAATGCATAACCAAATAAATGTCAGTACAAACAACTCAATCTTTACATTTATCAGAGCTCTCAGGGAAGGTAGTTCTATTCAACAGGCTAATACTACTGCTTGAGCCACCCCCACTTCAGGAATGCCCTTGCAGAATGTACTTCTGGTTTCCATAGACACTCCACTGAAATAATATGTATTCTTAGGACTTCCTAAAAATAAGTATAGAGATTTTAAGAGTGGTGTTTTGACGAAGTGGTTTGCAGTCTTAATTTTGCTTTCAGAAGCAATAGCTGGATGTTTACCAGCAGAGGTAAAATGAAATGTCCCATCTGAGGCATGTCTGTGTATGCTACAGTGACATAAAAGGTCTTGGCAACCGATATTACAGCATGGAAGTAAATCTTTTGGAAAAAATGAAAAATAAACTGAAGTGGTCTCACTTCTGTGCAAGTTGCAAGTCCTTAAAAGCTATCTCTTTGTGGAGGGATGTCACTTGGTGAATGTCTGTGTTGATACAGAAATTCTTGGGAAATGTTAGTGTGGCTTGTGCCAAGAAGGTTAGATCATTATGATGCTTTCTTCTAGCCTGATGAAAAAAAAACCTTTTCAATCTCAACTGCAATTTAAAGACCTCTTATTTTGGTGACATTTTTATGGGGTTTGGAAGCTGTTTGCTCAAATATGACTCTCTATTCCAACTTAAATCACTTGCCTTTAGTAACTGTTAAAGTACTTGCATTTTGTGAGGCCAAGGTATAAGTGATGTGTTTAGGTTAGCATTGCCAACCATTTGCTTATTAGGAAACTGTAACTCCCTCTTTTGTGTAATCTTGAATGCCTTGTATCAGCTGTTTTATGGTGTGCTCCTGGTCAACCTAAGCTATTGCAATGGTAGATGTTGCATGTTAAAATATAAACCTACTTGGGCAGCATAGTTTAGTTTAGACAAACTTGTTGCAGGGTTCTGTTACACCACTGCTAAAGATTATAGGACAGATTTGCCTATTGCTGTGTATAACCTGAAAGATTATTTGATTTGGGGGAGAGAATAGAGAAGGAAATGCTTCCTAAGCAGCTGAGACAAGCAGCTTCTGTCACTTGTTGGAAATTCATGATAAGAAACTGTTAGGGATTGCAGTGCAACTATTCTGTTTTGAAAAACATGTTATTCAATATAGAAGTAAATTTCAGTAAAGTAAGTTTTTTGTCATATGCTGCCTGTATTCAGTAGTTTATTTCTAGATAGGTATTTTATCTAAAATGCAGTTGTACTTGCTCTGTTCTTTGTCTTCTAAAAACAAATAAAATCTTAGCCTCTGCTAGAGAGGAACTATGACTGGCAGCAAAGACCATTTGATAGCTGTATGTAAATACAAAATGGTTTAGTTGCACAATAGGTTTCAGACATTAGTTTTGCTTGATTACAGCTTGAAGGATCTGTTATTTAAGAAATAGCATCTTCAATATTTTGTTTAGCAACTGACTAGATGTAATTGTAAATCAAACTTCTGAGTGCCAGATAAAGGAGCCTGCTGGCATCTCTCTCAGATTGTGAAACAATGCTCTTAAGTATTTAAATGACTACAGGTTAGTCATCACAGGTAAAGAAAGTACAATTTTCACAGAAAACTATGATGAAATATATTTTGAATACTGTTTCTTTTGTTTGTGTTGTAGTTGAATTGGCCTGGTTCTTACGTGAAAACGGTTTGAAAGTTCTGTGTATAAAGGCATTGCAGTTGATCTAGAAAAGTTGAGTTGGGTTTTTTTTTAGTACCCAGTTTTAACTCCAGAGTTAGCTGACCTTTTGTTGGCAGCAGAAAATAATCTTGACCAGTGCTAAAATGCCAGAGAGGTTTATTGTTTTAATTTAGATTCCAGACTGGTTGGCACGAGGCTTTTTGAAAAGTCAACAGCAGTCCAAGCAAACCGAAAGTGCTACCTGAAACAATATATCAGAATTTTGCCATGTTAAATTTTGATTTAGTCACATAAGGTTTTTCATGTATGGTAAGAAAGGTAAGAATCAAAGCTGTTCCATGTTCAGAAGCTTGTTGGTACAAGTTTATTTGCTGTATTTATGACTGGCCTTGCATAGGATTTTAAAATTTACTGCAGCTTTCAACCTAAGCTTTCTTGGTGAGCTGTGAAATTGATGGTTGCCTTTTAAAATGCACCTGCTGCAGTATTTTCAAACTCCTCAGATGTAGTTTTTGTGTTTACAGTAAGCAATTAAATACTGTTTTGGAGAACTGCTTGGCTCTGACTTGTTTCATCTCAAGGTACTATCAGTGGAGGGGGGGGGGAATCTCCAGACTTACACAGAACACATCTTTTGTCTGAGTTGCAGTTTAAGTGTTGCTGAATTTGTTGCTAAGGCTTATTTTCTTTAGGAGAGCTGCTCTGGTAATTACAATAAAACTGTTTTACATTATAGAGTGATACCTCCTAAGACTAGCATTTTCACTTGTATTATCTTTCAAAGGCTTGCTGTGTGACCTGCTGTGGTCTGACCCAGACAAAGATGTGCAAGGTTGGGGTGAAAATGATCGTGGGGTCTCTTTCACTTTTGGTGCTGATGTGGTCAGTAAATTTCTGAATCGTCATGATCTGGATTTGATCTGTCGAGCTCACCAGGTATGAATTATGCTGTTGTTGCTTCTTAAAACCTCTCCTCCTAGACTTTCTGCCTCTTTGGTGCTGCTTATCAGTAGGATATATTTGAAACTTACTTCACGTTGTGTTACTTCTAGAAAAAAAAAAAATCTTCCTAATAAAGGGACTAGAAGGCTGTGTCTTTCTATTGGCTCATGTTGAACTGAGTGTCTAATGTTGGCAAAGTAAAATACTAACACACTAGATTTCCCCATTGACCTTTTTTTTAGTGTTGTCTGTTTACTGTTAGACTGTTGTATATGAACATCAGAGGTAAAGTGTTGAGGTTTAAAGTGGCAAAGTGACTGGAATTTGAGATTTACACAGAAGTTTCAGAGTTCTTCCATTTTAGTAGTAGTCAGTTCTCTGGTAGTTGTGGCTTAGACTATTTCTGCTTCACTTCATGGAAGTATTAAATGCATTTTGAATGTTTCTACAAACAAGTCACAAAAGCTTTTACTGTTGCCTTGATTTTTGTTCAGCTATCTAGAGTACTTCAGCGAAGATTGTTTGACCTACTGAAATGTGCAGAAGGCAAGGTTATTTTTGGCATCGTCACTCGAAGTACACTTTTTTTGCAGTTTTTATTGTTACTTGAAGCAAGTGTCCTAGTTAGGTGGACATCAGGTTTCAATTTCCTGTATAACATTTCAGTTTCATTATTTAGTCAATTTTAAAAGCACTCTCTTGCTGTGAAACAAAAATAGGCTTTTTATTCTGTGTCACTGTTAGGCGTGGATACACTGTCAGAACACTTCTCCTTGCAATTTTACTGCTAAAACATTAGAGAAGATTAGTCAGTGTGTGGAAGGGATATTAAGATTTCTTAACTGCTGATCAGGATTGCTACCAATTTCCTGTATTCATGTAGTCACTTCAGTTCTCTATAAAAGAAGTATGACATCTTTCAAAAGACCATGGTGATTGGACCAAAGTGAGCAGTTGGTGCACTAGTTTCACTACATTATAACATGAGGCTTCTATTTTGGGGAAGAGGGAACAACCATAGCTGACGCATCATACTACTTGCACTATTTTAAAGGTGAATTATACTCTTAGAGAAAATACGGCAGAACCACTTTGCTTTTTAGAGCATCAAAATTATAAAAAAGCCTACGCTTGAGGTTTGTACGATCAACACCAGTGTAACTGAAACCTAATGGTTACAATTGCAATGAAGATGGTGCCCAGACCTTGTATGCTCCAAACTAATAGGTCAAACATCTGAATTCTGTGTATAAACCGTAAATGCTGAGAATCCTTAAACTGGCAGCGTGTAATGAGACTTCAACTATGAAAATATTGAACAATAAAGCTGATGTATATTTAACATTAGAAGCGTCAGACAGGTTAAGCTACCTGATTTGGCATTCAGTGTCCAGATAAGACAAAATGACCGAACCTGTCCTGTCTGAAAGCCAAGACATAAAATACCTTTTTGAAGAGTTCTTGTCATCTCTTTAATGTAAGTCCTATTTGCCTCAAGACTGGCTTTTTTCTTCAAAATTTTGATCTTTTTTTTTTCGTGTGTGCGCGTGAGCTGTATTGATTTCTCTGGTGTTGACAGGTGGTTGAAGATGGATATGAATTCTTTGCTAAACGGCAGTTGGTCACCCTATTCTCAGCTCCAAATTATTGTGGAGAGTTTGACAATGCAGGGGGCATGATGAGTGTGGATGAAACTCTGATGTGTTCCTTTCAGGTATGATACATTTTTACATTAAGTATTACTTTCGGTGTTGGGCTATATGGACTGAGTTAGGCTGCTTGTTGACGTGCTTATGGTTAGTCTTGGGCAATATACTTCAGCTACAGAAAGTACTGCACAGCAGGCTGGTGTTTGTGGACAATTAAAACTGCAAACTAACTGTTCTCCAGAGAACTGTGTGGGATTTGCTATATTCCAAACTCCTGCATATTAAGTTATTCCCTCTATTCAGATGCTCATTTCAAAGTTTAATTGGGTGATTGTTTTTAGTCATACCTAGTGATCAGAGTAGCTAATTATGCAGACTAATTGGACTACTCAGACCCTTTTAGTGTGCTTACTCTGATCAGATTTTAATCCCTACTCCTTTCAGGACATGTTTTAAGCCCCTTTTCTTTCCCCTTCCCACCCTGACCTAGTGGTAGAACTAGAAGGATTTAGAAGTAGGCTTACTGTTTTATGTAGGGTTAAGAAATATGTAGGATTGTGATCTGATTCCCCCCTCACCCTTCTTATTGCTGCTGAACGAGATTTCATGTTGGCTTAACAGTATTTGAAATGTTCTTACTTGTCACTGACTCAAAAGAACTTCTTTATTTTCTCTAAGATATTGAAACCATCTGAAAAGAAAGCCAAGTACCAGTATGGTGGACTGAATTCTGGGCGTCCAGTCACTCCACCTCGCACAGCTAATCCACCGAAGAAGAGGTGAAGAAAGGAAAAATGTAGAAACACCATCAGATCTGTCAAGGACAAAACTCCATATTACAGTATATAATAAGTGTGCACTGTAAAACCATCCAGCCATTTGACACCCTTTATGATGTCACACGTTTAACTTAAAGAGACGGGTAAAGGATCTTTATTAATTTTTTCTAGTAGAAAGATGTGCGACACTGTATTGTAACAAGTATAGCTCCAAGTTCTAATATCCAGCATAGAGTAAAAAAAAAAATTAGGAAAAAACTATTGCAACTACATATTCACATTTACCACGGTTTTTAAAGTTGACCAACATCCCAGTTAAAAATTGATGTAATAGTTAAACCAGATGAGAGCATGATGTTCCATTTGTGTAATGTGGTCTTATTGTTGCTTGATTGCTTTTACTTTGGTTATTTTGTAGCTAGAATGATGCAAATACCGTACCTAGTCTTTATTTCCCAGCTGTCTCTTTGAAATTGAAATAAGGAAGGGGCTTTTTAGAACAGCTCTTGATCTCGTATCCTCCCCCTAGCCCCTTGTTGTTCATAATAATGCCGCTCAAATGTGTGCCCCATTACAATGCAAAATTTATAGTATGGTAGTGATTAAAAGGCAAACTAAGTCCAAAAAGTCCAGACTGGACAGCTTGACAGCCAACATAAATTGAGACAGAAAAACCTGCCTTGACTTTTTAATTTAAACTGCCACACAATGAATTCGTGCACTACACTATTTTAAATTATTGATGCTACACTGTGCTATGGCACTTCATTTAACTTAGGACAAAAATGGTATTGCCTATTAGTTGGTAACTTGATTATGTGGTACCTTGGCTTTAGTTTTATTAGCATGAAACACCTTTGGCATGCTTAGCTTCCAGGTAACTCCCTACCTGCATCAAAATTCATCTTGCATAGTTCCACAGAACATGAAGATCCTTATTTGCTAAGCCTTTGAAAGCTGACATTCTTTTTCATAAAAGGGTGTTTAAATGGATGTTCATCAATGGACAATAGGCTAGCCGACAAGTGGTGAGCAGAAAATGCTAGAGGAATGTCCAACATGATTATAAGGCTTATGTCAATAAAGATTATATCCTTTGGATTTTCATGATCAAATTTCATATACTATTGTATAGACTTCTGCTTTGTAGTGTACTTTAGTAGCAATAATTTCTGTACATGATCAAGAGTTATGCAGTATTTTTCAGTTCTCTCCTTTCTTAAGAGTTAATATTGGCAAATGGCAAGATACAGAGAAGATACAAAATTTATAGTAGGATAAATGAAAGGCACAGATTTGTGATGCTTTAAGGTGTGATACTTATTGCATATAACTACAAAAGCTTTTATTGAATATTGTCAAATTTGTAAAATTCTTTGGGGGAAGGCTTCAGATTTATACCATTCTAAATGTGCATCAGTAGATGTAAAACTCTTGACTTCAGTATTGTCTTCGAAAATGTTAAATTGAGGATTCTGGTAACTTACGTTTTATGAACTGGCACATATTATATAATGCAAGAGATATATTGATTTCTGACACAGTGAGCAAGTTCTTTAAAATGGATTTAATTCCTTTTTCTAATTCCATTTTGTTTTAAATGCATATTTTAAATGTAGGTTTTTTCATTTAGTAAAAGTTGTCTAATTCATTTGAATGAAGTCTGACTGGTTATTTTAACATACCTTACTGTTACTCCAGAAGTATGGAGCTTGGTTTTATTTAAAAAAAAAAAAAAAAAAGAAAACCCAAAACACCAAACAAAAAAACCCCAAACAAACAAAACTTACAGCATATATATCTGTTATTGATTTATATTGGATTCTGTGGTTTTGAACAGTGGTTTAATTTACCCCACCTTGAAGGAAGCACCAGAGTTTCAATACATAGAATTAAATGTAGATTTCTTCTGGTACTGCTCACAAAGACACTTGTTCTTGAAAGTCAGTGATGAGAGCTGTGTAAGTGAGAGTAACTTCAGTTTGTAGCAAGCTAACTGTTAAAATCTATTCTGTAAGCCTTGACAGGATAACTTCCTGCTCTAAGTCATTGCTTACTTGAGGTTTAGTTTTACAAGTTTTGAAAATGCTGGGTTTCACCAAGTGCCAGCCTCCATAATAAGCAGCATCATGTTACCAAACATCTGGATTAACACTTCTCCATTTTTTCCTTAGTTTCTGGAACAATGTCCTCCATATCATGAAATGTCCAGGTGTAAAGCTGTATGTTATGTGAGTACCTAACATGCTCGCTTTTATTACAGATGCTATGTCAAAAGGAAAATAAAGTCTTCAGGCCTTCTTATGTGTCCTAAAGAAATAGGAAATTCTTAGTTTATTTTGTAGCACTGGAAAGCCAGATATAGCAGTGGTATTCTGAAGAGCTGCTATTTTTATATAGCAGCAATCACTTGCAAAGGATTTGAGTGCTCTTTTGACTTCTGGGGAGTTGGGATGTCCGCTAACATCCCTCATCATCCTATATTGTGGAAGAAATACATGATTTAATAACCTTACCCCTACAGATATGATTGATATTCCATACTAAAAGCAAGTCAGGAGCATCAGATACATAACAGAACTCACCATACCACTTCAGCTTATGTTTACAGTGTTAATATAGATCTTCAGTGTTTTTACTATTGTCTATTCTGGAAGAGGTAGAAAAGAGAACCTAAATCTAATTATACTCAGGTAAAATTAATTTTTTCTTTCATGGAAATCGCTAGTGGTCTAATTGCTAATAAGTTTTTTCCACGTAAACATCTTGTCCATACAAGCCTAAAATGCTACTAAATAGCACAGTGTTAGTGTACTGGGAAGTAACAGGATTCTCAAACGAGCTGTTAAGAGGTGTATAAAACATTACAGCATTTGAAGGATATTTTTACAGGTTCTTCCCCGACCCCTTTTATCTGACAGTAATATCCATTCCTGATTTCATAGTAGAGTACAACATGGCACGTAACCTCTTGTCTTGTTCCTCTTTGGTTGACAGGCATATTGTGATTCCCAAACACTAGAGAAATACCTGCTTTAATCTAATTTAAAATATAGCTGCAAGGAGTGCTTCTTTGGTCTCTTTTGTGTTGATTGATATGAGATTCTTGTTTTACATCACTCTTTAATGCTTCATAGTGGTCATTGTTTTCTATGTATGGAATATTCATAATTGCTGCTTTAAATGAGGGGAAAAAAAAATAGTGTTTCATATAGTTATGGTTATTGTGCTGCTCTAATACCTTGACACTGTTTCTGTTCAGGTAGAGTTGTTTAGTGATCTGATATTTTTCCAAAAACTGCTGTAGAAATAGACTCACTGAAAACAGTATAATGGGTCTTACACTAGTGGATTGTATTCAGTTTGCTACATCTGGACACATAGGAGTACTTGTGGCCACTGAAATCTGAGCTGGTCTTGTTGCTTCTAATTTAGTGTGATTAACTGCAAGTGTACTGCTTCTAGGTGTCATGAAGCTTCATGATCCTGTTACAAAGATAGTTTGCAGTTGTACTGTATCCTCTGTTGAGAGAGAAGCTCATATGTATGTATGACACGGCTTGTAGTATCCTGTTGCAGTGCATTGCTGTGTACTTACTTGCCTGGGAAATTCTTCAGATCTTTGGAAGAAAGTTGCTTTTATTGTTAGTAGCCTAGACCCCTGTTTTAAGGTTGTTGGTAGGTAGAGATCCTCTCTGCTGTGTTTCTGCCAAAAGAGAAGTAGGAGTTGCTGAGCAGCAAGGTATCTTCTATATGAAGTATTCCTGTCTGTGGCTTATCTTTTGCTAAGTCCAAGAGGGTATTGCCATCATACTGTGGAAGCTGTCAGATTAAATTACTGGAGCTGTGTGTGATTAGTTTGGGGTTGGCAAACCAGTTTTTTGCTCTGTAGTAATGGAAATGTAAAAGACACTTGCTATCAAATATGTTTGAACTGAAGGTGACCTGAGAGTAACTGTTTTGAATAGCTGGAATTTTCAGAATATGTAGATGACAAACACAAATATCCCATCCTTGGCCTTTGGTGTAAAGCTCAAAGGTAAACAGAAAAGGGGACCTGCTTTGTAGAGGCTTATGTAGATAATAGTTGTAAAAACCTAGTCTTTAACTGGGTGTTGAAATTCTTCCTGGCAAACTGTCAATGTTGTATCCATGGCTGGTGTTTGGAACTTCCCTTGCTGTCACATTTGTTGGAGATGAAGATACGTTATACAAACCAGACAAGTAACATTACAGCTTAGCAAAGAGCAGAGATGGTATGATACTGTCAATATTGTATTGCTTTTGAACTTGTTTGAGTTGTCACTTGATTCATGATTGGCATCTGTCTGCTTTGTAATGTATGTGAGGATAAATGTGAATATTTGACTTCAAATGAACTGGTGAAAAAGCAAGGGTGAGAGAATGTCTCCTTATGCTGGAGCAGAGATGACTACAGCGCAGTAAGATGTCTCTTTGTCTCTGAGTCCACATGGGCTAATAATAAGCTTTAAAGAGCAGTGTGGGTTTTTTAATATAAAACAGAGTTGCGATGAAGTTCATGCACGTAGTCATTCTTGTCAATAAAAAGGAACTCAATGAATGGGGATATTTAGGCATAGCCCTGGATATTTTTTTTCTCTGCTGTCATCTGTTTGCTTCTGCTAATTAGCAGTAGCAGCTTTCAAGCTCCCTCTCAGTGCAGCTGTATGCTTATTTTCTCCTGGATCATACATTGATTTTGCTTGCTTTATTCCAAAGGTTGATCAAGGTTTTGCTGACAGCATCTAGCCAGGTGGCTGCATGCAACTCATAGGCTTATAATCAAGCATTCTTCTCACTGCATGCATCAGATGATGAAAGCTGAAGGAACCTCAGGCTGTGTTGGACTGAACACTGGAAAACCATGTGACAGTAGGTCAGTGTTGGGACAGTAAATAAGTTACCAAGACAAGACACAAGTTTGGCTACTTTGTTATGGGTCTGCCAGGTTCTTGTCTTCCGTGGATATCTGGAACTGGTAGTGCCCAAGCATCTTCCTTGCAGATCCCCTGAGTTGTCTGGAAACCAGCAAAATTGTCTGGTTACTTGTTCTGTATCTTGGTGTGCCTTGTTAAAATAAACAGGAATGATCTCAGCATGTTAATTGGTAATAAGGACAAAATTTCATTCTGTTTCCCGGTGTCCTGTTTGAACTCGTAGCAATCTCTGCACCTCTATGTCCCAAAAACATAATTCAGAATAACCATTTGCCACAAGCCCTTGCCAATACATGGCTGTAGTAATCTTTTCCAAGGAAAACTCTTACTGCTGCCTGAAACAGTCTGAACAGGAGGAGCTTTAAACAGAGTATATGCACTGCATGTAACCTAGCACAGCCCCTTTCCTGTGTTCTGCTGCCTTAATTAGGATCTGCAGCCCAAGCTTCCTGTTTAGCCTACTGCAGACTCAGTCTTAAAAGCAACCATATCAGAAACCAGGTGCTAACTAGATCCAGCTGCTAATAAAGATCAGCAAAAACTATTCTGTATCTTCAGGTGGAGATGTAAGTTTTATGTTAAAGATAAGAAAAGCTTTCAAGCAGAGCTCTAGAAACAAGCACCACTTGAAAAATCTTCTTGAAATAGGGTAGACATGCCCAGATGTTAAAACACTGAAACTTAATTTGACCTGAGTTACTGTTAAATGGAAGAAGTAAAACAAACAGGCCAGGATTACAGTTTTTCTACTCTTACAGATAGCTGATATTCAAAAATAGTAAATAATATTTGCAGAGAGCAAAATAATTAAGTCACTGATTTTCTCCTTGGTAGAGAGTTCTGCCTGCTCATGTTGCTTTAAAGGTTTGAATCTTCAAGGTGTAAGAGGGAATGCTGTAGATGGATCCAATTAGTTATTAAAAAGGCTTAGCCAGAAAAAAACTGGTATCTTGTGGACAAACTGGTGCAGCTCATGACCATGAAGCAGAGGAGCACACAACATTGATGAATGCAGAGGACAACCTTGGCGAGTAAATATATTCTAATGTGATGTTTTTCTCCGTTGCTTTTGTTGTGGTTTCACCAGCCAGCAACTAAGCAACTAAGCACCATGCAGCCGCTCACTCACTCCAGTGGGATGGGGGAAAAAAAAGAAGTAAAACTCACGGGTTGAGATAAGAACGGTTTAAAAGAACAGAGAAGAAGAAACTAATAATGATAATAACAGTAGTAATAAAAGGATTGGAATGTACAAATGATGCGCAGGTCAATTGCTCACCACCCGCCAACCAACACCCAGCTAGACCCCAAGTGGCGATTCACTGCCCCCACCTCCCAGTTCCTATACTAGATGGGACGTCCCATGGTATGGAATACATGGTTGGCCAGTTTGGGTCAGCTGCCCTGGCTGTGTCCTGTGCCAACTTCTTGTGCCCCTCCAGCTTTCTTGCTGGCTGGGCATGAGAAGCTGAAAAATCCTTGACATTAGTCTAAACACTACTGAGCAACAACTGAAAACATCAGTGTTATCAACATTCTTCGCATACTGAACTCAAAACATAGCACTGTACCAGCTACTAGGAAGACAGTTAACTCTATTCCAGCTGAAACCAGGACAGCTTTGAAGTCCCAACAAATGTTTTGTAATGTGAAAATAGTTACAACTATTTCACGTTGTTCCCTTTGGCTACTTTCTAGAAGCATTTCTATGGTTCCTCATATAAGTCCTTCATTCTCCCACTGAATTTCTGGGCATGTATAAATTAGTAATTTTCCACCAGCTACCCCAGAATATTTTATGTTTACATTTCAGGTTGCTATTCCTGAGTGGCTTCTTGCACCTTCCACAAAGACAGAACATGTATCATTTCTGTGAAATGCTGGGAGAGGGAACATGTTACGAGAATTACATTTTAATGGACATCTTAACTAGATGCAATTAACATGCAGTTTCCAGGAGGCTGGGTTAAGAGATTGCACTGTAAGACTTCAGGTCCCATTCTGTTGAAACAGTGATGGAGAACAAATGCCCTATTTAATTCTTTCGTACCGAAGGCTCTTGCCTAAAGGTATAACAACAAACAAATGACATGCTAGTCTTAAAGGCATTTGCCTTACCTTTACCAGGTAGAGTAAGAAGACATATTCTTTTTCTTGGTTCGTCTTGTTTATGCTAATGCTATACAAGAATTTAACACAGTTGCTTAATGAAAAAGACCAAATCCAGTTGACATAACAATTTTCTTCATGTTAGAATTGGTCCAGCATGCAGATGCCATCTAGTGGTTGAAGGCCAGTGGATGAAAAGCTGTTACTGCAGAACTGGCATTTTATTGCATGTTTATCTTGTACTTGTCTGATGTGGAAATCTTATCCCTTGATCACTACTGGAATATATCCATAATGCATGGCTGCATAATAACTCAGATCTTGCTGCATTGAAACTAGGCTTACCTCAGTTAGACGTACAGATTTCTCCCTTAAATTTCACAGACTTCATGAGGTCTCTTGAAATTATCTGAGGATTCTGAAGGGGGAGGGGAGGAATCAGAGCTGCCTTGAAAAGCATAGAAAAGTTAGGCTTTGTCTTAGGCAAAGGTTTCCAGGTTTCTTCCCTACTCTGGAATCCTAACCCAAGTAAGGTGGGATTCTTTGTATAACTTTCCAGTGATTGGAGGAGGACTGGTGGAAAATAATATTTTTAGGTCTAATGTAAACTGATATAACTATATAGGAAGGAAAAAAAAAAAAGAATTTGTTCTGGCTTAGGTGTGGAGAGCTGATTGGGAGATGCTATCACAATAGAGCTGGTATTAAATATTAATACCTTATCTACCCAAATACTACATAATTTGTGTTGCTTTTAATTAAGCAGTTCTTCCTCTGCTCCACCCATGGGCTTGCTATCACAGGTATATACTGTTGAAAAGAGATTTGTAGAGTTTAGACTTGATTTGAGGGAATCGCTTGATACTTAGCCAGGTTCCACTAGTTGTCTACAATGAGTTGCTCTTGAAACACTATCTGCGCTAGTGTTAGTTTGGAGCAATTATGTGGTTTTTTTGAAGTGAATCCTCCTGATTGTCCTCATGTATGGGTTTGGATTGCAGAGCTCATGCTGTTGTATGCAAATTGGATCTTTTGGTTTAGTTTCATGCAAAAAAAAATTGCTCTTAGTGTATGCCTGTGGTTTCAACGATCCAAACTACTGAGTGGGACACGCCACTGTGAAGTCCCCCAGCAAGGGTGGGTGACACATGGGTGCACCAACAGATAGAATGGAATCAAAACATGACAAGCTTATGTGATACTGAAGTGCTTCCCATGCTGTGTGAAGTCAAACTGGCATCCGCACTTCTGACATTGTCAAGAGTCACGCTGAAATCTGTTACTCTCTTGTTCCACAATCTACCCGACATTTTCCTTGGTATCCTTGCCTTTCTTTGTGGTACTTTATGTTGCTCTGACTTTTTTTTTTTAATTGTCTCTCTTTTCTGACTGCTTTTCTACCCAGTGTTGGTAAGGTCTCTTTGGCTTCCTAGGTATTCCAATGTGGTGGCACCTTAGGCTGCAAGGAAATACTCATTTTCAATCTGTCATGAGAGGGCTGAAACCTTTGGTGGCTGGATAACCTAGCAGCAGTAGGGGGAGACTGTGTACCTCAGTAGTCACTGACTACCAGAAGACCAGCAATTGGGGTATGTGTACAGTTAAGAAGGTGGAAGAAGTTGTCTTGAAGACGAGGGCAACAACCAGATTTTGAGGTGTCATAGCATGTGTCTTTACTACAATGGTACTGAAGAGATCTCTTTGTAAGCATACAGCCTCCCGTGCTCTTAGCAGCTGAGATTCAACACAGGTGAATGTACTGCTTTCCTATACATGTTGTTAGGGTGGAGGGGAAGGATAGGCATGTGAGGCTTTGGTTGGAATTAGGGCATGGGTGCAAGTGTGTGGAGAGGCAGTGAGTTGCTAGTCTGAGCAGGAGGGCTGTTTTAGGCCTTTAAAAGCAATTCCATATGGCTGTGAGCTGTAGGAGAAATCTACCATGAAACAATTTTGTCTCAAAGTGCTGATTTCCTGCTATGTGAGGTTACACGTGCTTATGTGTAACCTTCCTTAACTTCAAGAGGCAATACAGCCTCTTCCCCTCCATAAATGCTGTAGGGTATGAGCTAACGACACTACACACAATCCTGTGAACAGTAGTGATGACAAATGTTGGTTAAGGTATCAGTTTACTTGGAATCAAAGGCAGTTACCTGCTGACGCTGCAGTAATGTTTTCTCCCCTGCACATTCTAACAAGCCTGAAAGATTTTATGGCTGCCCTTCCTTAGTCAGGCCCTGGGAGCAGCAGCATGAAGTTTGCCCTAGAGAAGGTACCTCATACCATTGTGTGGTCACTTCAGAATCAGAGGCTTGGTTGTCAGGTATAGAGCTGCTAGTTCAGTAGGCAACCTGCAGTCATGGATTCGTTGTGGGCCAAGTGCCCCCAGGGTGGCAGGAGAAAAAGGATGTGCTGTCCTGCTTGCTGGCTTCATTTTGTTCCAAATATATAGCAGTCTAGTGGGAGGTAGGCAAGCTTGCATCACAAGAATTTCAGGTGGTTGGTTACTAAAGGGGAGGCCATGCTGGAAGGCATGCTGTTCACAACTGTGGTCTAAGGCAAAAGTAAGAAGAGAATAGAGAAGGAAGAGCTTGGAGACAGCTATGATCAGAGTTACCTAGAACTCATAGCAGGCCTGACAGCAGTTCTTGGGCAGCCTGCATGCCAGACTTACTAAAGCTCAGGAGCAGGAGACTCTGGAAAGGTGGTGGGAAGACCAGTGTGTTTAGGAGGCATTTGATTTCCCTCCAGAGTTCCCACATCATGCTCGTTGGTAGTGAGTCATGGGCCAACTGCAGGAAGAGAGGAAGGCGAAGGTCGGCTTGATTATTCTAGCAGCTTTTGTGTACCACTGGTCATCAGGTACCCTCTCCACTCACGTAATTGAGCATGAGGTAATGTGGCATGGAAGTAGGCTCTATACAGAGTGCTTATTGGTCCCCTAGCCTTCCTCAAAACTGGGGTTGTGATAGTTGCCCCTTTGGTTAGGCCACACTGTTAAGTTTGGGCTATTAGACCCTAGTGGGCCATGTTCGACCCCTAGGAGAAATTTGCATTGGCCCACTCATTCCTATCTCTTTCCCCATCCCTGAACTTCTAGGCGCCACTGGCTTCCTTAGGGCCCTGTCTCTGCTCTTCCACATAGGGATTATGGGCCACTTCTCAGGGAATACACTTTAGACACTTCGCTGAGCCATTCTAGTTCAACTTGGGTATTCTGACCACTCAGATTTTGGGGGGTTCCACCTCAAATTACCTGACTTCCTGACATGTGGTTTTCTAGGGTACATCTTGAGCCATTGTAAAGCTGGAAGGGTATGATAACTCTGAAAAGGCTGCTTCAGCAAAGACTAGGCTCAGAATAAATGGATGCCTTCAGCCTTCTGCTGAATTATTGGCTCAAACATCTGCAGGGGATGAGTAGCATGTATCCGTTTTGGTTATAAAACATATGTTTAGCTCTTATAATAGTATCTGGTAGTTGAGAACAAATAATAGCCTATGCCCTCAGGGCTCTGAGATGTTGACCTGAGGCTATGAAGCAGGCTGGGAGGAAATTGAGAAGCTCTGAAGCTTGTAGCCAACTTGTGGAGACGGGATTGAGCATACCTTGTTGGGCACCTCTGGGAATCATCCAAGGGTTTGACTGTCGCATACTTACGGTTGTCAGGCATAAGTTTGTTCCCATACAGTGCTGCATATTCTATTTTTAGTTGGTGATAGAGAAATTTTAATGGCGCTAAGTATTTTTGCACTCAGGTGAACTGCTGTCTCTCCCTTTAAAAAAAAAAAAAAATCAGCACTAGATACAAAAGTTTGTGTCCGAGTTATCAAAATGGCCAGGAGGTGGCATCAGTGTACCACAAATAATTTGAGCCTCAAAGTGGCACTTACAGGAGGCGGGTTCACTGTGAACATTTTTTCAGTGCTTGCTTAGTCACCCATGTCTGTACAAGTAGGCTTTGTTAGGTAGGTGAAGTGCAGTATTTTTATGTAACTTATCTAAATCACGAACTAATTATTTGCAGGCAGTTATGGTCAGATATTTTTTAGGGTGATTAGATGTGGTAATTTTTGTACACAGTTACTCAGACTGTATTTGTGTGGTTACCAGTTTATGCATGTAGGTTTTTTACAGGTCACTGATCTCAGTCACTGGTTTTAGTGTCCTAGTCTTCAAACTGAAGAAAACTTGGGTGGCTGAAGTTTATAATGTTAATGCTTTATGAACAATAAATATTTGCTCTATGCTGCAAATATAATACATTCCTATGTCCCTTTCATGTTATAGTAGTTTATAATCCACAAGTATCCAAGCAATAAATCTGCCTCACAGTCTTTTAAGGTAGATAAGTATGATGGTAGAAAACAAAAATATCAAAGGACTTTTTGACAATGGAGTGCTTGTGAGGACAAGATGCGAGAGTTCTTGCCTCAGGCCTGCAGTCAGGGTTAGATTCCTACTTAAAGACAGTAAATTGTGTGTCCTGTGTACAATACTGGCAGCACTGGCCACCATTTCCTAATAAGGGGTTCTATTATTTTTTTTTTTGCTTGGAACTCTTCCAAAACTTTGGTTCTTCCTCAGTCTTTGTTTTATCCTAATTTTTTTATTTTTTCCTTCGTTTTAGCCCTTTCAAAGAATGGGGTTGCAAAGAATGAGCAGAGGTACTGCTTTTTTCTAATGTTTTTGCTGACCCACAAATTACACTTCTAAGCAGTAGCTGAAGAAAACACTGCAATCCCTCCTTCACAATGTTGTTGTCATATTGACAGTAGCATTGACTTTCTGCAGGGTTAATGTGCAATGTTTTAATTGCCCTAGATTGTTGGCTGCTCAACTTCCTACACTGATTGCTACTAGATGTTAACCTCTTCTGTTTGTACTTTGAACTGATGCCTGCAGTTCTTAGAATTGGTTCAACAGAGGAAGAAGCAGTACCACTGTGAGACAAGAAAAAAAATAATGATCCTTGCTCAGCTTTATTCCTAGCGCATACCAGAGGATGACCTATGCTATGCTGGGATGATTGCTTGGTATGCTGCAGTGATCTTGCATGTGGCTTTGACAGATGATTTCTACAAAGACTGGGGATGAAAGCATCTGTCTGCATTCTTCTCACTTGGAGCCATTTGTTAGTATCCTGTGGTGGCTAGCAGCTGTGGAGCGTCCCATGTCAACATGTTCTCTATGAGGTAGTAGTTGGACTTATGAAACTTCACGAGATGCTTCTTGTTGTTCCTGTCAACAAACTTCAAGTGACTGTAATTCTCTAAAACCCAGTTTTTGCATTTGTTTTGCATATGTCCCCATTTCTTAGGAAAGCAGTATGTATACTTGAATTTACATTGCATTAGCCTGTGATATTAAGTCATTATACATCTGTCCATGTAGGAGATAGCACACATTGCCCTGTACAACTTAGAAGAGAAACAACAACTTCAAAGTGGAGAGCTTTGGAATGATACACGTGCTTCTTTGAAATAGGCATCTGAGCCTACTGGAAACTGAGCTTTTACTGGAAACCACTCAAAATTCCACTTTGAAACAACATTTGAAAGTCAGTTGTTTTTATAAATTGCCCTATAGGAAAAACAAGAGTTGCATGCTGCAGTTGATGCTTACCTTTTGTTTCAGTAAGACTGACTTTTTTTGCAAGAAAATTGTCCGTGTAAGACTGCAGCCAGCTTTAGTATTTCCATTCTGGGAGTACTAAGCACTGTAGGCCTGGTGGGAAATAAGCTGCTTGTGTAGTTCCTTCCCCACTTATGGCGGTCTTTTTTATTTTTATGTATCCACTTTCTCCAGCCTGAAAATCTGCCTTTATTTCTATTATCTCTGCTCCATGTTTATTAGTTTGTGGCTTCTGCTGACATCCTTTCTTACAGGTAGGTGTGTTTATGTGTGTATATATATACATTTTCAAATATATCTTCTGACTCGTTTCTTTGAAGTGGAAAATTGGCGTGGCTAGTTTGAGTCAGTCACTCCCAAATCCCATTAGACACCCAAGCTCATTAAAAATAAAGTTAAAAGAAGCAGTTTAATTGCAGTAGCATAAAGTAAAGGTAAAGGTAACCTACCCTGCTGAGGTGTTTGCATGTTCTGTGCTGCTTTAGCAAGTGTTTTACTGGTATCCAGGCTACCTGTTTTAAAGCTATTCAGCTGGAGGTGGTTATGATTGGTAATACTGTTTTGTAAACAGTACAACTTCGTGTGAACAACCCCAAGAACAAATACATCTTTGAAATGCATGATGCTACTGGCCAAAAGAGTAGACACAAAGTGGCCTTTCATATGAAGAGTTAGAAATACACCTTTTCCTAAATTATTGCAGCTCAAATTTGAGTAAATAGCATATAGAAGTTTCTGCTGCTGCCTAAAAGGAATTCTTCAGTTGAGTTCTGTGATCTGTAGCAAAGATATTGATAGAATTTATATTAGGCCTCTTTCTCCATTTTCTGCCAAGAAAGACTTAATCTGGCAAAATGCTGACCTCTTCTATTAAGAATTAGTATTTCCCAAGAATTCAGTGTCCTTCAGAAATAGTCATTTGCATAAGAATGTCTGGAAACAGAAAAAACCATGTCTGTTTTCAGTGGCAGGTCATCTGCATATCAAACACTATTTTCTTCCTCCTAGGGTTATCTTCTTAAGAACTATGGAGATGCTGCATTGAGAACAGAGGATTGAGTCACAAGCCTAAACACCTAAATAGTTCAGTCTATGTACCCTGAATCTAGCATATTTCAAAACTTCCTTGACTTCCTTTTCCGAAAAGTTGAACTCTTTAGATGTTACCACCTCATGCTTCTACTGTAACGGTTCACACCCTATTTATGATGTGGGAATGCAAGACTGTCTTTTTTTTTTTTTTTTTTTAAGAACTCCAAACTGTCATAGATTAGAACATTAACTGCAGTCATGCACCATGTGTTGTTACCTCTTGGGCATACAAGCATGTTCTTGAATATCCCTTGTGTCAATATCCCATGTATGATAGGTAGAAAGATTCAACTGTTTGTTGACGAAGCGTCAGTGTATTGATTTTTTTTTTAAGCAAGTGATATCTTGCATTAGAAGGAGATTTCTCTATCACATGCTACTTAAACCATTACTGTTATAGCAGAAATTTCAGAGCAAAATTTTGTAATTTACCAGGCATATTAAATGTTTGTTGATTTCAAATTCATAAAACTTTCATGTAGTTAAAGAATATAGCTGTATCCACAACCAATGTATTTCTGTAGTTATTGACTCTCTTGAAATGCTATTTCACTAATAAGAGCAAATGTTCCATAAAAAGCAAGGAGCTTATGTTGATCCCTGTAATTACTTTTTAAGCAGATGGAACATACATGTCCAGTTCATTTCAGAAGCCCCAGGCACAGCAGTCTTGCAGTTATGAGGAATCAGTCTCACTTCCATGAAAAGGAATGGCAGTAAAGATAAGTTGTGAACTCCTCTTGATCCCTACCACAGCAAGTATACTGTTGAAGGGACATGGAAAACCTTGAAAAAGTAGCTATATAGAGATGAATGCTGCACAAAGTGCCCTGGGCACTGAAAAATGCTCATTTTCAATGTTCACCATTTCCAGTGTGAAGCTTTCAGTGCTGTGATGGTCATATTTTGAGGCAGGCCAGCCTAGTGAGTCAACTTTCTGGCCAGAATCCTGCATGAATCATTAACAAGTAGTAGCCAAAAAGCCAGGAGGGCAAAGGTTCCTTCTCATACTGTACAAAAGCTGCCTATTTGGGCTCAAGGTTTATCCACTACTGCATGCAATCAACCTTTTAGTGAACATGAAAGTCTCATTTGAAGCTTGCCTGATGATTAATATCTGCAAACTGTCTTTTGTTGGATCCCAACAAAAAGCCTTCAGGTCATGTATTAATGGAAGCATGACAAACAACTGTTTTTAGCATGAATGATGGCAAAAAAATAACAATTTAAAGGGCTACAGTTGCTAATTTGGAACAAAACTAGAAGTCAGGATCTGGATTCCTTTCTTTTGGCTTGTACTTTATCATCGGAATTTCTGAAAGCAGCTGGAACTTCTGCTTAAAGAGAAACAGGGTCTGGCTGGCTTCAGCTGAGATGTGTGTTGTGCTGCCTATGCCAGCTGAGCCATCTTTCCCAGAGGAAGAGTTCCACCTGTGGGAGGACACATGGTGGTAGTGCCTCCTGTCCTCCAGGTTCTGCCAGAGCAAAACCCAGCTCTCTCTGAGAGCCCAGGAGATAACGCACAGAACCTTTGCACCCTTCTGATGCCCTGGCAACAGCATCTTCCTTTCTGTGCTGCTTCTCTGCTGCAGGTGCTGTTGCATACCCCAGGGCTGCAGCTACCTCTTTGCTCTTACCACCTTTCTGTCTAGGTTTCCACTGATGCAAACCAGGAGTAGGTTAGGTGTAACCTTACCAGTGAAAAGGTCAGTGTCCTCTTGCATATATTCACCTCCCATTGATTTTGGTGAGAAGGCATACTTGAGAGAAGAACTAACACTTACTACATAACCATGAAATAAGAAACTAACCTTACTAATTGATTCCTGTAATAAATATCCCTAGTACGTAAGTCTTTTCAGGTCAAGCACTCACCTCAGCCTCTTTCTGTTGTCTTAGATATTTTGCCAATTATTCACAAAAGAATGTGTGTAGTAAGATGTAGCAAGTCCAGATAACAGAAGTCCTCTGCCCCCTTTTTTTTGTGCATTGCAAGATCTTTCTTGTGCATAGAGATGTCTATAAATGTCTTTTTGACACAGGTGAAAGAATGTGTCAAGGTTTGTGCTAAAAATTAAATAGTACAGCAGCTATTACAGTATAGTGCTTGGCCCCATTCGCTGGCCTGCTATAGTTTACTCATATGGACATAGACTGAGTCCTGCAAGAGTAATAAATGCATCCAGAAGGAAGGTGCATAATGTGACCTATGCAATCTGCTTAGTCATAAATTCCCCTTAAGTTGCAACTTCAGTGAAGCCCTTGCCACAACAGCTCCTCTCATTGTAGTCATCCTATTCTGCATCTAATGGCTGTACAAGATGAATTCTAGGAAAGTTGCCCCAAAGCCTAATCCTATATTTATGGAAAAAAAGGTGACCTGGAAACCTCAGCAGCCTGAAGTTTCATCTAGGTTTATCTCAAGACTGTTATTAAGGAAGAGAGAGAAATACTTTACAAGAGAGCAGCCAACTGCCTCCTGAGAGGAAATGGTCTCCTTTGAAGGGAAAGTGGCTTTGGACAGGTGACATGCAATAGAGCTGAGCTAGTGGAAGTAGGAACTGCACTTGGAGATTGTGCATATGGTGTTCTGAAACCCTCGACTGACATGGGTAAGGAGGCAGAGACTGCTTTTCCGCTCAGTACAGTGGCTTGGAAGCACCTGAGATAAGCTGCTCCCAGCCCCAGGGGCTGTTAGTTGCTGGAACCTGTGTAAGGTGTATGATGAAGAGGAAGATTATGCCCACATGGGCCTAGCCGCAACACAGCCTTAAGAAATTGAATTCTCACTCAAGCAGGCAACTGGCTACTCTCTTGTGAGACTGTTCTCTAAGAAAGAGGAAAAAGCCTTAAGATAAACCTGACTACCTTCCAAGTTGCTGAGCTGTCCCAGGGAGATGCTTTCTCATGCTGAAGATGAAATAAGGTGATACTGCTTCCTTCCCTTCCTATGATGCTTCCAGTAGAGAGCAGATCTGCTTCACCTGCCCTTCACTCATCACGATTTTGGGACTTTATAATTGTTGGTGAAGAAATATTGTAGCCTTTTCCACATATGGACTTGCTTTTGCAGAGTCTGCAGACAGTAGTAGCTATCAGTTGTTAAGATGAATTTGTTTAATCAATCAGACTAGCTTGTGGGAGGGAGAGGACAGGCCTTTCCTTCCACTTGGGTATTCAACCTCTATGAAATAATTTGTATATCAAGAGGAATAGTATATAATTTAAGATTTGAAATGTTTTGCTGTATTGTATTCTTTTCTTGTAATGTCTATAGATCTTACAAAAGAGGAGGCTTTGTGCAAATGTAAGAATTAACTAGAGATGAAAGTGAAACCAGAAAGAAACCAGAAACATTCTGTCATTTTATGTACTACTGTCCTGCAATTTGAGTATGGCTTTTAAAGCCAATAGGTCTTGCTTATGTTAGGGTTCAGTTTGGTTTTGCATTATCTTTCGGTAGTTTTGCACTTTTGAAAAGTAGTGTAGAACAGTCTTAGAAATTAGCCTTTCAGATCAATTTATTAAATCATATTCTTCAGGTATAGAAGGTAGAAGGAAGCTTTTATATGGATTAGCAGTCCTTAATCCTTTTAAACACTGTTTCAGTGGAGCACCTAAGTGTGTACTTAAAATTAAGCGCAGAAGTAGTTTCCTTTCAATCATTAGGACTGTTTGCATACTGAACTTTATGGAAGTGTTCAAGCACTTACCCAGATCAGGATCATAAACAGGGACTCTCTGACATGGCAGCAAAGTACATTAATGCCAGCTCTAATCTTTCCTTAACTGTTTCACATCTTTATCCCATTTGTGCATGCTTTCTCTAGTCAGTAATTTGAGCCTGTACCTGTCTGATCCTTTCTTGAGAAGCTTCCTGGTCTCTTAGGGTTTAGCAAAGCAGTGTTTTGTCACACATTCCACCCATGTCTTCTTAGTAAAAAAAAAAAAGTAACTGGCTTTTTTCCAGTATTCTTTGACCTCAGCAAAATTATATGGTTGCACTTGGAAGCAGAATGTTGCTTTTGACCTACTATTTCATCCCCAAGTTTTACCATTGGTTTTAAGATAATGTCTATACTGTGACAGAGGGATGGTAGGCTCTTCCATCTTGTGTGCTACTAGTTAAGAATCAACATCAAACAGGAATCAGACATTCTCCAAATCTTATGATGCCTGTGTCCTACAGATGAGTGTCCCCAGCCCTTTCTAATATATTTATACGTTACTGATCTCCCAAACGTTTGTGCAGTTGCCTGCAGGCTCTGTTCTGCAGTTCTCAGGATTTCCCATAACTCAAATGCCTCATTAGTTACGGTTTGTCCCTTGCATGAAAGTTGAATGCAGCCTTTAAAAAAAAAAAAAAAAAAGCGAATGCCTTGGGCCATTCGTGAGTGCAGTTGTATCCTCCTTTCTTTGAAGGGATAGCAGCTCATACAGGAAACTTGATCCAAAGTTCAGCAGGGTGGTAGAAAGGCAGGGAATCTTGTTAGCCTTATATGAGGGTGCAGATATGTGCAGGTGTGGATTTATCTGTGGGTCAGTACCTTGCCCATGCAGTGTCTGTGTGTTGCAGTCTTGACCATAGAATTCTACTCCCCCTTAAATATAGCTGTTTGCAGAGGTATTGAAAAGACTTTATGTCATGGTTCAAGCCCAGCTGGCAGTAAAGCACCACTCGCTCACTCCTCCCCGTTGGTGGGACGGGGAGGAGAAAATATAAAGAAAAGCTCGTGGGTTGAGACAAGAACAGGGAGGGAGCACTCACCAATTATGGTCATGGGCAAATACCAGACTCAGCTTGGGGAAAAACCAAAATCAATTTAATTTACTACCAATCAAAACAGGATAATGAGAAGTAAAACCAAGTCTTAAAATACCTTCCGTCCACCCCACCCTTCTTCCCAGGCACAAGTCCACTCCTGATTTTCTCTACCTCCTCCCCGTGAGCAGCACAGGGAGATGGGGAGTGGGAGTTGGGGTCAGTTCACCACAGGTTGTCTCTGCTGCTCCTTCCTCCTCAGGGTCAGGACTCCTCATACTCTTCCCCTGCTCCAGCGTGGGGTCCCTCCCACAGGAGACAGTCCTCCATGAACTTCTCCAATGTGAGTCCTTCCCACAGGCTGCAGTTCTTCACGAACAGCTCCAGCATGGGTCCCTTCCACAGGCTGCAGTCCTTCAGGAACAGACTGCTCCAGGATGGGCTTTCCCATGGAGTCACAGCCATCTTCGGGGGCATCCCCCTGCTTCGGCGTGGGCTTCTCCCTGGGCTGCAGGTGGGCATCTGCTCCTCCACTCACCTCTATGGGCTGCAGGGGGACAGCCTGCCATCTCACCACAGGCTGCAGGGGTGGCATCCCCTCCTCTGGTGCACCTCCTCCCCCTCCTTCTTCACTGACCTCAGTATCTGCATAGGTGTTTCTCTCACATTCCACTCCCTGTTCCACTGCAGGTTTCCCTTCTTAAATCTGTTATCCCAGAGGTGCTGCCACCATCGCGGATGGGCTCAGCCTCAGCCAGCAGTGGGTCTGACTTGGAGCCGGGAAAGCTTCTAGCAGATTCTCACAGGAGCCACCCCTGTAGCCCCCTCCCCTGCTACCAAAACCCTACCATGCAACCCCAAAACACTTTGAAATTACAAGCAAGATTAAATGCTGGTATCCCAAACTGTTCACAGAAGAGGGTTTCAAATCTGCTAGAGTGATTTGAATGTCCAATACCTCTTCCTTCTAATAGGAAGTGCTCATACAGCCAAATGGCATTGAGAATCTCGGCCTCTGTTTATATTTATGTGTAGCCTCTATATGTGTGACTATTGTATGCAATCTTTCACAAATGCATGTTGCCAAGCTAAAATTGCCATGTTATGTAGTACTCCCATCATTGTGATGTCTCTTTTATTCCGGGGGGCAGGGGGAATATAAAAATCAAACTGAATAGCTGCATCTTGTTTACTGCCCCTAAATATATTTTCTTTTCTATAGGAAGTGATTTTGTTTGCATGAACAGTAGAGGCAAGAGAAGAAACACAATAAATCTTAGCCAGCTTCAGTAAATTTAGTCTTGTTGGTGTTTGAGTAGTAAAGGGAAAGAACACAGAAGAAAATGAATGGAAGAAAATGTTATTCAAGTTTTGCTATATAAGCCTGTAGCTCTGTAAAAGTCTCCATAAGTTACAAAGCTTTAAAGGAACATGAAGAACTACTGAAAAAAGCTGGAAGGAATGCTCTATACAGGGATCAACTTGAAAATAGACATCAGTATTACATAGTGACCAGCATCTTTCCTTATCTGTAACCTAATGATATTGCTGCCTAATTTTAAGGTGATGAATTAGAACTTTTTTTTCTTTTTAAATGTATATAAACCACTTAGGCTGTCCAGACAAAACATCCTAACTGCTATGCTGCTGTGGGAAAGTTTGGTATGTTTCTGGTGCTGCAGTGATTGTGCAGTGCAGAAGTTCTTCTCAGGGGGAGGGGACATTTTGCTGGGGAAACTTGACAGTAATTTGGTACAGTCTGGGTCAACATCTAGTAAGTCCTAAAGTAGAAGAAAAAACAAAAGATGGTATGGTCAAGGCTGTGAGGGTCTGTCCACTGGAACTGCAAACTATGGCCACATAATACAAAATACATAGCTTCATAAGCAAAAATACAAGAAGCTGCCTATGGTCTATTTTCTGTGTGTGTACAAGAAGTGTGTATCTATTTCAAGAATTAAAAGCAGCAGCAAGTAATCAAAGCCTGTTGTTTCTAGCTGTCTTTTTCCACTTACCACAGTTTTAATATAGTCTGAATGTAATGCCTACTGTGCACATTAGGCTATCTTCCTTGGTGCTTCCTTCCCAAGTTTTATAAACATGTTGCAGCAGAGGGCAGTGGGAACCTACCTCTGTGTAAAGTTGTTCTGTATCACAAGCATGCAACTACATGCTTTCTTCCCACTCCTCTTCCCTGCTACAATGATATTCAAGGGCCAGATAAAGCTTATAGAGGGGAGCTGCCACAACTGTTGTCACTGTACTTGTCACAGCAAATGCAAGGTCTATGCTTGTAGGTCCATTTCTAGCCAGTAAACTGATTCTCTAGATTTGATGTATCCTGCAAAGAATCCAGGCCCAAGCTGATGGCAGAAACTGGGCAATTTTTATCTCAGTTCAGAATCCTCGAACAGCTGGTAGAAGGGAAATGATGTGACAAACTGTACAGCTTATCCTCAAGCAGGTTTTCCTGCTAATTGCTGGAATATCTTAATCTTTTCCTGGAAGAATATTTCATAATTTCCTAGTACAATATCTAGGGTCTAAAGACCAGAGACTGTAAAAGTGCATGCATTTAGGGAAAGAAAAAGCCAATGCTGCAAAGCAGCTTCAGCTGGGAACCTTTCAGTTCCATGATGATGTCAATGGTGCCTGGATTACCTCCCCTCTGTGCATCTCCTCTCTTTAGTCTTCGCTCGCCCTCAGCATTTTCTGCCAGTGCTCGGGAGCCAGTGCAGTTCACTTGGGTTTGGTTGCCATTGCCTCCTGTCAGTTCAAGTTAGTGTGCCAGTACTGCAAGCCACCTCAGTAGGTTTGGGGTTTCCCTCCCATCCTGTTTTTATTTCCTGAAGGGGGACATGCTCACACACCCTCTTCTCTGGCTCAGTGGACTTGTGTCTCGGCAGCGAGCGCAGTCATCTCTGAGCATAGTGCCATTTCACAGCTGAGATCAGCGGAGGCTTTGAACTTGCTCCCTCCTTTAATTGGAAGTAACCTGGTTCTGATGAGGTTCCAGACAACATTGCAAAGCTCAGCCTTTCCCCCACCCCCAGCTTCTCCAGATGTCTCTGTGTGAGAGTGTATGTGTGTCGGAAGGAGGGAGTTGTCATTGTGAAGAATTGTTTGGGAGAGTGGGGGATTTAGTCATTTCCTAGTTTACTGGTGAGGATCTGCCTTATTTATTGCTACACCTAGGATGTATTTTTTACTTTCCTCTGGTAACTACAGCATATGTACAGATGGACTTACTGAAAGATAGATAAAACATGCTATGAATTACACTTACTGTGCATAGGGATACTAGGAATGTGGCTGGCTGTAGAAGTTCCTAGCTCTTGCAGTCACTCATATTTTTTTAAACTAAGACATTACTAGATAGTCTGGTTTCTTTTTTGTCTTTTTTCTGCCTTTGTTTGCCTATATGCTTAGAAAGGATAGGCTGAAATCAGAACTCACGTAGCAGACCAATTCACAAAGTGGGTTGCTTCCGAGGCCAGACCAGTACCATCTGTAAAGGACAAAGGCTGCTCACTGCATGGTTGATCAGAGCTATTCAAGGATGGAAAATGCAAGAAATAATAGAGGTGAGCTGCAGCTTCTAAAGATGCCCTTGTATCTTGTTCTGGTGCTCCTCTTTCCCTGTTTCTCAGGTTAAGTCCATGCCAGGTGAAGTCCCATTTTGGGCAGACAACTGTCTTGTAGGATAAGCAGCAGGAGGGCAGTCAGGGAAATGAGTTATTACAGTCTTTTGCTTTGGTAATGTCTGCAGCTTGTCACGTTGTAGCACTTCATAATTCTAGCATTGCATTATTGCAGCTCTATGTTCAGGTGACCCCTTTGTGCCATGCTGTTGTGCTGCAGGGGATCAGGGAATACTTGAATGTCTGCCTGCTTCTCTGCGAGTTGTGCCCAGGGTGCTCTGATACAAGAAACATCCACTAGGTACCAGGTGGAAAACACACACCTCTCCAGGCTGTCTATGCTTTCAAAGCTAAATATCCCTGCAAAATTCCTTTTAGAAACTCGTTTCACTATGCATAGCTATAAAGATTGCTTTTACAAAACTATTTTTAAAAAATAGCACTAAAAATTGACCACGCAAAAAATCAGTGAGGTGATTGCAACATAGGAAGTTAGTTAATGATTGTTCCCCCAAAATATAACCATGTGGACAGATAAACATTTATTGAAAATATATTTAAGTCCAAATTTCAGTACTTATACCTGAAGGAACAGCAAAAGGTGTAAACCAGACCTGTGCAGTTTTAAGAAATTGTTAAATAGGCGTTGTGTGGTATATTATCACAGTTTCAACATGAAATGTGAAGAACGCAGCTTGAAATGAACCTCTGTTCTCAGCCCAGCCGCTTGGGCAGATGGGTGTCAAAAGGCTGTTTTCTTCTGTGGGCATGAGAAGACTGAATGATTTGTCATGCAAAATGTACCAGGACTACAAGATAAAAAGCATAGCTTATTAAAGGGGAGTGTTGCATTTAAATTTGAACTTGCTGTTTTGTCAATGTAGATTTTTGGTGTAAATACTTGCACTGGCTCTGTTCATGTCTTTTTAGAGGAGACCAGAATGACTGAAACTCTGGGGGAAAAGCTAAACCACATTATTCTTACCTAATTCAGAGCCCTGCATATGCTGCATGGTACCAGTGAGGTAACTCCTCTCCTGTCAAGTCCTGCTGCAATGGTACTTTGCTTATGTTTAATTATGTGCTGCTTATTTAACAGAAAATCGTGAAAATAAGGTGCCGTTCAGAGGACAAGAACAAAATTACTAAAGCAAAACAGTTGAAAATTTTCAAGCAAACAGGTTTGGTGTTGGAAATTGCTGATTAAGTAAAATGGAAGCATTTCACATACGCAGACACACTCTTTAAAATTTCAAGGAAAGCTTTTGAATCTTTTTTTTTAATTATTTGACAAGCCAAAAGCCTCTCATTCCAATTATAATTTTAGATGTTGCATGCAATATAAGTTGGTACAAAGCACTTTGAAAGGCAATTTCAGTATTTTATTTTGTCCTTTTTTTGTATTTGTAATTTTAAAGCAAATTTGAACACTTTGACATCTTCCAGAGAGGATGGAAAGTCTATTTCGAAGTTGATACTGCTTGAGGTTGGTCAGTATCTTATGCAGATGTGAGGTTAGCACCCTACATATTTGAGCGGAGGAGTTAGATTGCAGGAGTTAAGAGAAAACACAGAAACAATGTGAAGCTGCACAGTCTGTCTATTTTAACCTTGATCAGAGTTTAATGGATGGCTGCTTTAATGTGCCTACCTGTAGATGAATCTGAACCAGAGGGCTGTTAGAAATGTTAAAAATCCTAATGTAGGGTCTTGGGACTCCATCATCATTGGACTTTCCCACATTATGGAAGCTTTGAGTTTTGATCAGCTGACACTGATACAGAAATTTGAGGAAAGACTCAAAGAAGGTTCAAAAACGAAACAAACACAGGGAAGAGAACTTGACAACAGTAGACCACCCAGCTGTGGAGGACCAGGTAATATGATGGTGTTAGCTTCATTATATATGCTTAGAATAGTAGCCTAGAGGAAATAATCCTATTATTATAAAAGAAGTGCTACATTACCTGATAGGTCTTCTGGTTTCTGACATCTATAGTCAGCCCCCTTCAGAGTGGTAGGTGATGAAATAGGAAGGGAAAAGCAGGAGTTGTTACCTGGTTTCTCCTATTGGGCACAAATTGAGAGGAATTTGGGCTCTGTGTCTGGCTGTGTCATTGTTTGGGTACTAAACTGCTAAGAAGTAAACTGCTTGTCCTAGTTCATTCTCTGGTCTGCTCCTGGCAGGGTGCTGAAATGTCCCTACAGAGATCAGACTGTAGTGTTACTAGCTGGATTTGTGATGGCACGATTATGGCAGTGCCCATAAGGAAAAGCATTGAGGCAGTAATTTGTCACACGGGTCACTTGAATATCCTTAATAAGAAGCTTCTAGCACATGATTAAGCAAGAAGAAAGTAGCAATACAGTTGCTTCTTTATATTCAATGGATGTTTCCCAAACTAAGCAGTAAATTCTTAAGACCTACACCATGAGCTTATCTTCCCCAGAGTAACACCCTCTGCTATCTCAGAATAGTTATGTTTATTACTATTACATAAATACATATATGTGCTGGGGATCAAGGGTTCATTGTTTCAACGTGTGCGGTTTATAGAGCAAGCGGGGCCATCTGATGGCAAGAGATTCAACCTAAATGGAAAAGCAGATGAAGGGAAGCATTGCAGTATGCTTGAGTCATGTATTATCTCACTGACCTTTGCTTAACAGGCCTTACTCTGAAATACAGCTTTCACTTTGCCCTGCTTTCAAATTCTTAAAAAATTCTTTTAGAAGAAATTAGGCAGAGGTTAACAGTAGCTTTACTTTGAAATCTGCTTATGCTTTACGTAACATAAAAGCCTGCCTGTCTAGGTTAGATGCCTGCTTAGTTCTGTGCCACCTTGTATGAGCATAACAAGTAAGACTTGGTCTCAAACAACAGGTGGTCAACTGAATTCTAGTTAATCCCTTTCCTTCAACTCACAGTAAGAGGGGAAAAAAACAAATCAGTGCAGAATAGAATGACACTCAAATGGTGAACTTCTCATGTTCAAACAGAGTTCAAACAGAGTTAAGTCCAGCCTGTTCATCCACAGTCTCTACTTTGGGATCAAGTACAGCCTTTTCCTATTCCAAAGGAGAGAGTTCACCTCATTGGGAACACTACCATGGTCAGCAGACAGCATCTGGCAGCTACAAGGAACACTTCAGCTCTTCAAGTGAGTGCAGCCAGCCATGATGGTCTATATAGATGATTCCTGGGTGCTGGGGTTTTTCCCCCACAGCCCTTCTTTCAACAGCTGGGAAAACTTCCATGGATTTATGACCTGCATTGTAGCTGAAAATTAGTCAGCTTGGGTTTTGCCAGCATGCAGTTCTGCTGGCCACGTTCACATGCTGCTCTAACACTGCCTGCTACTGAGGTAAAACATCCTACTCCTCTGAGATTGAATGGGGTGCCAAGAAAACACAGCTATAGAGGTTTTGGTAACACAGCCACCTCTTTCAGAGCCAGCCTGGGTCCCTTGGCACAGCACCACATCATGTATGTATGTGTTTGCAGCCCAAAATATATTAGCTTGTATAGCTGACAAACTGCATGACATAGTCATACCTAGGTAGCTCCCTGCCTTCACTTCTAGTTCACTTTCATTATTGTTGCTTTTCAGATTTATCTCTGGTTTTAGAGGTGTATCTGCAGCTTTGTTTCCTGCAGAGAAAATGCTAGTTTGAATTCTTCTCACTCAGGAAAGATCTAAAGCATCACCGAGTCGAGGGCTTTCTGCCCTGAATTCAATAGATTTCAGGTGAGGTCCTAAATCTGCTTGTGTTGTATTTTCTTTCTACTTTAACCACACTTATATTACTTCCCTTGTAATATTTCTTGGCCCTTGGTAGCACTTGAAGAAAGTTCCAGTTTAATACTATACATGACTGTCATTAATGTGCCAATGACTCTTGTCTTCCATAACACTGAGGATGCTGAGAAAGATGCCTGGAGATGTCCCCCTCTTTTCATATTTCAAATTAATATTTATTCTTACTCTGTTTACAGTGTTTAGGGATATCTTAGTTTGCATGACCTGGCTCATATCTGAGACAATTTGAATCAATTTTGAGATGAAGCTGTGTGTAAATTATCTTCTATAATCTAACCCTGTATCTGATGCTTCCTTATCGTTTGCTGGTGGTATCTCTAAAATGAAACAAACAGCAGCAATACCAGCAACTGAAATTAACCAAAGATTTGTGCTTTGGAGACGCAGGCAGTAGATAGCTCTTACTTCTCTTATCCTCTGTATGCCTATAGATATTTTTTTTCGCCTTTCAGAATTTGTTCCTTTACATTTTATTAGCAATAGATGCAGTCATAACTGCCACAGAGCACAGCTCAGCAATTTTTCAAGGATGCTTTGCTATATTGCATTTTCTTTCCCAAGATGGAAGTCAAATGTGTTGGCAGAAATTTAGCAGAACCCAAGAGACACTTCCTCATGAAGAAATAAGGTGTAGCCAGACAGTTTAGCAAAGGTGGTAGTCTAGCTCTGGCTGAGTTCAGTGCTCAGTGGGCACCAAGAGCCACCGCCTTTCATTGAGGTTTCCGTAGGTGCTATAGTTCCCAGTTCCCTGCACATGATTCAACATTTGTCCATATGAGATGTTTGGTATCTAAGTGCAGTGGGATGGCCATGGCTGGCAGCCAAACTCCCACCAGCTGCTTGCTCACCACCATCCCCACCCTACCCCCCCACCGCTCCCCACCCCTTCAACAGGAAGGGGAGAGAGAGTAGGAAGAACAGGAATGAGAAAGCTTATGTGTTGAGATGAAAACAGGGTGATCACTTCCAGTTACCATCACAGGCAAAACAGGCTAGACGAGGAAAATTAACTTAATATATTGCCAAGTACTATATATGTGTTTAATTACTGATTTGGGTTTTGGAAAGCAAAAAGGCAAACACTAGAACACTTAGAGAAAACACCTTTCCTTCTGCCTTTCCCAGGCTTGCCTTTACTTCTTCACTCCTGACTCCTCTCTTCCCCCCTTGTTATCACCACATATCGCTATCGTTATGTACGATAGTCCCTTCAGCGAGGCAACAGGGAGCAGTTTTACCGTCAGTCTCTAGCGGTTCCTCTCTGCTGCTCCCTTCTTGTCATGCTCCTCCGCTCTGGTGTGGGTCCTCCCCAGGCTGCGGTGAATATCGCTTTCCCAAATCATCAACTACTGCAGGATTCAGTACTCCAAACAACCAGGGCTGGCCACAGTGCCTGCTGCTGGGTGAGGTCTCCTAGAAGTGGTGGCACTGCACCCTGTGCTGGGTGCCACGCAGAGCAGTAGCATCAGGAGGAGACCTGAGGATGCCCAGTGACTGGGGAGCCTGCACTGGCTCTTGTCTCAGTGTCCATGGCTGAGTGTGAAGGTGCTCACCACTTTCCAGGACTCAGCTATCAATAATAAACCATTTTAATATCTCAGAAGCTGTGCTGTGATGACAACCCAAGTAATTAATTGCATTACTTTTAATAGACCCTTCAAATAGTGCCAAGTCAGTGACATCTGCTGCAGTGTGGAAATACCTTCAGGGAAGAGCACTTTTAACATGGTGATACCTCAAGAGGCAGGCCACAGATAGATAGGCTGAAAATGGCCATGCAGGGGATAAAATGTTTTAACAGACTATTAAGCTCTCCTGCTTTATTGCTCAACCAAAAAAATGACCATTCACCCATTTACTGATGGATGATTTAATTAGGACCTACTTCTAAAAACACAAAACCTGTCTGCCTAAGATGCACTCTGCACTTCCTGGAGAGGGCCATATTCTCCTAAACCTTATTTCTGTTTGGTATCACTATTACTATTGGTAATTTTAGCATAGTTACCTTTGATACCCAATGGTGAATCAAATCCAGGGGAGGCCTCATCCTCAGCTGATGCAAACAGGCTTGCCCCAGAGCAATTAAGAGCACTGATTAACAGCAGCAGAGTATGTGGAGCTGGAGTTTTCATACAAACACAAATTCACTTGCTGCTCTGGTTCTCTTGGGGCAAAATGCAGAAGATGTCATTAAAATAGGGTTTGTTTATTGGCCTTCTCTAATTTCTGTGTTCATAAAATAATCTTGTTTATTAACAAGTCATCTTTAGCTGAGATGCACTGTGTTCCCTGAAACATTTTGTGCAGAATTCATGAATTGAAGCTGGACAAACTGATTACCAGGGAATTCATTTCAGAGGATATGATCGCATAATCTCACTAACTATTCATCTCCAGAGATGAATAGATTTTGGCTGGTAGCTGCAACCCTGGAGATTAAGTGCATCCATATATTTGAAGGAAATGGAACCTTTTTAAAAAAGATATTTACTATTACATTTTCATGCTTTTGTCAAGTCTCAGGGTTTGGATTAAAGGCCAGGCTTGTTCTTGTTTTAGTGCTTGTACCTGGCCCACTCCTATTCAGTGGAGTTAATGTGGAAATAAATAGTGACCTAACTTTATGATCCCACTCCAGTGAATCTCAGGAGGACTGGCAGAAATGCAGCTTTCTAGGGTCTCTCTTCAAGCCTTCATGACTCTCTCTGCACCAAGAACTGTGTGCTGCAGTAGCAGTGCAGAGCTGGTGGAGTTGGCCTTGTGTCTCAAAGTAGTAGACTTGTATGTGTAGGTTTTTTTCTGGAGCCAGACTGCAGCCCCTTTACTCTGTGCATGTAGCAATGGTGAATTGCAGATCCTACAGTGCTTCAGAAATAGAGAGAGGGAGAAGGACAGTATGCCATGCCAGGTGGAATTTTCTTATTGTTTAAACACCTCACCACGTAGAAAATAGTGGAAAAGTTGCCTAAAAGCAGCATGTAAGCAGGGGAGGATTGTTCAGTGGGTCTTTGTTATCTCTGTGGCATGGAAATAGAGAGCTGGCAACAGTGCTTCCATGACTGGAAATCTCCAAGGTAATTTCCAAGATTTGGTGATAGCTTACATGGAAATTGGGCAAATAATTTTACAAAAGAGTTCTTCCCAGTTAATTTGTCTTCTCTGTATGCTGTTTCCTCAGTAAATGACTGTGTTATTGCCAAAATTTACGTATTTGGCTGCATTGTTCGTACAATCTTCCTTTACACGTTATGTGCCTAAATTTCAGAGCTTTCCAACGACTCATGATTTCCCCCAACATTAGCTAAACCTGATGGAGTTCAGTATCTGAAAAAGGAGGCTCGCTATGTTCGTTTAAAGCAGCAAGTGAAAAACCTGGCCTCCGGCATTTAAATCCATAGCCAAAGCTAGGTCACATCAGCTCTGATGCAGTTAAGCGTTTAGGTAGGTGAGTACGCAATGTCACTACTTTGATTCCTAGGGGCTGCTCTCATGTTTAAAGTTAAACATGTCTATCTGTTTTGCTGAGCTGCAAAACAGAAGCTCAGGTGAAATGAGCACTTCAATGCTGATGGGCCAAACTGCCCCATGTGCAGATCTACATTCAGCATCCTGTCATAAGGTGAGCTGGACCCTTCAGAGGAAGAGGGGTCAACCTCAACTCTGTTTTATTTAGCCTAGATGAAGAGAACAGACATAAACTCACATGAGGAGGGAAATGGACTTGCTAGGAGATACAAGACATCCATAGGGATTAGGACTGAAGATCTGTGTGAGGGCTCTGTTAATGAAGCAAGGCCCTTGTAAAAGGCCCAAAAGCCTTAGGCCGGGCTTGTAGGTAGAAGTTCTGGAAAGAGACACTGGGGGGAATAGTGTGAAGTTGGGAGGTGCAGAGCCTGATGCTTTAGAAACTATGGCTCCTGGGGTCTGCTATGGGTGGGGGTTGCATAATGCTCCACCCAAAGCAGCTGATGCTGGTTTTCTTGCCAGGAAGGAGGAAAAGGGATGAAGGAAGGAAAACAGAAGTTTGAAATTGAAGACTGACTGGGTTTTTTTTCTCTTGCTTGGACTTTGGTTCTGGAAGCTGCAGGTCAACATTAAGTCACCTCAGCTGGGTCATGACCCTGTGATGAGAGAATCTGATATGAATGAGCCTATGGCTAAACCGAATAATCCCCTGCTTGAGAAAGACTTGTCGCTATTTGGTGTAGTAGTAGGCTATGTTTTACTAAGTCCAGTAGATGTAGTCACCTTGCTCTGCACTCACTGCCATGTGAGCAATCCCAGTGTGTAAGATATCCAAAGTTATGATGAACTAAGTGGGAAAAAAAGTACTTTTATGATGTGGTGAGAAAATGGCATTTAAAAAAATGTGAGCCACTTTGAAATGCTGATCCTCTGCTGAGGTGTTTTGCATGTTGCAAATCGCAACTAGGTTTTCAAAACTGGGAGAAGGAAGAGCAGCACCAGAACAACACTTGCAAGAAGGGCTGTGCCAGACATTGCATGTTAGTGTTCTCACCTCAAGGGTGCACCCTGAGTGAGAAGTGTTGCCTGAGACTACAGGATGAAATTCAATAGGTATTAAAAAAAGAAAAAGAGATAATTAAACCCCCTTTTCTATGAGCTTTCACCTGATACAAACTTCATCATGTGAACCTACTACTTCTTGCATGTTGTAGCTGAAGTGCTGCAGTTGTCCTTAGAACAGATTAATGGGTGAAGAACAAAGGTGAGCCATCGCATAACTTGGGAGAAGACTGTTGGTGCATCTGTCAGAGGTTAGAAAGGACTAGAGACTCTACGACAGCAAACACCAGACAGTAGACTGGCAAGAGGACTGTCTTCGCCTTTGCCATCTGACTGGTTGCCCACCAGGTTAACTGAATACACTTGAAGATTTTTGGTGCTGGTCACTAATTTATTGAACCCGACAAGTACTTTCCCATCCTGGTTGTAGAAGACTGGAAGATACAGAGCTCTTATGTGAGCTGCAGGCATGATTTCAATGAATGTTTCCATTTATTTTCGCTTTGGCAGCTGTGGGCCTATGGGTTGTTCTGTAACTTACGTAATAGACCCAAGTATTAAAATCCTTCCTGAAAAAAAAATCACCTAATATAAAGTAGATTTTAGTAAAACTGCACAAATTGGGTTTTGTAAAGGCTTATTTCAGTGCCTGTTGGAATCTATGGAAATGTTTCAACTGACTTTGGTGACTACAGATGAGATGAAGTAGGCTGTTTCATGGAAAACCTGGAGGAGAATGGTGATGACGCGGTCAACAAAAGCCATTACTTTCACTAGCATCATTAACTGGGGGGAAAAGATTTTTCGTTAGTCTTTCTTACAGAGAAAGAATATAAAGGTTAGGAAAAAAGATAGGCCCCAGAGCAAAGAGAAATATGAGAATGAGTCAGAGCTTTCAACAGGACCTGACTCTGGCTGGGGTTTTCATCTTTGTGCACAAAATGAATACAGCATACAGAACAACTAGTGAAATCAAGACTTATGGTGAATTTGGTACATATGATGGCTTAATTTTTTGATCTGGAGAATAAAATATAGACAAACTTCCAAAGAAACACAGTCATCCTTGTTTCAGTACTAAGTGCTCTGTGGGAGTTGCAGCACTGATTAAGTTGCAGCCTGTGGATTTCAAGGGCCGTTTTTTGAGTGTGACAGTGAGAGTTGTTGATAATGAGGTTAAACTTCACATAGAAAACAGGTGATTCAAGGAAGCTGAACTACAGTGCTGCTTTCTGGACTGTGATCTGTGCCCTGCTCAAAGGTCAGCTGGAATAGGCAGACCTAGGAGAAAAGCAGCAAGTGAAAGCCAGTTTTTCCTTGCTCTGATATAGAGCAGGAAAGCAAATTTGCTCTCTTCATTTCAGTTTTTCCACAGTAGCACTGCTTTGGCAAGGAAGGTACATAGACGTCGGTTGTTTTTTATTGGTAACATGCAAAGTTTTATTGATGGTTTTTGCTAATGTGGGCTCTCTGTGCAGCAAGCTCCACATCTTTCCAGAGCCACAGTGAAGTCAGGAAGCTCTATACAAGTGTGGAGGTGTCCTACGCAGAGATCTCTGTCACTGTAGGGTTTTAGACACTGTGTGACATAAGCATTATTTGCTGCACAACAAGCAGTTTTGTGTTTGAATGTGTTTCAACAATATGACAAAGACTTGAAAAAAATTGCTCCCAACTTTAATTGAAGAGGTAATTGCTAAGAAGAAAAGAATGGGACTACTGCTTTTCTTGCGTGTTACCTACTTAGTTGGCGCATCTCCAAAATCAGCTGATACAGAGATAAATCTGCATTTTTTGAGAAAGCCGTAGGTAATCCAAATCATATATTTGGCTATGCACTCCCACTCCACTCAAATTCCTTTCTGAAGTGATGAACATACAAGGAACTTGAATACACTGAGGAGGAATAAACGCTACAATAATTTAAAAGGGGAAAGAAAACCCACAAAGCATGCTGACCTGCTATTTTCCAACTTGTGAGTGAGGTGGGGTTTTTTTCTGAAGCTGTTGCATTGGTTTCCTCTCTTCCATTCCTATCTCTTTGAAGGATGAAATGAGCCCTGGTGAAAAGAGAAGTCTATGGCTTTAATTCCTATTCTATGCATTGAAGTGGGTCTTAATGTCTGCTTAGACTTTGTGCCAACCATCTCCCAAGCGAATTTCATTCATTAAAAAAATACAGCTTTATTTCTCTGTTTGATGCATGTTAAGTTTGGGTAATGTTCAGTCCCAACTACTGTTTAGCTCAATGAAGAAAACTTTTGTTTTTCATTAGCACCCACAACTTAATCTGTGTTTGTGGATATATCATCTTTTATTTTCTCTTCAGCTTCACTTTAGCCCACCCGTATTAGACGCATGATTTTGCCATTTCCCTTGTTAAGTTCTTATTTTTCTACCAAGCACTGTGGTGTAAGCATGTGACATAGCAGGACGGAGTTGCCAGGCACAGTCTCATGAGCAAAAAAACCCAATTCCCTGCCTTTCTGTTAACCAGTATGATGCCTTTCAGGATCTTTCTAAATTTTTCCTTGGGTACCTTTTATAGGCAATGAAGAAAGTCCTTGTTCATACCAGGATCAAATCTGAGAGAGGCAGAAAATTACAGGTAGGCGGGGGGGGGCTATCTGCCATCAATAGGCCAAGGACACTGCTCAAAAGTACAGAACTCCACACCAATACTCAAATATTCAGTTTCTTGCTAACTGTCTAGTCCAGAAGCTACTTCCCAACAGCTCAAGGTCAAAAAGTGGAATGCAGTTTGTAGCCAAGACCCAAACTGAGAAAAACCAAAGGGTCCTTTGTGCAGGAAACATGAAATGCTGCGTGTTTCCCTCCCTAAGTATAAATAATTATCTCTGTGACCCCAGTTGCGTGATCCCTTGTAAGTGATATAAATAGTACTTTCCAACGGAAGTGACAAGATGCTAACTTTCTGGGGAATGTAGGTCGGCAGGCCTCTAAGACTGACAGGAGGGACACTTGAGTAGCACAGATAAAAGGTGGTTTTCAAAATTCACATTAGCAGCCTTTTCACCTGCAGAAGCATTTTTTTTCTGAAGCAGGTTTTGAAACACATTATTACAGTAAATGTAGGGCTCTAATAGTGGTGCTGAGCTGATAATCCTAGAAACCAAAGCTCTCAGCTTACCCAAAAAGCTAGCATGGGGCAAACAGCAGAAGTGGATGCTTCCCCACCCTGACCCCTCCCAGGAGGGGCGAGCATAGCTGTGTCACTGTTCCCAGAGGGTGCTTTGCCTGCTGAGCTGCTAGTAATAGAGTATTGACTCACTGCCACTTGAAATATCTCACATACTGATGTTGCCCAGAACCCGAAGTGTGTTACCTCTGCATTAATTGAAATGTAGCTTTCAGCAGCCCTTATAAAAGTGCTCGACTGTAGCGTGAAAGCATTTGTTTCCAGCGGAGATCCGATAACTAGTGAGATTCAGGAGCGGTGACTGACCTTTGATCATCGCCTTTCAGCTTGGCTTGCTGCCTTTCTGGAGGAGGAAGGGAAAGTTCTTCCTTATAAAAGCCAACTTCATGTCAGTGTCTCCTGTTAACATTTAGTTTGTTTAGCTAGAAACACGCAGTCTTGAAGCTCCCTTTGTACTGAATTGCCTAGCTCCTTTTCCCAGTGATACTTGTAGCTCAGAAGCTATGTCTTACTTCATATTTAATCTGTATGTGACTTCCATTTCGATGGATATTGCAGCTGCTGCATTTCCAAGTTTGCCCGTTTCCTAGCTTTCCCCTCATTTCACCTCAAAAACTGCCTTGGGATTTTCCTCAAGGCTGCCAAAGTCAACTTCACCCCTTCCTTGGAACCTGCTTAGCCCCACTGTGTAGGGACAAAACCTCTTCTTGGATGCTGCCCAAATGCTGTTCCGGCTGTGCTCCCCTGAGGGCTGGAAAGGTAAGAAGAGTGATCAGCCTGGCAGGCTGCTCTGTGCTTTTGCAGTCATCAGACTTTTGAGAGAACTGGGGCTCTCACACTCGCAGCTCCTTCAGGATCCATTCACGTTCATCCTCCCTCAGTGCTTTTTCTGATCGTTCTTCATGGCAGGAGGGTCAACTGACACCTGTTCAAATTTAGGTTTTAGATTGCCGTCTGCTATATGACCTGGTTCCTCCTGTGACTTTGGAGTAATTTATGGAATCTGAGCTTGACTCCATGCTTTTCTCTGAAATTACCCTCATTTACCCTGATTATACAAAATCCCTTTAGCCCATGTCACTGGTAATGTAGTTCATTATTAGTGGGAACAATAGCAGATAAGTATCTTTGGCTTCCACCACACCCAAAAACAAAACAAAAATGAAAACTTACTAATACCTGGTAAGGCAAACTTTAAAAAGGAAATGCAGAAAGGGGAGCAAAGGGGCCACAATATTTAAAAGAAATGTAAATTGAACACACAAAACAAATGCATCCCAGGATGAAAGCTAAATCTGCAATGGCAGCTGCCTACTTTGAACTGTATTTTTTTCATGGTGCACTGCACCATTACATTGTAGGTTAAATAACTAAAATGTAAGGTCAGTGGCCCATTCAGGAGTGTGCTAATTTCACACTATGCCATTGTTAATAGGCAAGATTTAATGGAAATTAATCTTGTTGGTATCTAGTCTCCTAAACAAATTTTAGATCATTTTGATCTGCCTTGTTAGAAGATCGGTTCATTGTTTCTGGCAATTTTCTTGTTGGAAAATTAAGTCTCCTCTTTAAATACTAAGAGAGACACGTGCTGTTATTTCTGTTGGTGTTTTCTCCTCTGCTTTAGTTTCATGTTTTCTGGTGTTTGACTAGGTCCTTACAAGTAGATGTGCAGAAAAGGGGGAAGGAGTAAATCTGTGAGTGGGTTGAACTCAGTTCTGGGACAAATTTAGAAATGTAACCATTTTCCATTTTTGCAAATATTTTTGCTGTCACCCTTAATGGTATGTTTTGAGTCTGCTTTGTTTTAACAGGTCACAAGTCACTTTGTGTTTTGCCCAAGCCATGGATTCTCTGCAAACCCGTGTTGGTGTCTTCAATCAATTCATTGTGTACCACTGTTATACAGTTTCCTAGAGAGCGCCAAATTTTGATCTGGTGTGAACTGATACAATTCCATTGGCTTTAGCACTGCTGCTTGACTTTTATAGTAGCATATCTAAGGGATAATTTGCATTGTACTTTATGAGAAGAGGCTTGTAAAGGCCACCTGCCTGGGAATCTCACTGCCTTTGTGGTCCTCTGGATTTTGCAACCTGCCTTGGTTGTGAGTATTCCCATTAACAATCTGCCTGAATGTGCATTAGGAAACATTAGGGCAAGCAACTTCACCACATGCCTGTTGTTACCTCTGGAGATTTGATGTGCCACAGCAATAGCAACCAAGCTGTGAAACCAGGAAGGCCTGGTTCTCAAAAAAAAGGAAAATTGGAGGACATTCAAATTCTGGATTTAAAAGCATGTAAGTAACAGGTCAGTGTGCCTGTCAGAATCTGAGCAGCGTATTTGAGTATTCTGGTGAATTCACGTTTTAGATCTGGACTCACACTAACATCACTCAGTATCCTACGAGGTTCCTTCACTGGGCCGAAACCCAGCCGTGTGCCATCCTTGCCTAAGTGGAGTTTCTGAGTGGAGGCTGGGGTCTGGCCTGGGTTTTGATGGCTTAAGTTATGGTGAGGCTTTGAACTGAGAACCTCTTCTTATTCAGTAGGTAAGCACATTTTGAAGGTCTGCAGCAAGAAAGCATTTAACGAGCCTCTGCTGGAATGAGCACCAACAGATTGTAAATTGCAAAGTGCAGTGTAATTGAATCTGATCTCTGGCTTTTACACGCTGTAGTAATTGGAAATTGCCTTTCTTTTTAATATATGCCATTCCTAGGATGGCTTCTTCTTGAAACTGTAATCTGATCATTTTTAAAGATGACATAATGTGAAGTAAAAAGTGGTATACAGTCCCCTTGGTACTTACTGGTGGAGAATGGCAAAGTAGAGACTTTGGGATACTTCCTGCTGTGTCATTGGTATTAAACTAAGACCTACACAGTAATTAACAGCTTAGCAAATATGAACTCAGTCCTTGAATAGCCACAGCCTGGACCCCAAATATCAGTACTCTGTTCCAGGTCAAAACAGATGACCTACAGAAGGGCTGAGTGGAAGCAGTCTGGGTTTGCACTTGGCAGCAGGATGCAGAGCACCACTGCGAGCACCCCTCTGGGAGCCCCGCAGGTCCACGCTCTCTTGGCTATAGTCGTCACTAATCGCAGCCTTTGTCTGAACACCGTCCTGCCCAGTGGCTAAGCAGTTCTGTGTATAATGCAGGGGGTCCACAATTTTTCTTCAGCCACGGAAATACAATGATTTCCCAATTTTTTTGTTCCTATGTGTCTAGGAGATCTAAAGATAAGGTTTGAACTTAAGGAAACAAAAGTAAAGTAGATGAAGTCTACACCTGAACACTGTCTTTTGTAATGTTGTAGACTTGCTGTTTCAGCGTGCACACTCTTCCTATGTCCCCTTTCTGTCTCAATATCTTTTTTTTTTTTTTTTTTGACACGTGATGATGGATATGTTAGTTGCCTAGGTATTGATTAAAGATTGTCCAGAAAGCCACAAACAGATTTGAGGCCTGGGATCTTTAGTGGCGAGTCTTAGTGGAGAGCCTAGTTAGCTTTACCAGGAAGAAGGTTAAGAGTTGTTTGGCTTAGTATAAAGTACCCTCATGGTAAGACTGTACTGGTCACCAAAAAATGATTGAATGGCTCAAGAGAATGTGTGGAGACTGGTGAAGTACGTCTCAGCCATCTGGAACATGAGGCTAAGCAAGCTCAAACTAGAAACTTGGCTTATACTTTGAAAGGGTGGTATATTGCTAAGAAAAACCTCCTAAGGAGTGATTGCTCATATCCTCTTCTTTAAGACAAGACTGAATAACTTTTCAGAAGACACATTTTAGCCAGATATTTACTTAAATAGATGGTTATTTGGTTCTATATGGGGTTGCTGAGTTGAAATTAAAAGGGTGGTGATACATCAGAGATTAGAAAGGGTGATTGTAATGGTCCATTCTTGCCTTAAACTCTCTAAATCTATAACAGACCAGTTTCTCACCTGAATGTGCCAGATGAGTGGATACTCAAAACTGGGCCTAGGTCTAAGCCAACAGCCATCTAGAAAATTGAGGATGTGATGGAGGGTGGAAACTTCTGTGGACCTTTCCCCACATCTACCTGCCTTTTCCATGGGGGAAAGAAACATTCGCAGTGCTCTTAGGTAATGCCGTAGGTAGAAGTTGGCTGTCACCTTCTCCTTGTCCTTAAAACAGTTGTTTTGTTGTCATGCTTGTTGACGAGAAGAGGACATACCACCACTTCTCCTGTTGTTGTGCATTGTGAGTAATAGGAAATATCCTGATGATCAGGTGCTTTGGAGGGTCATCATGGAAGAGGCTGACCAGCACCTACTGTTCCAAAGACTGAGTCTCTTTTGTAGTTTCCAAGTAGTTCAAAGCTGCCATCCACTGGCTCTGTCTGCCAGTCAAGACGGTCATGTTCTCAACTTTATGTTTCATGGGCAGGGAAGTACATGAGAATTTGGACTGTGAAGACAATTATTACCTGTAATTGCATGCTGCCAAGATGTGCTTACAAGTTGGGTTTCAGTTTCACATTTCTTACTGTAAGACTGGCTATGGCATTTTGCTCAATGATTTTCCTTCATGAAATCCATCTGCTGGTATCTTCTTACTTAAAAAACATATTTTGCATGCAAGTTCCTCAAATAGCCAATGTTTCCCCAACTCCCACCTTTTTAAGGAAGTACAGCTTGAGTAGCCATGTGTGCTGAGCAGTGGTGTTTGGAAGAGTGGGAATGTATTACTGCGATCATAGGGAAGGAGATGGGATTAGGTACATATTGTCCATTGCTTCCATTATTTCAGTTTGGTGTGCAGACCTCTAGCAGTTGGGTGACTTAAGTGGGGCACCTGAAATTGGAAACCACTTTTAATAAACACTGTATAAATAACATTAGTATGATGGATTAAAGGAAGAGCACTGAAGGAATTTAAGGGCAGGGGCTGATGGTTCTCCTTATGACACTCCTTCAAACCTGCGACCAAATCCCACTGTTTACCCTGCAGTATTACTTACTCTGCTGTGCCAAGGCAGTTGTCTGTTTTGGAAGAGGTAACAGTTTCACATATGTACCATATTTTAGGAATGATTGATTGGCTTCAAGGAATCAGAGTTTTAGTTACACTTAGGTAATCTGCTAACCAATAAATATACATAGCACTAACCTCTTTGTGGCTCCTCAGAAATATCTGCACATGCAGTCTGAAGGATTCCTTAGGCTTTTAACTCATTTTTTTCCATGTCAGCTAATGTCAGTGCTGGGATCCTCTGTTCTCTGGTGAAGGTAGAATGGCATTGTTCCTCTTTCTAGGACACGACATGCTGCCTGCACACTTCTGCCTCTGAATTCACAACCAGGCTTCACCGAGAAGGTGCTAACATAAATTATTTAATTTTGTGTTTTGAAGGTTCCTTCTGGTCATATAAAATAGATTCTATTTGAAAGTGGTTTTCTTAATCAATTTATTAGCATTTAAGCCATAAAGTTGTGCTGAATGCACTTGGATAGAGCATACCCTTTCAAGTAACTTTTGTGTTAAGAACCTTAAACCAGATCTGTTTAACAAATGTTCAATGAATGTGTTCTCTGCTGCTCCTGTGGTAGTGCAGTGTTGTGATATTTCTACAGAAGGGCACACTGCAAGCAGTTTGGACCTGAGAAGCGGTTAGCAATGAGTGGAACACAAGTCAAGGGCTCTGCTGTGAATTCCTCTACGAATCTGTTATGTGATCCTGAGGAAGTCACATTGCCTGTCCATTCCTTCTTCTTCCCCATGTCTCATCTGCTGACAGTAGTGTACTTAACATGTTTCCTTTGAAAGGTAGTAAATATAGCATTTTAGGGTCCAAAACTGTAAATTTTTCAACTCATTTTATACTTATACCATTGCAGTTGAATTAGATGATAAGACATATAAAGAACAATTTGGTCTTCACCTGTTGGTATCACACATCCTGAACCAGACTTACAAAGGTATTATCTCCTGCATAAAGAAGCCACAGACATATAACCTCATGAGGGTATTTGCTCAACAGTGTGGTTTTGAAAATCCAGCTCACTGGGTGCAGGCATTGTGTTTAATATGTCTTGTTCAAAAGTACTGAGCACATTCAAGTTTACAATTACAAATTGCCATGAGAATGTAAAATGTTGCATCTTAGCAGAAGAAAAACCTCCACAAAACTCCCACATTCGATAATGATACCACACACTGAATTATTTCTCAGTGGGTCACTGACCAATTCTGCTTAGCAAGTTAATTTAAAAATACTGTTTATTTATACCTATCATTTGTCTGCATGGTAGGAGGTAATAGTTTTATTTTGACTGACTACACCATACACCTTGTGCTGCAAAGCAGTAATCGTTTGAGTTATAAAATTTCTCTCAAAAAATTCCACTGAGTGCAACTTTAAAAATCACATGTTGAATGATTTAAAAAAATCAAAAGTTTGCTTTTCCTCAAGTTTAATTACAGAAACCATTTAACTGTTTAGACCTCCCCAAAACCAATCTTTCCTAATAATATATAAAGATGGTGCTCAGTAGCTATGCACTACATATATGTGTGTAATATATATAATTTACATAAAGCATTAATGTAGAACCCCATCTTCACTGTGTAATGTGACATGAAATATGGTCACCAGCATACATATATGACAGTGGGCTGTGCAGTGGAGGCAATACATTGATAGCTGCCTTAGCTTTCCCTGTAAGTCTGAGGTAGCATGCACTATATAAGTCTATATCTAGATAATCTATGCAGGCTCTACCACAGAGAGCACAAAGAGCTTCATCTACAAAATGTATTTTACAGAGATTTCCATGGGGAAGGAAGCTCCTAAATAGCTTAGTAACTCTGGAATCAAATATATGGCAATTCTGAGATTTTTTCAAACGGTGCTGTATTTGCTTCCTTTTGGAAATGTAGCTGGATGATGCCTGTGCCCATCTTTCACACAACTATTCTGTTGAGCAATGCTGATCATCCGGATGAGATCCAAAAGCAGAGCTCCCACTTTGCTAGGCGCTGCCATGCCACAACCAGAGATGGTCTCTTCTGGCTGTGATATCTTCCGTCTTCTGATCAATGCTGTTCCACTAAGCAAAAAGAAATACAATATTCATAGGGAGGAAGAGAGAAAGCAAGGAGCTATGTCTCTATTCCTCAATGATGCTAGCATGCAAGCAGGAATGCAGACACCTGGATTTTGGTCCTCACTCTCCTTTTCAATATGCTACACGTGACCCAGCATCTAACAGAGAAAAGGAAATCTCTTTTCAGATATCAGATCCCATATTTAGAAATTAGCATCAAGTCCTATTTCTGTGCCAAGCAGCTCCTGGCTAGCTGAAGAAGCTATCTTGCTACTCCCACCTGTGGGTCTTGTATTATGAAACTAAGTACAGATTTCTTTAATGGTCTCTTTACATGAAAAAGCAATCTGCTGGGTCTCCTAGAAAGACTTTGAAAGGTCAAATGTAATTTTCCATGTAGGATTTGGCCAAGACATATAAACTACTGTCTGCAAAGTAGTGAAAGCTTTGGGGCCTTAAAATGACCATTAATTAGTATCTATAAACCTCTATTTTTGTCTCAGATAAATATCTGTGCAAGCACTGTCTCAGAAATTTTACTGTTGCATCACCTCAACTCAGCTGCAACTGCAGATTAGACAAGAAGGAAAGCAAAGCTTCCTCCACATTTTCTGCAGCTCGTATACTAAAAGCACTGCAAGGATAAAATAAATGTGGAGGGCCAGGAGAGAGTCAGCAATAAGTATAGCTGTAAGCCTATTTTCTTTGTGCATTTTAATAGAGAGCTCCTGCTACACTAAAGCCTGTATGTGGCTTAGTAATAGCCTCCTCTGTGTTGCCCTAGCTACGACTCATCTTTTGCTGCACATCTAGTACTAGAGGCTGGACCCTGCTTCATTACACAGCGTCTTAACCTTCCTTTGCCCTTCTACCTGACAACAGCCGCTTTGTTTCCTTTCGCTAACAGTCAGACATCACAAATTCCTTCTCTCTAAAGCCATTAAAACAGAACCAGCATCACCCCAAGTGGTTTCAGAACTAACTGATTTAGATGCTGGAGTCTGCTGCAAGGCCAAAAATAACTCCCCATTTCTTTCTCCTTCATTGGTGAAAGTAGGAGACAAAGTGGCCAATGGCAGAGACACAAATCCCCAGTAGGCATTGGAGACAAATCTATTTCGTGGCAGGAAAAAAATAATGCTCTTGAAAAATGTTTCTTTGCTCAGGCCAATAGATACAGAACTGCTGCATGCAATTTTGCTGAACCGATGGTATCACTTGAATGGCTCATGGACTACATAAAATGCATTACATAATTATATTTTTAAACACTGTCCCCAGCTGTGCTGATGCACATAAAAGCTGTGTTTACAATGGACTCTGCACATGTAATTATTTTGTGGGACTAGCTCTGTGCATTTCCTTGATGGATGCTCCATGGTGCATAAAATTGTAGCTTTTATCATAGATTCTTGAATATATTCTTTGGCTGTTTCAGCTTTAAATACTTTGTTGTCCTCACATGGGTGAACAGGACTGATGCCTGGAAGGGCTAAATTATAGCATCTGAGGGAACACCTTTAAGTCCTCTGGGAGCAGCAGAGGGGGAACATGATGAGTGTCAAAGTTGAGGCACCTGGATCATAGGAAGCACTGAGCAGCAGAGCTGGCTGCTCCTGCATGGGAGGTTTGCTGTGCTACTCCTTGGGATGGAGCAATGACCCTGCTCCTGTTTGGCCCACACATGTTCATCCTGGCCTAATTAACACTGCATTGACCCAGCTGCTTTGCAGCCCAGGGAGGCTAGGCAATGCCTTATGCCTGTGTGAGTGCGGGAGCAAAGGGCCTGGAGGCTGCTGGTGCAGACAGAGTCAAACAGAACGTGGCCTGGACTGTCAGGATCAAGGAACAGCTTTGATTTATCTTCTGTTCTGTTTGTATACAGTGAGCAAGCTCCCAGCATTTCACTGTGAGCTCTCCCTTGTCTGTCCTCCATCCAATTGTGGAATATCGAACATTTCTTTATACTAGCCACAGTAGTTGATGTGTAGGACCCAGCAAAAAGGACAGTGGGATGTTTATCTTAGATCTGTTCCAGTATTCTTGAGTATTAATATCACTGTGAAAACCTAGATGCTGGAAGGATTGGTACATGACGCAGTCCAAGAGTTTTGCCTGGCAAGCAGTAACACTTGGAAATAAATAAAGACAAAAAGTAATACAATATCTTGACCAACAGCTTCAAAATGATGGAAAAGCAGCATCACAGGTAGCTACCTTTTTTTTTTCCTTCACTATTGCTGTAAAGAACTGGCAGACTTTTATTGTTAATAAGCAAAATGGTTTCGCATTTTACCTCTCATCCCTGGCTAACCTTAGATATGAGACTCCACAAAGGAAATGCAGATTTCATTGTGAGCCAGTTTTTAATGGCAGGTGTTTAGTTGGAAGTCAGGTCTGCTTTCTGGTAGTAGATAGCTTGAATTCCTTTGTTATCATTCATTGCCTTTTTCAGTCCTGTGTTTGGTCGTGGAAGCTGGAAGCCTATGCTTCCCAAAGGACAGTTGCACCATGTAAAGTAGTAATTGGTCTAATGCCAATAGTGACCGAATTATTCCACAGCAAATGGCCCGACTGTTGGTAAACCAAGTTTTCCACCCTTGCATGAATATAGTCTTCTCCCATCATGGAAACTGTTCAGCTGTGGATGTCCTTAGCATTCCCTCTGTTTGGCATGTGACGTTTACATACCAGCTTCTAGGCTGTTGATGCATTTTGCACCAAAGGGTCAGACAATGGAAGAACAAACTTTGGCGTGGAAAAAAATGTGGAACTGCAAAAGTTTATTGTATGTTCATTTGCACAGTCTACCTTTCAGATAAACTGCATCCCTGCAAGTATACTGGTACTTGAAAAAGTCCTTGGATAACCTGCACAGAAGCTGAACCACCAGAGAGGTGCTACTTCAGAAAAGCAAGCAAAGGTACCAGAAACAGTGCAGGGGATACACTTCTGGAGTAAGCAGCCCCTTGTATTGTTCACATATGCATCCATCCTGTTTCTGGATCACAAGCTGTTGTTATTTTGTTAGAGATAACATGGCTTGTACATATGAAAAAAGGGTACATTTCTCACTTTTTACTCACGTATGTAAGTATTGTTTTCTAAAAGGGTTTATTTCCTTCTACTCCCTTACTCTAGAGAGCCCTGCTGAGAGTCTAGCAGCCATCTAGGCCAAAATATGTTTTTCAAATATGTGATCATCTTACACAAATCAGCATAATTCCATGTGCTTTGATAGAGCTACGATTTAAGCCAGTGGAGGATCTAACTCCTTGGTATTTTATGTAACATAGATAAACCCCAAAATATGTGATTAGAGAAGAAATATTTCTAGGTATAACATGCTTGCATCATTACTCTTCCACATTAGTTGCAGTCCCTTGCTGCAGCAACTTGTGCAAGACTTTTGTGTTTATCTTTACGGTACATGAAGATAAGAGTTGCCTGTCTTTTGCAAAATGCTAGTGTTGCTTACAGATGAGAGTAAGAATCCACGCTGAAGTTAGTACAAATTTTGCAGTTCAACAGGAACAAAACAGTCCTCTTAAGACTACTGTTTGAACCCTGACCTTTGCCTTTTTGTGTCTCTAAGTTAGCAGAAGCTTCTGTTTCCAAAAGCAAAGTAATGCTTTGAGAAGTTCAGTGTAAATGATGTCATGACTGTAGGGGTTGAGGCGTCATCTTTGTTGCAGTAAGTCCCTCTTGGAAATGTCCAATAAAGCCAGAAAGAAAATGGGACTTATTTTACAGATTTTTGGAGCACTATAATTCCATTCTTGCTATACTATTTTCTGTGAGAAGCTTTTTCTTTTTTAATTCCATGAAGCTCTATCACTGTATTATCTGAGTGGCTAAGTACTCAGATTATGCAAGTTGAACATAATAGGATGTCTGTAAAACTCTGCTGCTTACAGCCTTGGAAATTTCTACATTGCTCTTCTATGGTGACTCAGCTGAAGATCTCCCATATGATCTAGGAGAATGCGTGCCGGGGTGGGATTTCCATTCTTTGAAGGAGTGTAGCATGGTCCTCAGGTATGACCTCAGCTGCAGCCTTGATCTCCCACATCCCCTGGACTTCTCTGGGCAATCTTTAACTGCTGACCAGTGGATGCTCACTGTAGTTCCTGTCATGCATTTCAGTTTTGTCCTTCTGGGAATGTTTACCTTATGTTTTCAAAGCAATCCACCTTTTGGGTTGCACAGCAGGAGAATTCGCCTGTTGTACCAGATAGCAACCCCAATATGTACTTTCACAGTCTGCTCCTTCTAGAAGATATTTTTGGCCCATAAGTGATGTTATAAGAATAATTACACCAGTACTATTTTTATGATATGTATAGCTTCATGGTACATTACTAACCATATGGCCAAGCACAGTACATGCAGCTATGTGGCAAGGTTTACTGCCCAGTAGGAGTGAGAAGCATGTATTTTGAATAGATGTGTACTGAGAAAAAAAAGCATTCAACTTCAAAGGTACAGGCTTAGGACCTTTATTTCTTCTCTTGGTTCTCCCTTGGTTTTGAATGAAGTTCAGCATCATCTCCCTTGGAATCTCACTGCAATAATGTGGGCTCAAAGCAGCTGTTTTTACTTTGCCTTGCTGATGACAGTCAGGAGCTAAAATGCAGAGGAGTAAATTATGCAACCTGTAGCAGCCAGGCAGCACACAACCACTGGTAGGTCTCTAGAAGTGTTACTGATAACTAGATTTTATCTTGGTAGGGGTAAGAGCTCATGAAATGGGGTGGCTCAAGGAACGACTAAGGAAAGCTTTATGATGAAACTTCTGTCTAAGCCATGTCAACTGTGACCAAAAATTATCATCAGGGGGTTATTTGACAGTCTAGCCTAGGGTGAGTAAACAGGTGCCCTGAGTCCAGCTTGTTGTAGAGATGTGTCTTCAATGTAAAATCCATGGACTTGGTTTGTATCAATTAATGTCAGTGGGGAAGACCACAAATGGTGATGGGGCATGGTGGTGAACTACACTCTTACCACTCACGTGGCTTCTCTAATTTAGAGCTGGGCCATTTAATGAGGCAGATGATATTGCCATTAGTTTCTGTTTTTCTCTTTTGTAGATAAATCATTCCAGACAGATGTATACACACAGCTGTGTTTTGTGTGCTCACGCAGAAATGGAAACTCCAATTCTTTCAGGAACAGTCCCAGCTACTCAACTGGGACTATATAATCAATACAGGAATCATAATATTTAGGTGAGCCTCCTATGCAAATGTCATGGGGAGTCCCCCTGCATGACTCTACTTTATGACCTACCAAAATATCCTTCTTTGGCTCCTTGATCCCAGTCCCTGAGATTTACAATGCTTTATGGGTATCTTTGCTTTTCTTGTGACACCAGTAGCTCCTGTACAATCCCAAATCAGTAGTTACTCCCTTACATCAATCCTGCTTGATTGCAGACGATCACGTCCTGCTTTCTGTAAAGCAATGTCCAATTTCCCTGTTTCTGCCATAAAGCATTATTTCCCCTGGAGAACAAACTCCACCTTTGGGGCAGGTTTGCAAATGAGGCAGGATGTGCTCAAGGTGCAGGGGGTAGAAAGGGGACATTTGCCAGTTTTGCTGTGGGCAGTCAGGAGACAAGGTGGGAATTGGGGAGGTCAGAGCTTTAAGCCTTGGCTCTGGTAATGATTTTCTGTGTGGCCTTTTGTAAGCTTTTTCAAGTTTCCACCTCATTTTGCCCAAACCTAAAATGGAGTTCAAATCATCACTTCTCTAACACCTCCCCCTCCCCCACACACACAGAGTTGTGAGAAGGTTTAATGTTTATCTCAGAGGCTTTGAACAGTATCATATATCCAGGGAATGTATACAGGCATTCAGACCCCAGAATGAGCTTTATAAAATCATCAGTAAAGAAAATGGCATTTATATTTATCATAAATTTGGGATTGGAACAGAATACGTGGTTAACAAACCTGCAAAACAAGCTTTGTTTCATTGGCTTGAGCTGCTTTGTAGTTCTGTTTGTGTACGTGGAAGTGATGTTCAGTCTTTTTAAATGAGTCACAGGACTGGAAGAACAAAAATATTTGATGGTAATATATAGCAGCAAAACAATTACTCTTTTCATTCTGACAAGCACGATAACCAGAATAACAAGTTAGAGCTAGAGGTCTAGGCTGGTAGTTTCTTTCCATGTATCAGGGATTTTAGATCTGCTTGCAAGACAGTGAAACAGAACTGAAATGTCATAACAATGAAAAGACAACACTAGATCAAACAATAAAATCAAGCATGCCCGTTAGGATACAAGTATTCACACTTATGAAGGCTCTCCTGGTCAGTCAGTCCATGTAGTATTCTCACACAGTGCAGCCTTGTCTAGCAGCTTTCTGTACCTTTATCCAGAGGAGACTCCTTTCCACCCTGCTTGCTGCATTGCACCACTGATTTAGTGAAGACATCATCCTCATAAGGATGCTCTTCTAACTCACCTCTGAAATCCGCTTGCTTTTCTCCTCTGACAATTAGGTTTAAATGTGCTGCAGCAAAGTACTCATCCTTAGCAGTCGTATGGCTTTTTAAGTGATAAACTGCATTAGCAAATTCCTTATTAGATAATCTATCAAATGAGGTCATACATAATTTTAGCAGTCTCATCTTGATTTATAGCATGATCGCAGCAAATTACACATACACAAACCAGCATGCTGGCTGTCAAAGTCAGGTATTTTTACTCTGCTAAGAAAGCTATTTCCAGGCCAGCCCAGTGGCCTACTGGTAGCACTCTGCATTGCCACAGCTTGCCCAGTTTGCATGACAGCCCTCAAGCTCACCCTCACCTCTTATTAGGACTGATGAGAGTTTGAGGCGGTAGTCTAAATCATTGCTTCATACCTTCTAACAATAATACTTAATGGTGTTTATTCAGACAGGTTTTCTGTACCCCCCTTAAGTAGAGGCATAGGCTTGCTAAAAGGGTAAGCTTAGGTATGAGGAAACCGGGTCTGCAGGGTGCTGATCTGCTCCCTGCCTCCCTTCTGTGTTCCCAAGGCAATGAAAAGCTAGCTGGAGTGAATCATCGAGCAGCGTTGCGCTCCACTGTAACAGAGTCTGCTTCCCAGTCCAGGCTGCTCAGGCCGGCCGAGGCTTGGTCGCCTGCACCCACAGGCACTGGAGGCAGCCACCTGCATTGGGAAGCCGTGCCATCATTGCCTTGCTACAAGCAGAAGTGATGAAATTCAGGGAAAACAGGAGGGAGCTTCAGGAACAAACGCTGTTTCTAAACTGTACTTTGCTACCACTGTTGTACTGCTCGTGGTGTCTAGCCCCCACGCCGCAAGTAAATTGCTCCTGGGATCCAGAAGGGACAGGATTCCTATTTCCCAGCTTGAAACTTCTTCTGCAAACAACATTTCATCCATGGAGATTTATCTGTAACTACTATGGAGGGGAGCTGCAATAAATTATCTAGTCTTGCCTTTCTCTTCACTTGCTCTCACCTCGCATTGGTATTTCCAGGGTTTGAGCTGTGCGAATGGGCGAGAGTACATGTCATCTGCATGTCTCTGAATAAGTTATGTCTCTCCCACTGGACTATGGCCAAACCCTGTCCACAAATGACAAAGCAAGATGGAACCCCTAAACTGTAAAATAAAAACTAAATTAAAATCTGAATAAAAATTTCCCCAGGAGATAGAAGATCACAGAGGGCCAACTATTGCTGCATTAAAACTTCTTGAAAGTCTTAATACAAAGGCCTCCACGTTGTCTTTGCAAGAGTATTCCTGGAGTGAGAGACTGGAAGAAATAAAAGTCGTTTATCAAAATGAGTAAGCAAAGGGCATGCTTGCAGTGTATGGCACTGCTGTTCTGCAAGCCCTACTGGTAATTTTGCCTAATCCGACTGAATGAATTTTTCATGCATATATATATATATATCTGTGTATGCACGTCTGTCATGAGTAAAATCTATTGTATCCTCAGTTGACAAGCTGTGTGTGGCAGATTGCAGCAGGGCTTGGGGAAAGAAATTCATGACCCAGACTAAGAGTAGACTGTAGGACTTCCCTGCGGAGCCCATCAGCCGAAATGGCAATTGCAGCTCCTCCCCGCGCTGGTACCAATGCCAGTCTAGGGTGCCTCTTCCCTCCCCTCCCCTTACCCCTGCCAGGGGCAGCTGAAGGTGCAGCAGAGAGGGTGAGGAGGAGGGGTTTGTTTCTTCAGGGTGCAAATGCAGCCTGAAAAACGGGCAGGCGAAGGAGCGCCTGGGTCGTGCCGGCCCTGCAGCGAGGGCAGGAGAGGGGTGAGCGGTCAGGGCTGCAGAGCTTGCTGCAGACTTGGGGAAATGCCTCCCTGCGCCTGAGGATGCGCGCTGAGGGCGGCGGGGAGCTCCGCGGCCCCCCCTGCGGACCCCGCTGCGCCGCCGGGGCGTAACCCTCAGCGGCCGCCGAGCAGCGCTGACCGGAACCGCGGCTGGAAGCACGACAGACCGTCTCCAAGGGGCGGTGGGTGGGCACGGGGCTCACCGGGAGCCCTGCCTGCCCCCCTCGCTGCTCCGGCCCCTGGGCAGGGACCCCCCCGGCAGGCAGGGGAGGGGCACAGCCCCATCTCCCCGCTTCGCCTCTGCGGCGGGGGCATGGGGGAGCAGCTGTGCCACCCCCCCGCGCTGCGTGGGGTGATGGGGGCCCCCCAGCAGCGAGCAGCGCCGGGTTGGCCGCTCCTTCTCTGGACCTGCCTCTGCAGAGGTGTTTGCAGCCATTGGCACAGGCGCTGCAGAGCCGGTTGCCTGGCAGCGGGAACGCGTCCTCTTCCCCATGACAAACATCATCTCCATCGTCCCAGACCACCTCCCGTTTCGACCGTCTGCCCAAGCTGGAAAGCCCATCAAGGGAAAATGCAGCTCACCGAAATGAGCCGATCAAGCCCCGTTTCATCATTTGGGTGATGCAGGGACCCTTGCACTAAACGGCTGCCCCACAGGTGAATTCATCCAGCACCGTAAGCAAAATGCAGTCGTGCTCGGCAATTCAGCCCGGATTAGCACGAAGAGAACAAGCCCCCTTAAAGAAACACATGCTAATTAGAGTGCATGAATATTTAGCTTTCTGCAAAACCGTCAGAGGAAAAGTAATTGGGAAGCTAAGCCCAAGGTCTGCCTTTTTGCATCTGGGTCTTCAGTTCCCGCTGAAAACACGCTAATGTGTTTGATGCGCTGAAAAAAAGCAAAGCGTTTTATCTGAGAGCACCGAGTTGCTCTAGGTCTCTGTAGCTTATAAAGCATGGTGCAGGGTGTTTATCTGGTCCCAGCTTGGTACTCAGCCTCTGAGCATGCCGCTGCATCCAGCCGCTGTGCTGTAGTAACTCAGATGCTGAATATCGCAGCGATCACAGGATTATGAATTTGAGAGACATAAAAATTACCAACCAATTACCAAAGATACCCACCTTTCTTAAAAGGAAGAAAACCATTATGAGTCAAGCACATTACTCGCCAGCAGCCTACTGAAGAGAGCTGTCTTCTGCAGAGAGGTGGAGGACAGGACGTTGCCTGATGAGTGCAGCAAGGGTGAGGGCACAGCCTGGGAACGGAAGGGAAAGACTAACTATGTGGAACCACAGAGCAGCTATAGTTGGCATGCCACAGTGCCACAGTGCTGTGCAGGGAGCACAAGTGACAAGGAGCTAGTGGAATCTCTGCCCTGGGGGCTGTGATGTACTGCAGGGATGTGGATTTGGGCTACTCAGGTTGTGGGACAAGCTGGGTTTGATGGAAGTGCAAAGGTGCCTAGCTGTGCTGAGCTCCACACCACCACAACTGACCGCTGCATTGTGAGGCAGGCTGGGTATCTCTATGCTAGGGTGCAGTTACTTGTAGAGGTGTAGTATTATGAGACCCTCTCTTCCTGTCTGCAGGAAGGCTGAAATCAGTGTAGCCTATCGGTTGTTTTCTCAGTCTACTTTGAAACAAGATTTGTCAGGAGGAGGCTCAAGCTACATGAAAGCAGGCACACCAGGTGCAGAGGCAGCTCTCTTCTGACTGTTGACTGCTTGACATGATGTGGTAAAGAGCATCATGCCATCGAGAAACTGCAGCTCCATCCTCTGCAACATCAGCCCTCCCCACCTAGGGTGGTGGCGATGGCTCAAGGGAGCCAAAGCTGGGGCAAAAGGAGAGGGGCAGAGACCAGTTACAGGAAGGTGCATGGCATGGAAGCTTGTCTGTTTTCAGGTGAAGAAGGAAATCTCTGGTGAGTGCTGCACAAGAGGAGCTGTGGTACAGCAGGCAGCGGTATAGCTGTTGAGATTGGGAGGAAGGGCTGCTATTTAATTGCCAGCCCCAGTTCTATCAGCAAATATGAGGATGAGCTGTTGCTGGCGTGGAAGGTAGCAGATGGCCTAATTTTGAGATTCTCCCTTGCAAGAGCAAAATGATACACTGTTTTTGTGTTAAACCACAACAGTTTTTAACATCTTTGCCTAGAGCTGGGCGCTAGCTTCAGATACTACCAAGATATACTGTACAGAGGCACTTTGTGCCAGAAATGTGCTCTAGTGATAATCAGGAGAAAACTGCTTGAAATGACATGTAAAAAATAATTATTATGGCCCATTGCTTTAGTCACACGTCCCAAAAGCTGATCTGGCTAACAGAGCTTTGCAAAGCATCTTCTGCTCAACATATCATCTGGAAATTATGCCATCATTGTGTCACTGTGTCTCGCCTTGTCACTACCAGGACACTGTCTATGTACAGACACCATTTTTTTCCCTCTTCTTGGGGGAAAATAATTGTCTCTGTCTTCTGATTTTTCTCATGCTGCTTAAGCTGGTTTTGTGTAGATTTTTGCCTCAGCCACTTGCTGGAGAGCACAGGCCTTACCTTCCCAGAGACAGCTATGAAGCATTGCCATCTCATCTCTCCTTGTGCAAAGCCCCAGGCAGCACCACCACTGCAAAGGTCCAAGGTGCCCCATAACAGCTCAGTGCTCTGCAAAACTCCAGGCCTGTAGGCAAAGATGCAGAGCTTACCTGTGTCACACTAATATCTGGTGCTTGAAACTTTATATGGAAGGTGCAGGGTCCTTACTGGTGAGTCCTTATGGCAGGTGCATTTTGTCAGCTCCAGCTCTTATCTGACACCAGGGGAGAGGGTAGCATCTCTCTCAGCTGGGTCAGGTTTTCAGAGAAAACTCTGGTAAGGACTTAGTGGGAGAGAAAACTTTGACTAACCTGTAAATCTGCTTATTATTACTTATCAGTAAGTGCAAAACCCAGGGTGAGGATCAGCTTGAGCTGGAATCAAGTGAATGCTCCATTTGAGGATAACAGCCCTTTTCTTGTTGACTTTTGCAGGCTAGTGGGTATATTTTTAAGCACTTTGCCTGCTGAATATACCATGTGCTCTCTCTTCCTGTTGGTCCTTTAAACTTCATCATGGTTTGGGGGTTATTTTGGTAATAAAAGGGCTTTAATGGGTTATCTGTAAGCTTTGTCTCCTAAAGTATTAGGTTGTACTAAATCTTCTTTAAAATCTACCTTTCCCTTACTGTCCTGCTTCAAAAGACTTATCCATGCACTAGATATTTATGCTGCGGCAGTCTGTCCTTCTTCTCCCCAGTTTGCTCAGAAGTCTCCTTCTAAAAATCCCACAGCTGTGACACACCAGCCCATCTCCCTCAAATCCCACTGATTTCATGTCTTTCTCAGCCTCCAATTAAGTCTTCCTATCCTCCCCTTCAAGGCCTTCCACAATGTTAGCTTGCCTTTGATCTCATTCCTCCCACTCCTCCTCCTGTACTCCTCCAGTCATCCCTCCTTTCTGCTCATTTTATCTTGTTCTTGGATGGTTCAATCTTGCTTTTTTCTTCACATTCCTCTAATACCTCAATCCATCTCCCATTTTCTATTAGCCAAACATTTTCCCTCTTCTTCTATCAACTCTACCTTAAATCCCTATCTTTTTCTTCCTTGCTAGCACTAACACCACACATGTACTCATGCAGAGTTACCTGAGCTGTTACCCCATGTGGTTTTCCTGGAGTGTGTGTTCTTCACACCAGGAATTTGTGGTTCTCCTACAGTGCACACCCCCAGATGCAAACACACAAGGGTCTTCTGAGCAGCAGTTGCTGGTAACCATTCATTATTAATCCTGTTGCTTATACGATACACAGAAAACTCCAAACTTTCTCTAGCTGGATAATAAGAGGAATCTTTTCTGTGTTGGTATTAAGGCACACTTTGGATGCTTTAGCTAGGTAAATGCATAAAAATGCATGTTATTTAATCTTACAGTGACTTAAACTTCCTATAGGCAGCAAAGCCCTTTGAGGAACATAAATAAGAAGCATGCTATTAGAAGAGGTTTTGAGTCTCACTTCTCTGTATTGCCTTGCATTACCACATCATCACTGGCTGCATTCAAGGAGCCTTTAACATCTTTACATTCCTGCACATGACAAACAATAGGGACTAGCTCCGATATAGCAGAGGAAATATATTGGCAAGTGTCTCGCGTCCGTTTCTTGACTGTCATCAAATAGCTTTTATTCATGGCATAGCACAAGTGTCAGCCAACTGGCAAAGGCAGCCTATATTAAAAATGTTGGGGATTATTTATGTCAACAGACACAATGGAGCTTTTCTCAGTCAGTGGATCTGCACTAGTAGTGGCATGAAAATGCAGCAGGTTCTCTAGAGTCATCTCAAATCTGAGTAACTTCAGGAGGCCAACAGCTGACTGTCACTTCCAAGTACAATTAAAAAATTCATCTAGCGCAATTAGACGAGAGCTTGGATAGGTGAGAGGTTTGACTATGGATAGAAAAGGCTATCCTCTAAGGATGTTATGTAGAAAGACTAAGATGATATTTTTTTAAAAATGCTCAGATTGAAGATGGTCTGCAGGTTGTGAGCTCATGGTGGCTTCTCAAGTTTGCTTCTGATTACATAATTAGCTGATAGGTCCTTGGCCTGTTTCATTGCAGGCATTTACTATGCTATTTGGAATATGATTTCCATTGGCCATGTGATTTGTCTTTTATGGACAAGGTGCAATTTAGAAATGGATTAATTCTTTCTTCTTTTAAAAGATTAAAAAAAAATCTCTGTCTAACTGAAAATACCTTTTATTAATCTTGTGAGAATATCAATAGAAAAAAAAAAACATGGACACAAGCAGTAAAATTGCTTACCTTAAAAACATCAGGTAAAGGTGGAAAATGATGGAGGTTTCAGGTGTCTCAGGTTAACTGTTAAGGGCAATTCCCCGACCAGTTATTTCAGTCCCACTGTATTTGCAGAAGTCTATTATGTTCTGTCATCTTGCATTTTTTAGTTGTTGCTTTTAAAACATATGGCCTGTTTGTTTTCCCTCTCAATTATTTTTAAGTAGTTTAATTCTCTGAACTTGATGATGTTACATGGATATGAAATCAGGAGCAATTTAAGTGGAAAATAAAAAATTAAGGCCCATGCAAGTTATCATGAATAAGGTGACCTGATCTGCTCTGACACAGATCTATGTTCCACTTATCCGCTGGAAAACTTCGGATACTATATTTTAGTCAAAACCTAATTTCTGTACCAATGTGTGATGCAGAAGAAACCCAACCAGCAAAACCCTCAGATGTATCCCATGGCATCTCCATGACAACATATAGATGCACAGTCTGCTATATACATTGTTATCAAGACATTAACTGCTCCTAGATTTTTCCTACATGGAGCTGAAAGGCAGACCAATCAACAGGGTAGCTGGCTGCAGAGGATGTTGCTGGGATTTAAATGTGGAAACCACAGCCCATGATTCATTCTGGAGGCAAATGGAGCAGCTGTACTGAAGAGGTGAGCCTTGCACTACAGTTTCCCTTGCTGAGGCCGCTTGGTCAAGGAGAGGAATGGGCACTGGCAGGTCTCCACTGAGTCTGAAAAGTCACGTGGAGGACCTTTGCAGGGTTCTTGAAAGTTTTCCTGAAAGGCTGTTAGTGTGACTTACCAGCAGAGTGAGATAAGAATGGAAGGTAATTTGGGTTAATGAGTTATCCCGAGAGGTTGTAGGGTTTTTTCTGCGTGTGTAGAAAGAAAGGGAGAGCAATCCTGTTCTCTCTCGCCAGTGGAGAACTCTGAACTCAGTGGCAAGAGATTCACTGTCCACTCCCTGGCAGTGCGTAGGACACCAGGGTCAGCAGGCTAGGCCAGCGGCACATGCAGCCAAGGCTTTTCCCAGATGGATGATCCATTCTTCACACGCAAACGAGCAGACTAGGACCAAGAAGAGGAACCTGCCACTCACTCTGTGTATATTTGTGTGTGGTTATCTCCCCTTTCATAGTCCCTGGTGTTTATTGCACTGGATTTAATTGCTCCATAAGTTTCACGTTAAATCAAACAATAAAAGTTGCCGTGTCGTTTACTTGCTTCCCGGAGCAGTGAGGAGCAGGACCCTGGGTTGATGAGCAGTCCCATGGGGTCAGGAGACTGGCTCTTTCCTTTGGGCTGCTCTGCAGAGGGACTGACCCTGCACAGCTGCGAACGCCGTGCCAACTCTGCCTTAGGCACTGGCAGCTGCAGTGCACCAGCTCCCAGCTGGACACTGGGTTTCAGAACTGTGGTAAGGATGTACCGGCTGGGATAGCTAAACAGCGACATATCCAGTAAATCCCCCCTCCTGGCTTTCTTCCTAACCTGTCCTTTCCTCAGCTCCTTCCCCCAGTGCTGGCATGGTTTACATCCCTTCACTGAAGGGTGAGCAGCCTTGCCGTCGCGGCGGCATCTGGGCGTGCAGGCGGCCGCTCCTGCAAAGCAGCTGAAGTGCTGTAATTTCATACTCCAGCTGACGGTGCAGGAACTTGTTCATTTGCCTGTCCCCGAGCGTAGACATGGTCCTGGCTGCCGCAGGCACCTTCAGCACAGTTGCTGGAGCTCAGTTAGTGTTCAGTGGTTAGGAAACATTCTTACTATAAACAGGGCTGTGTGTGTAGCTGCCCAAGTAAAGCAAGGCTGGCCTTTTTGTACTTGTTTCTGACTTCTGGACTGGGGAAGTCTTCTTCTGCACTCCTACACGCCTCTAATTAAGGCACCTTACCTCCACTCTCTGCTGCTCAGCTTTCCTTTCTGAGAAACAGAGATAACAATATTGACCTTCTTGGTAGAGCACTTTCTCATTTTTTTTTAATGAGACATGCTACATAAAAGCTGATCATTAGGTTTTGTTTGGCTATAAAAAGCCCTCAGCTTAACAGTGGGGCAAGGTATGTTATCACCCATAAAAAAACCCTTACATTGATCTTTAGGATTTAGGGATAGACCTTTGTTCTGCTTGGTTACTTATAATCTTTGGAGTGGTGTGGCCTGGGTTTGGGGGGGGGTTTTTTGCTGCTCTGTGTGTGTGTGTATGTAATGTGTACATATGGTTGACTTTTGCTTCGATTAGGGCCAAAGATCACTTGATTTAGCTTAACGTACAGATATCAGTTGGCATCAGCTGATTGACTGGCCTGTGATCTGCCACTCGGCACATTTCCTCTGAAATATAAGGGAAATTAGTTTGCCAACAGACAAGAAATAGAGTAAGAAACCACTGAACCAAAAAGGACAAAAAGAAGGACTATGATCCCCAAGAAATAACCTGCCTTTCCTTCAGCATACACTCTATGAACGTTTTATGCTGACAGCCAGAGCTTGTCCATTCACTGCAGATAGCTTCTTCTTCTACCTTAATGTCCTGGTTTTAGCTGGGATGTAGTTAGCTGTCTTCCTAGTAGCTGGTACAGTGCTATGTTTTGAGTTCAGTATGTGAAGAATGTTGATAACACTGACGTTTTCAGTTGTTGCTCAGTAGTGTTTAGACTACAGTCAAGGATTTTTCAGCTTCTCATGCCCAGCCAGGGCACCTGACCCAAACTGGCCAACAGTTTATTCCATACCATGTGACGTCCCATCTAGTTTAGGAACTGGGAAGTGGGGGGGGGGCAGGGATTCGCCGCTTGGGGACTGGGTGTCGGTCGGCGGGTGGTGAGCAATTGCCCTGCGCATCATTTGTACATTTCAATCCTTTTATTACTACTGTTGTCATTTTATTAGTGTTATCATTATCATTATTAGTTTCTTCTTTTCTGTTCTATTAAATCGTTCTTATCTCAACCCAGGAGTTTTACTTCTTTTCCTGATTTTCTCCCCCATCCCACTGGATGGGGGGGGAGTGAGTGAGTGGCTGCGTGGTGCTTAGTTGCTGGCTGGGGTTAAACCACGACACTTAACAACACATATTTCCCTCTATGTAGCCTCTGAAAAAGAAAAGAAATTCCTTTTCTGTCCACAGGCAGCTGAAAGCTTTGTCTCCAGCCTGGACAGCATGGTGCAAGGGTGGCAGTGTTGAGGAGCGCCCAAGTTTACGGCAGATAGCACCTGGGCACGATGGAACCCAGGAGTCTTAGGCAGGTTCCTATTTAACAGCATGTCCAGTGCAGTGTCTAGCTACGCATGTCAGGAAGATGTAGACAGACAAAAAGCTAATACGAGTTCAAAGTCAAGATAATAGCAGGAGCAGCAAAGTCAAGCACCAAATAGTTCCCTGTGGCCTAATACCTCTTGTTCTGAAAAGCGGTGCCTGGGTGTACAAAGTGTGGTGAGCCCCTGGTGCTGGGCTGGATGATACTGGAGCCTCAGCTCTCTGGCTACAGTCTCAGGAAGGGCAGTAGTGGTGGGACAGCATTTACAACAATGATGATTGAGTTTAGGGTGTTTCAGAAAGGATTCAGTATATCCTGCTGGCTTGGGCTGATGTTCCTGATGGATGCCAACCATTCAGGTGAGAACAGAATAATTAACCATTCTTTCGCTTACAGATAACAGCAACAATTGGAGCTGGGCAGGCTCCCCATAAAGCTCTTCAGGAATCTGAACCGAGCAGCAGGGTGGTTTGGCTAGGGGCTAATCTACCCATTAAGGTAGAGATCAACTTGAAGGCAGCAATTTCCTTGGGGAAGACAGAAATGGAGCAGAGTCAAGAAGGCTCAGGTGTAGCTGGAGGAGCCCCCAGTAGTGTGACCCCAAACAAAAACCAAGGGAGGAATTTTGGGCATAGTGCTTTCAAGCAAATGACACTTGAAACTGCAAAAAAAGTCCCTCACGTTAAAAGTTGAAGTACAAAGGGCTTCGTGCATTTGGTGTTAATCAAGAGCACTGATGTAAGGAATTGCCCAACTCCCATGACCATTCTCAACCCAATGGAAGCAACACAAAATAACTCTCGCCCCAAACTGATCAGGGCTGTGTAACTGAAACAGGCCTGAAAATAATAATGGTCTATATATTTCTTAAGAAAAAGTTCTTCTTATTTTAAAGACTGGTAATAAATACATGCAAGAGTTGAAGGCAGCAAAGAGTTAGATAGGCTATTACTCTCCAATCAATTCATTTTTTAAGCCTTAGTTAAAGAATGCTAATTTTAAATAAGATATTCTTCTGATAATTTCTACAATTGAGGGGATGTAAATTCACATTCGTAATGAATGCTTTTTTAATATTTGATTGCAGTAATCCACATGCTTCTATTTAACAACAAGGACAGAGCTAGTATCTAATTTTTGATAACTGCTTTGCATAGCATACTCCATATGGTTAAAATTTTTGGACAACGGTTTTAGAAGACACAACTATTTGGTAGGACAGTCCTGGTGGCTGGAACAGGCTCCTTCTACAGACACAGCGCTGGAAGGCCACAGAGCTAAAAGTCGCGAATTCCAGGTTCTTTGTATTTTGTCCTAATAATCTTCTACTGTATTGTTCTAACCTCAAGCATCACCTGTTGGACTTCAAAGAAGAAGATGTGCTCATTTTACCTGTCTCCTCTTTTTAGCTTTCACCTTATCCTGTTGTCAGAGCTGGCAGGTCTTGTTCTGGTTCCCAGTCTTCCTGTTCAGTTGTACCTTCTCCAGCCTGAAAACAACCTTCTTCATCCTTGCAAGGTACATTCGATTGGCTTCCCATCCTCAAGGTGATGAGTTTAAAACCCCACAGTCTTTGGAAAATGAAATGAAAACTTCAGTTCTCAGGATTGTACATGTGAAAATCCTAGGAAAAGAGTTTTGGCGGGCTTTTGACCAATGCAATTCAGCATGATAAAAATCCTTAGAACAATTTAGCTTTTGTATGGCAATTACATGCACTGAGAGTCAATGAGAATGTGTAAGAAATGCTATTTTTTTTCTATGTGTAATATGAATAATCATCATTATCAACATTACAGAATAGGGAAGAAGACAAAAAGCAGATATTGTAGATATGTTGGTAGTAGTGGGCTGTTCATAACAGGAATATTTTTATGTGTTCCACATGGTAATATGTAAATATTTCAGTTGAGCAGAATTTTAGGTCATATATAGTTTTCTTAAGATTTATAATAAGATCAAGAATCAGATTTGCAGAAAAGCAGCAGAGTTGAGTGTAGTGCAGATGAGAAGCAACACTGTCCCCTGTGATGTCTTCAGACACCCTGAGCTGAAAGTTAGATCTAGTCAGGTGTCACATGGAATTACAGGGCAACTGTAATACCTGCTATCGACTACAGTGCTTTATCGTTAATTATTATTACTCAGATACTATGCTACCTGCAGCTTCTAGATACTGAAAGAATTTTAAGAGGGACATAGTCAGAACTTCTCAGTATAAGACCAGGAGCCAAATATTTCACCTATAACAGAGACCTGCTTCACGGCTTCGGGCAGAATATCCACTTTCCCTTCATTCTCTCTGTAAACGAGGGCTAGGATTTGTGTCTCATGGGATGTTATAAGTTTAATTTTTTCTTGTATGCATAAACTGTTTTGAAGGTGGAAAGGTCCAAGTCGTATTTCACAACAGCCTCACAATTACAAATGGAGCAGACCCTATCCCTCCTCAGAAAAGCACAAACAGCTTGGAACTCAGCAAGTACTCTAGCCAGCTAGAACAAATACAGTTTTGCAGTCCATTGATTTCCATTTACAATGCCAAGTTTTATTTGTTTTATTTTTTTAATATCTACATGCCACAACACCAACTTCTTTTTTTTTCCTTTTTAAATGAAGTGTCACTGGCACGTGGTCCTCATTAGCCCAGAGATATTTTGGGTAAGTTAAGACAAAGGATCAGCAGGCAAACAAAACAGGGCCATTTAGGATAGTGTTGATGATGCAACCCAAAATTGTTTTCTCCTTATGTGAGAGTTTAGGATTTCTGAGCATATTGGACTACTATATAGCTGCATGGACTATGTAGGGGGGGGTCTCATGCATATGTAGTCTAGATCCTAGGTGTTGTTTAACGACTCCTAACAAATAATGGTAGCAAATGCATGAATGTTACTTGGGGAAAAATTCTGCCCTCCAGTGTGACTCTCCCTGCACTCCCCAAGCATGATGGGGTGCCTGGCACAGTACTGCAAGGCATCAAGCCAGAATCCTCCTGGTGTTGAAAGGCTGATGCTGGGAGTGGATCCTGGTGTGGGGTCCTCCCCATAGAGCCTGGTTTGGGGCCATTTCACCAACTGGACATGCACCCTTCCAGCTTCCCTCTACCTGGTGTATGGGTCACTGTCTGTGACTGTGATTAAAAAGTGCCTGCCACTACTGAATGAGCAGAGGAGTCTGAGGCAGATTGGTACAGGTGGCATTGTCTCTCCTAGAGAAAGTGGGCTATTGCTGCTGCTACAGGCACTAGGACAGGTGGAGATGGCTGGGGAGGGAGGGGGGGGAGAGAAGGAGTAGCTACTGTTGAGAGGAGCCATGCACTGATACCCTCTAAACTGTTGGAAGACAGAAAGTTGTTGCTGATGATAGAAAGTATGCACAATACCTAAGGGTTGCAAAGAGAATTTGACCTATCAGTGATTAAATATGGGGAAATTTGCATTGTCATTGCTCACACTGAGTGGTGCTTATGGGTAAATGGAAGATCGGGCCGTCAGCTTCTATGAACCCTAACTCCCCTCTGAAAGGGAGATGGCCATTTTCCCAGCAATGGCCCCAGCTCTTTCGGTTACAGCCAGTCAAGTCCAATGACATCAAATACTTATCTGGCACAGAACTTGGGCTGTCTGAGTACATTTTATAACCAACAGCATATCAAATCCTTTGGACCTGATGACAATCTCTCCTTTGTTGTCACATCAGTCAGTCACTTTAACCCAGATTCTCGGTCAGTTCAAGGAAAGAAAATGGTGCTTCAGAGAACTAACTACTGCAAAAGTACTTTAAAAAAATGAGTAGAAGGAAGGCAGGACTAAAACTCATCACAAAAGATCCCACCATAAAATCAGGAGAACACACAAGGAGCATCAGATGACCTCACAGCAAGAGGCTGTGTTGCTGGTTTGCGTATGGTTTCTTTGCAGGGGCAGACCTCAAATCATCCTGAATTGAGTCTTTGGGCTTGCAGTTAGTTCAGAGCCTCAGGTCTGATCTGTTTCTGTAACAGCACTTATATTCCTTTTCTAAAAGAATTTCTGTCTGTATAACAGAAACTTCTAGCACTATGAAAGCAGACAAACTTTGGAAATCAGATTTCCCAGGTGAAGCATGAAAAGGCAGGTCCAAGGCACCAGTCTCTTCCAGTTGTTGTTGCCTGACCACAGGCCCCTGTAATCTGGCAGGCAGATACCACCTCCAGAGGGACTCTGGGTCAGGCAGCTCCTGCCTGCGTTTTCTCTAGCATCCAGAACTGGCACGATACTTTAATCCACCTCTGATTTTGCCTATTGAATGTGCAAGGAAAAAACAACTCTTAAGGTTAGCAGAGGGCTATGCATACAAGCATAGCACATTAACAAAACCACTCCAATTAGCTGGCAGTGGGGGGTAGGGGGAATGACAAAAATGAGAATAATTTTGCTCATCTCTGCACAAGACTAGAAACAGTGAGAGAAAATGATAACTTGACCCTAAATTATTCAAAGGAAGCAAAGAAATAAAATATAGGCTAAAGAAGAATTCTTCCTAATAACTTTAACTAAAGAGTAATGCACATTAACATATGAGGACTGGAAGATTCTGAGAAATAGCTGGAAGGAAATTGCATGCCTATAATCTTGGAGGAAAATGTAGGAACTCACTTAATTTAGTAATATACCTGGCGTGCTTCAAGAAAGGGAAAGTTTCTACACTGTATTGGCACTACTCTTGACCATATCATGTGCAGAATAGATAGCTCAAGGAACAGGTAAGGAATAAAAAGAGGCTTTTTAATGTTTAGAGGGATTCTGCCATGGAGGTTTTTTTCAGAAGGTATTTCTGAGTGGGCTGGAGTGGGAGAAATGGTCGGAAGCCCAATATGATCATTCTCATTTGCAAAGTCACATATTAAATAATGATTAGAGGTATAAGCTACCCCAGCTATGGAAAATAGTGTACTTCTGGGCGTTTTCTTTAAGAGATCAGCAGGCGTGCCTTTGGGAGTCTCCCCAGTCCTTGGAAACCTGGCAAGAACCTTTGATATTTCCAAAGTTGGGTACAAGTATCTGAGTCTAAGCTGTTTATTTGTAAGAACAAAAAGTGAGCAAATAAAGAAAAAAAATAGACCCAAACATGTTGCTTAAGGATGTGTCACAGAACTCATGACATCATGTGTAGAGCTACTTCTGTGGCAATGGAGTGCAAATTCCAAATGCATTGCTAAAGCTTAAAAGCAATTATTGTCTGGAAGGCTTGACAATCTTGTGTCTGTTCTAGCAAGCGTTTGAACACAAACATGCCTGCGTGCAGACATGCATGGGCCATCTTAGCTGCTAGTTCCCTTTGGGGCAGCATCAGCTGCAAGGACAAAAGCAAAATAAGCACAAGGATACGAAGACTCTCTCAATCCTCGTTATTTTCATTACAGCAGTTTGCAATACAGTAGTCAAAGCAGCAGTTATTCTGCAAACAGAGAGCTCTGGTCTAGTGCTGTCAGTCTCACACCCACTGTTCGTGAACACCTACATTCCCTTTAAAAATAAAATTGTAAGAGCTCTGAATACAAATGTGTGAAACTTTTACTATTTAAAGGGATCTTCTGGAGAAACTATGTCAAATATGTAGCTCTTCCTAAAATGCCAGTGGCACCCAGGATTACTCCTTCAGCAACCGCTGCTTCCTGCAGCCAGCCAGTGGATGGATGAAGCTCACATCCTGCACGGGGCTACCCCTTCTCCCAACTGCCCGCCTCCTGCCATGCTCCGCTTTGCTACTGCTGAGGTGAAAGTATTTCCTGAAGTTGGGAAAGGACTGGAAATCGCATGGGTTTCCAGCTGGCAAACTTAGCAGTTGCCCTGAGTGATTAAAGCCGGTGGCCTGGGGATGAGTGGCGGGAGGCGTGCTTGCTGCCTCCAAGTGATTCTCCAGAAAGGGAGAAGCAGCCGGCAGGAGAGCACTGTCGGCAAATACCACCCACCCCAGCATCTCAGCTTTCTGAAGCTCTGCTAGCTTCAGACAAGTGTGGTTGCAGAATATTGCACAGCCTGAGGGTCAGGGAGGTGTGTAGAGAGGGCAGGATGATGGAGGATGACAGCGCGGGCACTATGCTGGGTCTGTAGTGTCCCATTCAGAGGTTCAGGTGCACCCTTGACTGTCCCTCTGCTCAATGAAGGTAACAACACCTGATATCCCCTTTGCCAGGTAAGCTGATAGCATGAATGGGATGTTCACCCCATCACAAAGCACTAAATATTCCTGCTCTGACTTACGCCAGTTCCGAGCTATTGTCAGAAGAACCATTAGCTGCTTACATCAAGACATTAACCCAAATCCTGGCTCCAGTGAGGTCAGTCATAAAACTCAAATTGATTTCAGCGGCAATAGAAATTAGTCTCCTAGACAGTGGTCAAGAGGGAGGAGTTAGATGGCAGTTTGTCATTGCCTAACAGTGCAAGTTTAAATTAAATTCACTCAAGTTTTGGGACATACTGAAATTCTGTGTGTGAGTGTGCATACAGCACTGAGGCATGGCAGTTATGGCACTAGGAGACCTAGTGTTGGTAGCTACTGAAAATTATTTCCAAACTTTCCTCCAAATACAGATGACTACTTCAGGAACTGAGAGACATGGACATCCTGCCTCTCAGCTGTATGAGTGACAGTGTCTCATCTATCTCATATTGCTTAGCGCTGTGTTCTGTTCATTTAATTACTCAACCAGACAAAAGTATTGAATGGTGTTTCAGAATTCTTTATTACAATATATGCTTTCCAGTCATTATCTCGCATTCTCTGATAGTAGTGGGGGAAAAAACCCTCCTCCTGGGTATTTCCTGCCTGTAAGAGTATGCACCTCTTAGAAATGGATTTTGTTCTTTAGACTTTTTTTGTTTCCAGTTGCATTTAGATTGGTCTCAAGAAGATGTGCAAATCTCTGTGAGTGCTCTTCAACGTACATTTACATTTTCCCCTTGCTTTTAAGGAAATGCATGCGGACTAGATTTATTTCCTATTTGCCTTTCATTTCTCTGTAATTTCCCATTGTGACCACTTTTTGAACACATTCTTTTCAGACTCCCTCCATTCTGCGCACATATGAAATAAGTCACATTTCATTCTATCTTGGACCTAAATTTTACATTCATCATTAATCTGAACTGTTTCCTCTTAGATTGCATAAGAAAATCTACAGTTCAGAGTCATATCTGCTCTCCTGTGGTAATACAAGTCTTAGATTTATTATAATTGCTAACAGTAAATACCATATCCATTTTTAGAGAATGATCCAATCTGCTTGTATTTCCTGATCTTCTTCTCATTCCTTTGTTATGATATGCTTTCTGCCTCTTAATTGTTTCCATATGAAATGGCCTTAGTCAAAGGGGTTGCAATGAATAACATCCATTTCAAAATGTCAGCATTTTGGTCACAGCACATAACCACGAGCTGGTTACTCCCTGCATACAGTAGCACTCCTTAAGGACAAGTAATAAGTTCTGCGGTCTTGTTAAGTGAAAAACAGTAAAGACCAAATGTTGCAGACAAAAGGCAGCTTAGTAAACATGACTTCTGCCTTTTTAGCCAATAATCTTGATCCCATTTTTTATTTCTGCACAGCCATAAAATTTTACTTTCCTGTCAGTATAGCTGAATAGTATTAGGAACTAACTTAGCTTCTCTCCTGTGGACTGTGTTTAAAATGTCTTTTGTCAAATTACTTGGGGGGGGCCCCTTTTATGTTTTCAGTACTGAGGCTGCTTTATTGAAGTGTAAATCTGGGCCCCTTCATCAAGGCAGAAAGCTCTGCTGGTTCTGCTGCATTTCTATGACTCGGTACAGGGCTGGATGCACTTAACTGAGAGGTGCGAAGGAGCATCCTGGAAGAGATGGAAGCTAAATATATTCTGCTACAAGATTTCTTCCATTCCTCTCTCCACCCCCAGATCCCAGAGATTACAATGGTTTATGCAGGGTTTTAGCATATGCAGCTAATGGTGGAGGGAGGAGAATCCCCACGAATAAAGAGCTATAGCCCAGTACCAGCACAGCACACAGCCTGAAATGGTGCCAGGGTGGGTTTTGAGGGGAAGCACTCCCATCGTTGCTTCCAAAGAGAGGTCCTACACAATTATTTTTAGGAAAGGATCCCTGGCTATAAGGAGATCCTTCCCTGCAGCTTTGATCTAGGCACCTGGACAAGGTGCAGAAGGGATAGGGTTTCCTCCAGACCCCCTGCACTTAGTGTTTCCTTTTGCTTAGCTCTAAGGGGCTTCCCAGTTTGGGGAGTTTATTTTGTTTCAAATCACTCTTTGACACCCAGCTATCTGTATGCATCGCATGGCTTAAATGCTCTGGTTAGTCCTCCCAAGGCCAGGTGCCTGATGACATGCTTTCCGTCTCTTATGAGAGCATCGCCTTATTCGTGTTTAAGGAGCCCAACTCCACATAAGCACAAAAAGCAAACAAGAGTTTCCTCTCATTTGCCCCTGATTTTATGCGTATATAATTCCACTAATTTCATTTGCATGAGAACAGAAACAGATCCCTAGTCTCTTGGTAGAAATGATTTTACAGGGCTGTTATCCAAACCAGAAGGCCGAGCAGGAGTCTACTTCACGTGCACAAACCACCACAGCAGAAGTGACATGCAAAGTGGTTATTTTATTCCCATGCTATATTTTCATGCACATTTATGTATGTTGCATGTAGTGGGATGGGGGCAGAGGAGAACAACAGCTGAGCACCCCTCCCTCGTCCACACGTGAAAGTTGTGTAGGTGACTGCTTTTATCTCTAGGTACACAAAAGGAAATTAAACCATTAGAAGGGATACCTCAGAGCTGTGAACTCCGAGGGGAAGAAATTACTATTGGTTTGACAGGTCTGTAAGTGAATTACTTATTTATGTAAGTCAATAGATTTAATATTAACCACAGATGAAAAACGCAAGTTAAACACACTTTGCAAACACATGCATTGCCTTCTCATTTACTCGAGAATGGGTCAAGTTAAAATTGCTCCTGGTACAGATACACAGATAATCAAGGCGGGAGAGCTGAAATGAGGAACAAATGAAAGCAAACCAAATTGCTTTTAAATGTTTCAAATGAGTACACTGTTGGAAGTGCTATAAAAGATAACACAAAAGAGCCAGCTAAAAATCATGGCTCAAGCTCAATTTTTTGCAAGCAATCATAAATCTTAACTTCAGCAGCTTTGTGCTCGTCTGGGGGCACTGGACAAGTGAAAAAAAGTTGACCTCATCATCATGTGAAGTTTCCTATTCCTGTCCTAAGTTATCATTAGTAAAAGCAGGCAGTAAGAATTCCAGTTGTAAACAGTGATGTGCTGCCAATGTTTCAGCAACGGTAGCCCACATTTTTTCCTCTCTGCAGCTGTAACGCAGCTTGTGCGTAAGGGGCTCAGTGGCTGCAGAGGAGAAGGCTGCAGGCAAGCCCTCCCTTCATTTGCTTCTCTGGTGAAACATAAACATCCTTTCTTAGGCATAACTGAAGAGGGAGATGCTGTAGTTTGGCAAATAGACTTTGAGAGTCATAGGGTCTTGTTTCTGTGCAACTGCTCACAGAAATAGGAGCAAGAAGCCCTTATCCTCTCCTGCACCCACTCCAACTGCACAGCATAAAGACATGTCTGCAAGTCTTGCACTCTCCCAACTCATTCTCAGAGCTCGTAGCCCTTGTCCAAATCATCCTCCTGGGAGAGAGGCAGGACACTTGCTTTTTGGGTGGCTGACCAAGGACCATATGGGTGGCATTGCAGCCCTTCCAGCGAGAAGTTAATCCTGAAAATTGGGGTGAAATTCAGCACACTCCAACCACTGTGGGCTAGACATTGGTGTGGAGCTGAAGGACCTGATGCAGCAGAACAATTAGTTCCCTTGCAACATGTCTGCCCAAGGTGGCCAGCGTGTGCTTCAGCATGCAGCTGCCACTCTTACTTGCAGGATGGCTCCCTCAAATTTAGTTTTAAAAACACGGGGATTGGTGACTAGCTATCTCACTACTCGCCTGACAGTTTTCCTTGGTGCAATTAAAAATGTCTCCAGAATGTGTAATAGGAGTCAACTGAATTTTTAAAGCAGACAATGTACATCAGGTTGAAAAATACACTTGGTATCTGCTATCCCATAATTGAAACAGCCAAAGAGAAAAAAGCCCTAGTTAAAGAAAATCAGAAAAAAAGAGCTTTGGAGCAAATTCCAGGGATAGTAACCTCCCTTTTAAATGTGTCTGTGCAGTCATCATCTTGGAGAACCTTGAAAATGTTTGTATTTTTTTCCTGCTTTACATCCTTAAAAGTATCCCACTCGTTTTTGTTTTTTCCTAGGCCTAGTCAATATTGTCATTTAAGCAACCAAAGGAGGTCTTCTACACAATTGGAAAAAAAAAGTGCTTCTAAATTGTGCGAATACTTATTTCCAAAAATAACTAAAACTGCTGTAGTTTCAGGGACACAAATGATGCATTTTGAAACAGGTCTAAATGTTTATTTAAATGAGAGAACATGCTAGCTCTGGTCTACTGAAAATAATGGGCATTAAACCCTGTAAAGCATACAGTCCACTGAATAAAAAGTAGATTATATTTTAAAGAGAGATCTGTGATTTAGTGATCTACTGCAGTTTCAAAGCAAAAACCACGCACTTTGAGGCTTAGGAAAAGAAATAACTTTTTTGGTAACGATGCATTTATTTTGATTTCAAAACTTTTTTAGGACTTATTTTAATAAGAGAACACAATAAATTAAAGCAAGAGTGAAAGTGAATGTTTATTGTGCCCTATAGAAAAGTGTCAATCTAAAGGCAGATTGTCAGCTCCTTCACTCAGTCTTCTCTGTGTCGCTCAGTCAGCATAGTGAGGCTTTAGTATGGTCTTACCCAGCCAGTGGTGGATTTCCTCCGAGGCTCAGGATGTCCACAGAGGTAAGAAAGCTGCCCCATGCCCCCGACTACCTCCATCGCCCAGCGAAGGAGATGGCATGAGCGGTTAGAGGCAAAGAGATGCGGCCTGAGCAGAACAGGATTGTGATACTTGACTGCTTGAGCAGCTAGCACTAATTTGAGCAGCCCAAAGGTCACAACTATTTATGCAGATAAAAGGTCAATGGCAAGCTGGCATGTGGCTGCAGGCTATCTTGGTAAGTACTTCACCCGGAGCACTGATACAGGCTTCTGATTCACAGTTTGTCTTTCTGCATAAACTTTTCAGGCCCAGCTTTGGCTGAGATAAAACATCTTGGGGAAAAAAAATCTCTGCCATGGGAGTTGACACAGTTAGGAGCTAGATGCAATTTTTGTGGCTCAGGCTCATCTGTTGCTAAATCAAACCTTTGAATCATTATTTATAAAAGGCAGCCAACTTCTGAACTGTTTGCTCGGTATTTAGTCAGCCCTTATGTGGATAAACTCCTCTGAAAGCATGCCTGAGCACAAATAGAGGAAAAAGTGAATAAGATGCTCAGGATGTGACCCACTGAAAGAAAGCCTGCAAAATGCCTACTGACTTCAAGAGAGGTGGGGTTCTTCAGCTGTCTGTATGTGGACAAAAATCACTTTAAACATGCAGGACCTTAGAGCACAAGGCTAAGTGATATGGTTTGAATTTCCAGAGCAGTTTCGGTTTAGGTGAAACAATGTCTATTTGGGTGAAAAAGGGAAGTAGATATACTATGTTTAGATTAGTCAGATTCTATACTATATTTGAAATTTTATAGTTGAGAAGTGCTTCATCCTTTGCTGTCATTAGAAAATGAAAACATATTTTAACCTTCAGTTCCAGCAGCTGTCTGTCTGCCTGCACCAATTTTAAACAAAATCCTTTTGCGTTCTGTTGTAAATCAGTCCCATACGCCCTGGTCCCCAATAGGAAGTATGCAAAATATTTTGTAACATTTCATTCCCCCCAAAAAAAGGTAATGGGAAAGCATCATTATATTGATTTGGATTTCATCACAGACATATTTGGCACTATGCCCTAATTAAGGTTGCAGCAATAACTCTATTATAAGCACTGCTTTGCCTCCCCCAGTAATTTTTTAATAGGAGTTAGCTATTATTCTGTTATTTTTGTTTGCTAATAAAGAAAAAATATGTTAGGATAAGAACCTCCCATGTAGCAAGCCACCAAAACTAATTGTCTTCAGACCTGGAAGAGCATATTTTTCCTCTAGCAATCTCTCCCCATCAAAATGGAGAATTACCAAGTTCTTCCTTGACCACTGTCTTCCTAGATCTTCACACGAGGGGAAGTTTAAACAGTTGCTCAGATGCATTTTGTCAAGTTTATTAATTCCATCATGCTCCTTCTTTGCTCCATATTTTGTGGGCTCGGCTTTGGGCAAACTGAAACCAACAAGTAACAATGGCATAGCCTGATTGGTGAATAAGCATGTGTTTTCCCACTGAAAATGGCAAAATCCTAGCCACTGCGCATTTGCAAGTACTTTCTCGGTCATATTCTTCAAACTGAAGAGAGTCTGCATTCAAGACTGAGGTTCATTACCGTGTCCGCAGAAATGCAGCATGCAATTCAAATGGCTTGTGACTCATGCAGTGCAGCTGTAAGTGCTGTGACGATAATAATTGTGTGGTGGTTCTCAGGGACGAAGGCTTCTGGCCTATGTGTGGAAGTACAGTACAGGTGACTCCTGAAGACTTTCTCTTTCTCTTACAGCTCATCAAAGGAAAGAAAAAGCTGCCTTTCCAGAATCTGAAGACACTGGAATACATTCTGCAATTTCCTGGACTTTATGCTACCTCTTGTAAGTGTTATGTTATTATTTCCAGTCCGTGGAAAACAGGACTGTGCTATAGATGATGACTGTGGGATTTCTGTTATCTTGGAGCAAATATAGGTTTTATGCTTTCCCTCCTATTAAGGTATTTTAGAAAATGAAACACAGGAAAAGCAAGATCTTTCTCATTTAGTGTTGAGGGCCTTTTTTTCTTGTACTTCAAGAACGTGGTTTAGAAAGGGATCTCCTACTGCCTCTGCCCAGGCAGCTTTCTCATATTCTAGACTGATACGCTGGTGAGATGAAGACCTAGAGCTGTTTTCCTCACAGGAGTCCAGAAAATACTGCAGGTTTATGGACAATGTTCCATCAGAAATCCTCATAAAATGGAAGCAGTTGTTTATCTCTTAAAAAAACAAAACAAAACAAAAAAGATTGTGAATCCCGCTGGCTTTCTACTCTTAATCCTAGTCTACAGCCTATGATCAGATCTCACATCTTCCTCCAGCCTCTCTCAGTTTTATGCGAGTGCACCTATCCACTTTTTTGGACTTTCTGGTCTTGTTTCATTTTAGTGAGTGGTCACAATATAGTTAAAGACTCAGGTTTAAGTCACCTGAATCAGCTTTACAACATCTAGCCTCGAGCAGGGGAGCCATGTAATCCCCACAATAGAGCTTTGTATCTGCTAACTGCAAACCTGAATGGCTTCTTGAGTGGGTCCAGCAGTTCGTGTTAAGCACCACGCTGTTATAGCTGCCTTGCTATCCATATCTGAGTTACTTAAATGCTAATTTGGATGTGCCTGCATCGCCTTCAGCATTGACACAGCTGCGCAACATAATATTCTGAAAGCGTGTAATGTAGTCCCTGCTACCTGGGACTTGGACCATGTAGTGCTCTTGTCTATGCACTTCCCACAGAAACCGAAGTGGGGGAAGGAATTCCTGTCCTATTCTGTAGGGAAAGAAGTGCCATCCCAGGGATTTACAGGCACTATGCAGTCCAGGTGTGAGTGCTTCAGGGATCAGGCACAAAGTACAGGGCAAGGCTTTCACCATGCAAGGAAAAAGCGCAGGTATTCCCACAACCCTGTTTATATTAGAGGCAGTGTCTTCCATCCAACACAGAGGTTTCTCAACAAACCTCTATTTTTTCCTAAACGCTGCTGCCATCCAGATGAAGCGAGGGTAGCTGGATGAGCAGTCTGTCCAATTCCTCCCAATTCTCAGCATTCTGGGTTGTTTGATCAATAGATGCTCTCAGGTTACCAGAAATAGGGATGTCTCATTTAGCACCTAAAAATTTTGCACACAGCAATGTTTTTCCTTGCTGAGAGCTGAATGGGCCTTCCAAGTATATCTGGGTGGCTAAATATTGATTTACAACCCTAGTTTTATTCCCATAAAGTTGGAGCTGGGGATAAGGTCTTTCTCAGGGTGGTGGGTTCTCTATTACAGACAAAGCTGGAAAAAATTAGACCCATTACGCAAAATCAGCCGTGAGCTATTTTCTGTCTGTATGAAGCAGTTAGATAAATGCTAAGTTTTGGTACTTGCTATACGTAAAGAACTTTTTTCTTCTTACCTCAGAAATTCACTTATAAAATTTGCAATTAATTTCTAATTAGGTTGTTCAAATTATTACTATAATCTACACAGAAATGACATAGCAAGACTTGAGGAGGCAGCTACAGCATTTTATACCATTGCACAGTAGTCTGTATACATCAGTCCACATGATCCATTAAAGTATTATTAAAATGAAAGAATAAATTCAATTTACATAATATTAAATATACCACATACAGGAACTGTGAAAATTGCTGGCATATACAGCTTATCTAACCTTGTAACTCAAATTACTTTTCTAATTTGTTGCCCCAATCCTGAAAGTGGACTTTTATAAGACTACATTTCTGCGGGGGGGAGGAACAAACCACAGTGCACAAACATTGACAAATCTCTCTATACCAGAGAGAGGAATTATCATGTTAAAAAGTCCGAATTGATAGAGCTATACTGGACCATTGCAACAGACAAATTACAGTCAATTCCCATTACTGCTCTGTCAGAGGTGTCAGAGTCACAGCCCGCAGCTGCGGCAGGTCATTTGATGTTATTTCCCTGCCTGTCGTGGCACGTGCAGGCTGCAGAGAGTGTCAGCTAGGCTGCTGGAAAGCAATTCTGCCTCTCTAGGCTACCAAGAGAGGACCCTGGCCTCGAAATACCTGAGAAGCTACTGTTTTATCTACCTGCGATGGCTGACAACCTGTTTGTGAGAGGGGTGAATTCCCCCACCCCATTAATTTCACTGGCGTGTTCGCTTTAATGCTTAGTAATGCCGCTGTAAGTGTTGGTGTAATTTCACTGCTAGTGTAATTGCAAGTTAACTTCGTGGCTGATCTCTTCAACAGATGGAAGGAGGGTGGGGGTGGTGATGAAACCCACAGGAAATGGGTGCTGCTGGAGGAAAATGCAGATGGAAAAAAGGAGACATAAGAACAGAGAAAGGGTAGAGAAAGAGATCGAGGAACCAGGAGGCATAAAAACATACGGCAGAGACAGGATGCTCTGAATGACCACTTCTTCTGCCTTTATAGAAAATTGAATGTAACTAAAAAGAGTATGAAGAATTTAATAAATTACAGAAACCCAATACTTCAGTGGACATACAGAGAAATAAGCGGTATGGTGGTCAGGTTCTCTGGGACCTGAAATCCTTGCATTCAAGTCCCTGCTCCTCAGCAGACCCTTAGGCCACAATTAAAGAGCCTACATTTTATTTACACTGTGGGCCTCACGTTTCCTACAGTCTCCGTGCTCCTGAGATGGCCAGTGGCAAACTCCAGGAACAGGACTCAGGCAGAACATGCTGCCTAAATACAGCCCTTCCATATACTTTTAATCAAATCTCTCAGGACCTGCTTCACAGAAATGTTTATATACCTCATCTCAGTTGATTCCTTGAGCCTTGGCACCTGAGTAACCCACACATGAACCTGGGTGTCATGATGTTTTGCCTCTCTGAGATACTGTGAGGATAAAGGAGAGGTGCCAAGGAAAGGACTTGGTAAATCAGGCCCAGCACCATGCACATGCAGGCATTTTGTTGCCAGGACCCAAGCCAACATCTCCACAGGAGATGATTTTGCTCCACACAGATACATCAGCACTCTGCTCCAGATTTGAGGGTATGACATACATGCACCCTGAGTGGTGCTATGCCACTTTTATCCCAAATCTGGAGCGGGTGATGAATTTTTTGGTCAAAAACTTGTCTGCAGTGATTCACGCCTCTGGGACTGTAAAGAAGTTGGGAACGTCAGAGCAATCGTTAAAACTGAACCAAAGGGGGCACGGGGAGGAGTAAAACCGCCTGAAGCCATCTTGATGCCTCATCTATCTGCATCAAGCATAGCCTGACCATAGGTGGGGATCTGCAGAGGTATAAGGACATGTGCATAACAAAAACCTTGGCATTTATTGCTTTCTCTGAAAAGTATTTTATTCATCTAGGTATATATAACGCATTGAAAAAATGTTATCAGCGTTTGAAAAGACAATAGTTTAGATGTGCTTGATTTGTGGACTATAAATATGGTTAAGTGGAAAGGAGGCCTAAAAAACTAGTGTATCATGAAATAGTAACTGCAGATTTAAAGGCTGAACGCCAAATTTAAGTATATGGTGTTGTTTTCTGCATTCCCTATGGTCACAAAGTGAGGTAGAGAGGACGAGAGGCACTGGGCTTGATGAAGGGGTCTCTGATTATTTTAAGAAACCAGGCCTTGTTCTGTTGGGGTTTTTTCCCCTCATTTGTTCCTGAATTTGGTGGACACCAGATTAGCTCTGAAGAGAGCAGGCCTGAGAATTTCCAATATTCAGAGGGAAAAACTCACAGAACTTTTGTTAAGAGTTTGTTCATGCCAGTCCCCTCCCAAGCACATCCTATTTATATGGCCAAAAAGACTGCAGAGATGAGCGAAACCTCTTTAGTGTGTAAAGTGACAGCCATTGCTCTAGTTTGTGTAATAACAGTAATGAGTAAATAGGTATAAAATACTATTTAAGTACTGTATAAACATCAACTAAATAATTCTTGCAATAGATATGGAAGTAGTTAATTTTTATTGTAACATGACTGGTAATTTGTATCCAAACTTACATCAGAAAACTCGGGCTTGGGCCACCCTAAGTTTGGTAACATATTTATGGTCCCAAAATAAGCATCGTGGTTTTCAGAGATGACAGGTAGGCCTGCTTTCACTGAACTCAGCCAACACTGCAGCTATTTGTTGAATTATCTGTAGATTTTAAGCACACTATATGCTTTTGAAAATGTATTTGCAAGTTTGAAAATTTTGTCTGGAGTAATTTGCTCAAATGCGTCTTAAGAGAAAACCCTGGTAAGACTCCAGATTTTAGCTCAGAATTGCCAGCCGTCTGTCCTTCTCAGGCACAAGACCAGGCCGTACGTGGTTTGTCACAAGGAAATCAGTTCTTTTAAACAATGCTACCAGCAATGAAGCATCTCCGGCTTGCAGAGCGAGGTGGGAATTTTTCTGGACTGTGCCTGATGCAGAGCGAGTTTCATTTAGTAACTCCGTGGGTGCGACTTTCCGGAGCACAGCGAGATAACGCTTGAAATGTTCTGGCAACGCGCTCTTGGGGATAAGTTTTCCAGGTGCACTTCGGTGAAGTCTCAGAGTAACACACCACGAGAGACTGCAGCCAACACCAGGCCGCAGCCCCACTTCGAGGCCTGCGGCCCGGGGTCTG
>NW_010972962.1:7550018-7550273 GCF_000737465.1 Haliaeetus leucocephalus | reverse complement strand
AGCATCTCCCGGCCCGGGCCGGACCCCGCCGCACTGGGCCGCGCCGCGTCGCGTCGAGCCTCACGCACTGCGGGCAGGGGGAGGGGTAACCACTTTCCAGCCCAGACTGTGCATGTCCAAGTGACGCATTGCAGGTACGAATCCACCAATCAGCGCCCTCCTTCTGGAGTCTTTGCACTCCTCGGCATTTTTTCTAAAATCCTCTTCCGCCCAGAAAAATAATCCCCCCAGCCTATTCCTCCGGCACCGCCACCA
>NW_010972962.1:7440846-7550008 GCF_000737465.1 Haliaeetus leucocephalus | reverse complement strand
CCCCCGTACCGTTTCACAAGCGCACCCCACCTCTTTCCCGCACCTCGCCCCTTCCTGCGCCCGGGCTTGGGGGCTGAGGGGCAAAAAGGGCACGCTCTCGGGGTGCGGGGGGGGGGCCTGCCGAGAAGAGCGGGAGGAGCCGGCACTTCTTTCGCAGCTCCATTCCCCGCCGGGGAAAGGGGAGGGGGGAGGGAGCGGCGCGGAGCGATCCTGGAGGGCTGTGAAGAGGTTTATGAGGCACTGCTGGCGACGAGGCAGAGCTCAGTGTGAGGCGAGCTGCAGAGCGGGGCGGTTGGTCGTGTGCTCCTTGCAGCCGTTAGCTTCCACCACACCCCATAACCAGGCCGAGCCACCATGGTGAGTCCCTGGGGATGGGGTAGTGACAGAGCTTTGCGGGTGCTAGTCTGGTGCCTAGTGTGTGTGTGGGGGGCGGGGATGCCTGTGGCTGGGTGCGAGGAGGTAGGAGAGGGGCAGGTGGTTTGGCTGGTGCGGGGTGAGGTCGTCTGCAGAAGGGTAGGGGTGAAGGTGTCCTTTGCTGTGGCCGGTGGGCTCAGCCCGGCAGCGGGGGCGGGCTGGGGCGGAGGGTCCTGCTCGGAGGTGCTGTGTGCGTAGGAGGAAGTGGTGGTGGACGAATCCCGCCCGGGTCCTTTTCCCGCCCTGGGGCGTTGGTGTGGATTCAAAATTCAAACTGCCACTCCGTTCGAGCGCCATGACGCTTTGTTGGGGCGTGTGTCGGGGAGGGGGGGCAAGGGGTGGGGAGCGGCAGATAACGGTCCCTCCTGGGAGGAGACCCGCCTTGGGGGGTGCCGGGAGGGGGCAAGTAGCCTACCATGATGGTACCAGCTCCGCTTTCTTATCGCTTCCTAACCTCTCCCCCCTTCCCGGCAAGCCGGCGTGTGCGGCTGAATGGGGCTGGGGAGCCAGCGGCGCGGCAACGGCTGCTGCGAGAGCTTAAGATGTCTGGCTCGCTAGCGAGGTGTGTTGCGCCTGGTAATAATGCAATGCGGAGCCCTGCAGCTTCTGAGCAGCATGATGATGAGGGGCACGCTGCCTCACTGCACCATCTCCCTCCTTGCTAGACCTCTTGTCAGCTCAGGCTGGAGCCGCTCTCCTCTGCCGATTTCATGATAACGCCTTGCTGTCGGTGGCTGTCTTGAACAAGGGATTTTTTTTTTTAGCAGTTTTGGCTTTCCGTTTTGGTCATTGCGGTGGACAGTCCTGCATTTTCTTGAGCAAGCACAATTTATTTTTCCTAGCAATACGTTTGTTTAGGATTTTAATCAACTGTTGAAATAGAACACACTTTGTGGAATTGGAGAATTGTTTCGAATTCGGTCTAAAGCATATGCGTTTGGGCTTTTTAATTAAAACAAGTGGATACTGAAGCACATACAAAGATGAACAATTCTGTTGCAAAAGCAGCACCAATGACCACTTAGTACTATCTCTGCATTAAGAGAAGATGCAGTATAGTGGAATTACCTTTTCATTCATTACATGCTTTTAAGGAATCAGATCATCATCCACTCACCATGTCTAATGTGAACGCTGGGTACTTAAAATTAAGGGTTTTTTCTGAAGTGCTTTCTCTGGGCAAAGAAATTAGGTGAACAGAAGGCTGAATTTGTTCTTTTGCTTGAATTGTGAACCTGTACAGCAAATCATCTCTAAAGGAAAAAAAGCAGTGAATCTAGCCGCAAAAGGCTTACTGCTTTTAGTCATCGCCTGTACAGACCAAAAATGGAGTATCTTCAAGCAAGGTCTATATAAAAATGGGTGTGTCCAGGAGGCACAGTGACATTCTGAATGTGGTTATAGTTCATCCTGACAGACCAGACTGGCTAAACCTGTGAATATATGTTGTCCAGAACTGCACACGCTAGATAAAGCAGAATGCTTTGCTCCCAAAATAAGCTGACCTACTATAAGTGTAGTTTTAGCCCTTGTATGCTAGTCTGTGTAGTACTTGTTCTTTGGTTAATCTTGCCAGAACAACACTGTCCATTCAGATCTAACACCTGTAAAGTATACCCAAATGCCAAGTTTTGGAGGGGAACAGTGTCATCTGTTCTGTGATTTGCTGATAGCTCTCTATTGGGCAGCATTAGTCAGCTCTGTTGAGGATCTTCCAAACTGATTACTGCATAGCAGCTATGACTGTAATGAAACACTACCTCTAGAGGCTGCTTGTGCCACTGAAAGTGCTGCGCGCACACACAAGAGCTCCCCTTCTTTCCTAGGAGGCTTAGATTATTTGTCAGCCCTTCAACATAATCTGGGGCTGGGAGGATGCAAGCTATTGCAGTGAAAATGAAAGTGCTGCAACATGGATCGGAGAATGCTGTGTCAAAGCTATGATGGGTTCCCTGACTTTATCAAAGGAGGTTTTCAGGTGGATCTTGGCTGTAGTAAGGGGCATATCAAAACTTCCCTATAGGCATGTTGCAGTTGCAATTTAACTGTGTGTTTCTGAAGTTGGGTTGCATTACTGAAGGTGTGCATACTGTCACATGTATGGTGCCATGACTATTTAGCTTAAATTGAGGACAAAGAACTCCAGAAGGCCCCTCTAGGAAGACCACAGTGTCCTGTGACACGCATGCATGGATCTGGGCTGATAGCCCACCACCTGAGTGGCATGGGAGGGAGTGATCTGGCAGACTTGCTGGCTCCGCCTTTTACTGCTGTTGCGCAGCAGTCCCCGCAGAGCCTAGCACTGTGGAGTACAGATGGTGTTTGTTCAACCTTGCCCCACCTCCTAGCTTATCTTTCAACTGCCCTATACCTGTGGTTTCTAATAAGCTTCGTGCTCTTCTCAAACACTGTACCTCCTACAGGTACTGACAAAGCTTATCTAAATTTATGGTTAGCAGCTATAGGACGTTTTAAGTTGCTGGAAGAGTTAGAGTTTGGGAACACGTAACAGCTTAAACACTGCTTAATGTCATGTTTTTATATAAAACAGTATGTGACTCAACTTGCTAACCCATAAGTATTGACCTAAATAAACTAGGTTCTTGCTACTTAAATCTGATCTACAGCTTTCTTTGGATATCCTACAGAAATGTAGCACATCATTATCTTCACTTGAGCAATAAAAATGTAAATGGCATGCGAAGGTGTGAGTGAGTCTGTGTTAATGATACACTCCAGACAAGTGAAAATCTGTTAGGCTTCTGTTAAGTGACCATCAGAATGCTTCCATCTCAAAGCCTAATGTTGAATTGGTGATGTTCTCAGCAGTGTTGCTGCCACCCTAGACTATCTCAATTTTTTTTAAAAACAAAAAGTTGAACCTGCATGGGAATACTTCCTGCAGCTGTGGAAATTGGAACAAGTGGAGTCTATAGCTGTAAATACCCATTGGCTGCTCTTCTAAAAGCTGCTCATGGTGTGGTCTTTATTCTTAGAGTAGGTGAGCCACAGGCAGTCTGAGAAAGCACTGATTGTGGCCTTTATCTTGGGCTGTTGCTGTATTGTATGCATATGTAAGTGGTTTAGCTCTTGTATGGTTGCTTGAGCAGCTAGCTTCACTTTTCTTACAGGAAGAATAACCAGAAGCTGGAAACTTCTAAGTTTGCATACAATATAGAAAAGTAATTCAAATTGAAATCAATAAAAATTGACAGGTGATGTATATACCTTTTTCTAAGTATTTCAATTGTAGATGGCTAATGTATAAAGACACCTTTGTGGGCACAGCTAATGACCGAAAATATTTCTGTCAATATTGCAGTAATTATAAAAAGGTTGTTGCTGAATAGGAACAAAACTTTAAAAAGGGGTGTTTTTGACCTTGGGCAGTGAGTGTATATCTTCTGTATTTTAAAGCTGGGGGCGGTTGACTCTTTGGTGGAGTACGATGGGGTAAAGAGCTCAAGGAGCTTCCTTGGAGGAAATGTATGGCCTTATTACTACAACTCAACTGAAGTTATCCAGAACTTGTTTGAAGAATCAGCTGACTTGAAAACCTAGGGAAAGTACTTCTGCAGTCCTCAAATGCCTTTGTGCTCTTTCAGGAGTGAAGTCCATTTTGAGTTTGGCTTCGGAAGAGTGAGGAGGGGGGTTTATTGCTGTCAAATCCAGTTCATTCAAAACTGTTCAGTGATAGAGCAAAATGAGGTATAAGCTGGGACTTAATTAACTGATAAAGAAATTATGTCTTACACCACTGAAACTTCTCTCTAGTGGCCCTGTAAACTACATTATGCTACCTGAGTCTGTAGACAGCAGTCTGAAAAAAGTCTAGACAGCCACATGACAAATGCCTTGAAATTACCAGTTTGGGCCGAAGCTGCTAGTACTGATTGTATGGACTCTGGTTTTTATGGCCAGGTCTTGGACATGAAGCTTCATGTTAATCAAAGTATTATTTAATTCTAGAGAAGAGTATATTTTTCTAAGTATAGCATTGTAACTTAACAAAAGAGACTAGTTTGACTTAAATTTGGGATTTGGGAGTTACTGCTGCATTACTTAGACCTAAAGTGTTTAGTGTTAAAGCTGAGGCTAGTTTACCAAAATGTTACTACCAGTAGTCTGCTGTGTTAACAAGTTTTTAAAACCAGTCTAGAGGGACCTACCTGTGTGCCTTGACTTTGCTAGTGTTGCTTGGGTAATGGATTGATACACATGGTAATCCATTATTTGCGTGTACCAGATATTGCAGGGTCAGGAAATGAGGACAGGCTGCCAATTCTTACCTAGCAAGCAATCCTGATGACTTTTGAGCTGTGTTAGTTAGAACTATTTCAGAATGCTACAGAAGTCCTAAAGAGCAGCTTTCATATTCAGAGGCCTCTACAAGTATGTGTCTTGTTTTGCCTTAAACTTTTGCTACAACTATAATGATATTCTCTTTTTATTGCAGGCTGATCAACTGACAGAAGAGCAGATTGCAGGTGAGGTTTTTACATGCTGTATTGCGACTCCTACTTGACCTGGCACATCTCTTAATTCAGTGACAGTCTGTGTTACACAAGTTATTTAGCTTTCTTGGATATTGAAGAATATTGTGGAATGTTTCAATTTGTCACCCAAGTTTTAAAGGCTTATCTACTATAAAAGCACCATGGATACAATGAATCTGAAGTTCTGTCCTCTAGAATAGTTAGGTAATCCTCACAGCTTTACTAGCTAGTAGAGTTGGGACTCTGGTGTTGTGGTTTTTTTCCCTCCCATGACTACAGAATTGTCCCAAGTGCAAACTGAAAAGCTTGGGGGGTGGGTCTCTGGTGAAGACTTGGAATCTAGAGTGTTCTTATAACAGAAGGCAAAACCAATTTACTTTGTGGTTTCCTGTCAGTGGAGGTGTTACAGAGTGGCTGTTCTTGATGACAGCAGAGACTGGCTTTGTGATAACAACTCTTGATAGTCCATGTTTGGAACTGTATTGTGTACTTGGACACAAGTGTTCTGTGCACTTGGTCTGGTGCTTGCTCTGAAATGGTTAAATAAATATGCATCTCTTGCATCTTAGTATTGGCCTGCTAACAATGGTTTCTATGCACTGACAACTGTCTACTGGTGGCTAAAACTTCTGGTTATCATGTCTCCTACTCATGCAGGCTGCACAAACTAGTGTCCATCACTGTTCTCTGAAGACTGATTTCAACTTCAATAATTGATGTGACTTAAAGCTGGTAATGCAGAATTCAGCCTTGCCATGGACATTAAAAAACTTAAGGGTTTTTGATCTGACAAGTGTGTATAGTATTAATACTAGAAAGTCTCACTGCGCATAACTCTGGCAAAATGATTTTAGAGGGTGTTAGAATTCTGCTAATCTGATAGTATCAGGTCAAGCATACAAATAACAGCCTCTGAGAGGTATTGCTATTTAACTACAGTGTAGTTCTTGAAGACGCTGTATTAAACAGAAGTGTCATGATGAGCTAGTTTTGGTTTTACCATAATCAAAAAAAGTGAAAAATCTGAAGTGTAAGAACATTTTTCTGTAGCTTTTAGACTTCAGAAGCTTGCTTTAACTCATAGGAGACTAATTATGGTTTTGTGGAAAGTCCTTAGTCTATTTACTTGTTGCCATGGTACTGTCTTAATGAGTAAGCACAAGCCAAATCTAGTTCAACTGGAGATTTTTTCAGGAAGTGGCCTACATATCTTAAGGGTTTTGTGATCAGTGTAGTTGGAGCAGGCTTTACCAATTGTCACTGCTGTCTTTTCAATAATGGTTCATTGTTCTAGTTCTTAACTGTAGAAGCTTTATTTGTTGATGTAGCTGATTATGGAATATAAACAGGAAGCTTATTAATGCTATCTCAGCATTAGTGCAAATGTTAGCTATTCAGTAATGATAGTATAGTTCTCAGAGCCAAAAGTGAGTGTTAATAAGCTTGTCATACTGGAATAGGGGGTTTTAATCTGTATGGAAAGAATAAAAGTATAAATTAGTGTCCAGTGTAAAATGGCCTGCCACTTTCAGTGCAGCTGTGGTATTTCATGAAGCAAATGTGTTTGCAAGTAAACTGTAAACCTCTGATGTGAAGACAAAAGCCCACTGCTGGTCTGTTAGGGAACCATCCCTAGTACTGCTTAGGAGGGCTTGCAGCTGACTAAGCAGGCTGCTTAGTTTTCCTGTTGAAGGCTGTAGTCTTGCATGGGAAAACTGTCACAGGTACAGTTTGTATGTTTTATTGAGACTGTGGTTTTAAAGGCTTGAGCCTGGTACCATTCCATTTCAGCTTATATGAAGATACCTAGCTTTTGATTTGAAGGCGGGCTTAAGAAAATTGTACTACAGGGTAGAGACAACATTCCCTTTCTTAAATAGAAGGCCAAAGTAGTTAAAGCAGCCACTTCTCCTGGGCTTGAAATAAATCTTCCACCTCTGCTGTCAAGCACCAGAATACAGTTGTCAAAGATTCCAGATGTTCTTATTTTCTATGGAGCTCATTGGTCATATAGGACTGAAGCTTCTTGTTATTATAGGTGGGGGTGAAAGACTTCCCAGGTTTTGTTGATATGAAAGACTTGGTTTTGAAAGCTGCATAGGTACAGAATGCGAATGCTAGTTGCAGCTTCATTCAGTCAGAATTGAAGTTGCTGAGTCAAATGGGTATCCCTTTGGTTAAGTGTTGTATTAAAAAAGATATGTAGGTCAGGACCATTTGATGTGGGTGGTCAGGGAAAATTCTAAAGATGCTTTTGTCCCAAAGCACCTGGTCTTGTGAGCTATACTTCCTACCACTAGATCTCAAAAGAGTTGTAAATGAGCTCTCTGAACAAGAAGGCCTATGGTGTTTGTTATGCCTTCTTCCTGTAGTGTGCTGTGGTTCTCTGTTGGGAATCTGACCACAAGAGTTATTTAGAATTTATTTTATAGTAGAAGTAGTCATGTTTAAATGTTGAGCTCCTGGTAGCTGAAGAGAACAATTGACATTCTCCTATAAAAGTTCCAGACATAGCTGGCTGAACAGTGTGAGAGTGGGAATGGTGGTTCTGGTTCATTGAACATATTAGGTCACTGAAGACTGCCACTTCATCTGGAAAGGTGATGTGGTGCTGAGATGCCTCAAAAGCTATTGTTAGATGGAACATTTTGAGCTAGGGTGTCAGAGTTCACATTCTGTTGGACTAGCCTTTGTTTCATAGGGCCTGGAAGTAGTCTTTTCTCTTGATGCAGTGTGCTTTTCAGAGGGAAGGAAAGGCTGAAATATCATAGGCTGGCCTGAAGATGAGTGGTTCTGCCAGCACTCCTCAGTTTTCTGACAGCTTAGCCTTATCTAGGATACAAGAGAATTATCATTTTAAGTTTGATGTGGAGGAGTGTTGAACAGAGGGAGGATTTGTTTTACATGCTACATGGAGTCATAAGGTGCTTTAAGTGTGGGAGGTGTGTTTTATAATCTTGCATTGCAGGAAGCCACAACTGAGTTGCTCACTAAACTTAAGTATTTCATAGCTGCCCTTCACTGGCCATTGGTGCAAATCCTCCCAAACTCTGCTAGGTTGTTCTTGTTCTAGTCTAAACTGTATCTGCATAGGTTGTTGTTCCTTTGTTCTAATTACTGGAGGTGGTTCCTAGAAGTGGTTAAAGAGGTATTTTAATTGTATTCCTAACTTGATTCAGCATTTCAAACAGGAATATGCTGCTGATCTTTGACTTGCTTTACTTTCTTTATGGTTGTGATTGATAGCTGGTTGTTTCTTAGCCTACAGCATCTTTGAGTAAAAGAGAGTTGTCCTTTGAGTGGTTCATGTCAAGTGTTCAGAATATACCACTAAATGGCCAGTGTTGTAGAAAGCAAGTCTTTGAATTTTGTGTAAAAATTAAGTATTACTTTTTCTAAGCAGGGTCACTGCAGTACTGTGAAGTCTGCTTCATGTTTGGGTTTGTGACAGTTGACCTTCAAGCTAAGGATGAAGTGGTTAACAGCTAAATGTTTTGATTAACAGTTGACTACCTCACTTGAAGAAGACTCAGTGTTCCCCTTTTGAGGTCCTTCCATGATAGACTATGAACTTCTCTACTAGGCTTGACCCAAAAGCCTTTTCTGGCCTATCTGCTTTTTCATTACACAATACTGGCTTGAAACTGTTTTGTCTGGTCCTGTGGTAGCCTTGCTCTGATTCTCATGTGCTAAACAGTGGGAGTTGGCTTTTGGGACACTTCAGACTTTTAGATGTAGGTAGAAGAGTGTTTTTTTTTCCTGGATGGGAATCAGCTGTGGCTCTGGTATTATAGCTGCATTCATGAACTATAAAAAGCCTATTTTTGTAGCTGCATTTTTAATGCTTGCCAGATTGTACTCACCTCGAGTGTTTCAGAGTATGAAATGGATCAAGTAAGCCTTTATACAGTTTGTGTGAAAACAACTTTTACTTTGACTAATTGTGGCCTGGGAAACCCACCATCTGGAAAGCTGGCTGCTTGGAAATGTTGAAAAATTAATTCTTGGAAGTATTTCTGATGCAGGAATACCCTTGAGCTAATGAGTTCTCCAAAGTCATAATCTTGGGTGCCTTAAGCTGTAAAAGGATCTGAACCATGCAGGGGAATAGATAAGTTTTCCATGTTTAACTGTAATTTGTGTATGAGCTACTATAGTCCAGTGAGCTAGTTTAAGGTCTGTGGCCAAAGACAAACAGATGGCATGGATTAAAACCAACTCCATTTTTGGGCTGGACAATTAAACATGTTATGCTTGTATTAATATTGCTGGCTACAGTACAGCCATTGTAGGGGGTTAAGAGGTAGCATTGAAACACAGTTACAATTACAGTTACAGTTAGTCTTAAAACTGTTTTTGACTAGTTCTATGAAGCCTGTTTCAGGATACAGTAGGGCTGAAGCAATTTTCTAAGCAGCTTTTCAGAAATTAAGATTCCAGTGACTTTCTTCCTTGAACAACTCACTGGAGTTGTGTATATACATAGACTGAAGAACTGCAGAAGTCCAATGGGAGAGGGCTGGGAGAAGTTCCTTTCTAGCTAGGTATGGCCAAATGTTAAGACCTATGGTGCTAGGTACTGCACCTTTATGTAGCATATACTGTTCAGACTTAATGTCTAGTGGAAGTGAGTTTTAATGAGAAACTATTTCATAGAATCATAGAATGGTTTGAGTTGGAAGGGACCTCAGCAGGGACACCTTCCACTTAGACCACATTGCTCAAAAGCCCCATCCAGCTTGGCCTTGAACACTTACAGGGATGGGGCATCTACAACTTCTCTGGGCAACCTGTTCCAGTGCCTCACAACCCTCACAGTGAAGAACTTCTTGCATCTAATCTAAATCCACCCTCTTTCAGTTTAAAACCATTACTCCTTGTCCTATTTTTAAGTTTGGTCTGATTATACCTTTTACCATTGACTTGTCTTCTCTTAGTAACAGAAATGCTATTAAGTTGTAGCATTTATATTTTAAGTACCATTTTTTTGGCTTTTTCAAAGTAATTTCATATTATTTTTTCATGAGATAAACAGTTCCTACCAAGGATGTGGATCATTCTAGTTGCAGACAGCTATTCCTTTCAGCTCTGTATTAGGGATCTTTGTTCAAGATGGATAGTAACAAACATCTGAGTACTTCTAAAATGGAAGACCTTCTATCCTGTTTAGGTCAAAATGTGGTTGATTGGTAGACTGGTGGGTTGTTTTCCAGATGCTGGTGCTTCCATATTGGCATTACAATTATAGTAACCTGAGCAGTATACCGAAATTGTCTTAAGAGAATGAAATAAAGTTTTGTAATTTACAATGATAAGCAGCAATGGATTCTTATATGATTAAGTAAACTTAATATTTCAAAGCTGAAGGAATTAACTTGTTTTTTGTTGTTGTACAGAATTCAAAGAAGCTTTTTCACTATTTGACAAGGATGGTGATGGTACTATAACTACAAAGGAGTTGGGGACAGTGATGAGATCGCTTGGTCAAAACCCCACAGAAGCAGAGCTGCAGGATATGATCAATGAAGTAGATGCTGATGGTAGGATTTTACTAATAAGTAATTTAATAAAGTGCCTAAAATGTGTGTTTTTCTAACAAAGTAACTATTTTGCAGGCAATGGCACAATTGACTTTCCAGAGTTTCTGACAATGATGGCAAGAAAAATGAAAGATACAGATAGTGAAGAAGAAATCAGAGAAGCGTTCCGTGTGTTTGACAAGGTACTAAAATGTTTACCTTAAATATTTGTTATGAAAACTCAGTCTGACTTCTAATTAGCTTCCTCACTGACTTGAGGGGTATCTGCAGTCCTGTCATCTAGAACCTCTAGGTTAACTAGTTACTGTAAAGTTCAGTCTACTGTGGCAGTATACCTGAAAGTCAACTGAGTCATCATGATAGTAGTGGGTGATACTACTAATCAGCTACCACTTACTATGATACTAAAATACTTGTACAAGGCTGGCAGGGAGATTGCTTAAATATTTAAAATGGTAATCTTTAAACCTTTCACTTACTCTTTACTAAGTAAATTGCTAAATGAGTCTAAAGTTAATCAGCTTCTTAAGCAACATGCACTTTTAAACAGGAAACATGGTAAGTACTTTGGGGTGTGGGGAGGAAAAAGCTGGTCCAGAGTTTGTATACACTAGTACTTTGATACCCAGTGTCCTGGCTAGGATGGAATATGTTAAGAGTGGTCTCTGAAGGCCTTGTGGCATTGTGCTGGACTCCCATGAAACAGGTGAATGAGAAGTAGTTTCTGTTCAGGAAAGACACTTGAACCAGGCAGTCATGTGATTGAATAGGCATCTGTCACCTAAAAAGGTTGCAAAAGGTGCTCATTGCTTTGTCAGTGATTAAAAAAAAGTCTTGGGATAGGACAGCCAAAGTAGATGGTATTGGATAAGTTGTTTTTAAAATGTCTTTTTGAGACTAAGATCCTGGACAGTACTGAAGATATGCTTATAGCTCTCATTTGCCTTGTGCAAATGTTAGTGGTTATAGCTATGATATCTTCTTAATGTTCAACTTGATCTGCAATATTCTTGAGTTACAGTTAAGTCACTAGGCCTTAGGCAAGTCTATTCCAGTCTTCCTTTTTTCCCTTCCCAGGATGGTAATGGTTACATTAGTGCTGCAGAACTCCGTCATGTGATGACAAATCTTGGGGAGAAGCTAACAGATGAAGAAGTTGATGAAATGATTAGGGAAGCAGACATTGATGGTGATGGTCAAGTAAACTATGAAGGTAAGGAGTTGTTAACCAATTGTTTTTTGGGTAGCACTTTTTATGCTGGTGACTGTGTAGATGCTGATAGCTGCACCAAGTTTAAACAGGGCAATGTTCAGATGAGATCTTCTCAACAGTTAGTGTTCCTTTAAGCTAATGTCTTTTAGTATGTACATTGTGTATGTATAAATAGGTTTAAGTGGGTTATTGCTACCTTTGTGCCAAAGGCAAAAAATTACTATTCAACTCTGCAGTGTAAGAAATAGCCTTCTAAATCTAGTGATGTCTAATGACCATTAGAATGAGGAAGCTAGCATAGATGTTCACATATTGTTCATACTGTTCTGTTCCCTAATGAATGTTGATCTGACTGTAGCAAGTCACTCATTTCTCATTAATGCTTTTAAAATTACTAATTAAAGGGGGAAAGCCACTAAAATATGCAGAAATCTCAAGACCTTTACAAGACCTCTTAATGTCCTATAAATCAGCTGCAGCAATAGCTTATTTCTATTTCCTCCTTTCTTTCTGCCAATGAAACTTAAATGAAGTCATGCAAGCAGGAGCAGTTGTGTTAGACAATTGCTTGCAGCTCAATCACTAAGCTTGTTTTCATTTTAACTTTCTGAACATTTTATAGAAAAGAGCTAGGGTATTTTCAGATAATACCCTCACTGTTTCTGAGGTGTAGGTGTGGCTTCCCTTTTTTGGTTGTGGCTGTGGGATGAGCACTCATCTGCAAGTGAAAAGGTGTTTTTCATGAACAAGGCTGCTGCTCCATAACTGTACTTACAAATAGACTGTTTAGAGGCTGGCACTTGAGAGCGTAGGCACCCCTCATTTCCAGTTGCTCTTTTGAGACTTAAGCAACCAGTTAACTCCTCTTAGGTTCCTGGTTTCTTTTTGTTATTGTATCTGAAACTATGGTTCAGCAAGATAAGTGAAGTATCCTGTTTTGTGGGATCTAAATTCCAATGTGCTGTGAATAAGCAATGATTCAGTTGCTTAAAGCTGGTCAGGCAAAATAGTAAGACTTGAGCTATTCTGCTTTGAAAACGATTCAAACCAACACAATGTCTTGCACACCTACTTAACTGATCATCACCTCAGCACAATTTCTACTGATCTCTTAGTCATTCTTGGATATCTTGTCCCTATCTAAGTCAGTGGGCATGAGGACCCTGTAATGTCTTATTTTGGAAGTAAGGCTGTTCCCCAATTCATGGAGGGACCAACTTTTTTGATAAAAGTAGAGGCCTTTTGCCATTAAAAGTAAGAGGTTTTTAGGTATGATTAGAGAAGGGGACTGTCTTGAAGATGGTTTTTTGAATGTAACTGAAAACAGTTTTGAAACAGTGTTCAGCACTAGTAAGGCAGGTCACTTCTCAGATCTTGCAGTTCACATTTTTCTCTGAATAACTCTTGCACAACTCTTTCCTTTTACAGAGTTTGTACAAATGATGACAGCGAAGTGAAGACGTTGTACAGAATGTGTTAAATTTCTTGTACAAAATTGTTTATTTGCCTTTTCTCTGTTTGTAACTTATCTGTAAAAGGTTTTTCCCTTACTGTCAAAAGAATATGCATGTATAGTAATTAGAAGGCCATTCCTCCATGTTTTTCTCCTTTATCTTACTGTCATTGTTCTGATTTTTGGAAAATTGATCTAAGTAACAAATGTTGCATGTGGCTTACTCTGGATATTTAAGCCCTTCTGCACATCTAAAGTTAGATGGAGTTGCTTAACTGAGGGAACATCTGGGTTGTCTGTTTTTAAAAAAAAAAGTAGCTTTCTTTAGGAGACTTGGGTATGACTAGTGTAATGAGTTACAATAAGTATGCTAGGGTTTACCATGCATTAGCAATTCCTTAAAGTGACATGCTGGCTCTAGTTCTCCAGTACATAAAGGAGTTTATTCAGCTTTCTGTGATGGAGGAGGAGAAGGACTTTTGCAGCTAACTGCAGGATAAAACCATGTGAATGGTATATATACATGTGGCTAATGCACTGTAAAAATCATTCTCCTAGCTTACTTCACAGTAACTTGTTTGTGGCCATACCTGTAACATGTTGTTGAAATGTGGAGTCTTAACATTGTGGACGATTGACAGTCAACAATATGAAACTTAAGTTGCACTAATGCAAAACGGGTGATTTATCCAGGTACTCGTACACAAGTTTTTTTTGTACTGCTGGTCCTGTACCAGAAAACATTTTCTCCTCTTGTTACTATGCTTTTTAAACTTTGTTTAGCCACTTATTTTCAAAAAAAATCTGCTTATGGCACGATTTGCCTCAAATCCATTCCAAGTTGTATATTTGTTTTCCAATAAAAAAATTACAATTTACCCATACTGTTTCAATGTATCCTTGAATTATTTACAGGAATTGTTCAATACAGTTGCTGCTCTATGTGTTTCAGTATGTAGCAGTTTGGTTTGCTTATGCAATGGATTGGCTGTCTTAAAATAGCTTGGAAGGTGAAAACTTAGTCCTTAAACTCTGGCCCTTAATAGTATTGTTGACTTGAAGAAGCTTTCTTACTAGTAGTTTAAAAATGTATTTTACAGTCTTGTGTGGAGCTTGGTGCTTCAATAAACTTACCGTAGTGACTGGCTATGCCCACTATCTGTAGACATTGTGAACTGGATGTTGACCTAGTTCAATAGTTGACCTAAAATTAAAATTCCTTGTTCAGACAACTAAACCTGTTTGCTTTCTTTTAATTATTTTGGAGTTTATTCCCTATCAGCTGCTACATCGGGGTAACTTAGTCTCACACTTGGACTTTTCTGAAGCTGCCATGTCTGAGTTGCTATTCAGGATGCAGTCAGCTCAAAGTACAGAAGGAAAACATTCTCTTAATGATCTGCTAATGAGCATGATTGTGCTTTTAGCACTAGTTTTCATCAAAGTTTAAATTATGTTTTTTCTTAAAGCAGAAAACAAACCTGGTTTTGACCAAGGACAAATCTTAAGACCTCAAAAGGATGCCAGAGGCTGTTCATGCCCCTTGCCTTGGTACTCTCCTGGCAAGAACTGACTGATCTTACATGTGTTGTATGGTTATCTTGTTTGGGGATTCTGGTTGCCTTTAAGCAAAGCATTGGCCCCTGCATCTGGTTACCCTCACTGGTTCAGGCAGAGCAGTTACCTAATGTTTTAAAACTGTTCTAATCATCTTTGAGGTACTTATTTTACATTTTCACTGTAATTATTAGGACAGCTGATCAACCTGATTTTGGGAACACTTGATCAAATGTTTATGGTCACTGATCTTAAAGCCCTGCTCCCTAAGGACTATAAGCAGTTCTGTTGGTTTTCCAAAGGAGGCTTGTCAAAAGTATTTAAATTGCCAGCATCAGAATTCCTTAAACTGTTGCTTGTGCACTGGCAATCTGATTCAGGAAGCTTATGCAGTCTAAATACTGTAGCAGTTAGGGTTTGCCTTCTACAAAGAGTTGACTGAACAAACACTATCCAGTCTTCATCCTGTGGCCTAGGAGACTGGGGACAAGACCTAGGTGCTTAAACTGGCACAGGATGAGGAGAATTAGACAGAACTGTCAGAACAACCACTTGAGATTCTGAAGTGCAAGAGTATTGGAAGTATCACTTTTAGAGGTAAGTAATGCAAACAAGGATCTGAGAAGAATTTGTATTTGCTGATCTGGTGTCTTGACTTTCAGTAGGCTGGGAATCACACTTTGACCCACAGTCTTCTGCTACAACTCAGCATGCATTTGGAAGCATCTGACTAAGGTAAAAAGGAGAGGTTCCTCTTCATTATGAAAGACTGCCTTGGCCAAGACAATTGCCTTTTCATAAAATGAATGGGTGAAGAATGCCACCTTTATTTACTGTCATCTTGGCTGCTCCCTGTTCAGAGTGTTTAGTCACAGGAATCAAAAGCTGCTGGTTTTGTTCAGTGTAAGTGTCTGTTTTACTGTTAAGTGAAATGCCTGATTTCCAGATCAATATTGAAGTCTTGTAGCCCTGTTTACATCATAATTTAACTGCAGAATGGGGTTAACACTTTTCAGTACTTCTGCTAATGGAAGAATGTCTTCTGAGGTACAGTCAGTAAAGAAATGTGGTGGAAGCTAATGGAATTGATCTCTGGAACTTGAACCTCTTGGCTGAGGTGCATTTGCAGGTGCTTTTGCTATTGTGAAACAGGTAGTGCTTAGATCACTCTAGGCAGATCTCTGCATATGTGTGTACGTAAGAATACTCTGAAATTTCAAGTTCAGCTTCTGGTACCTTGCTAAGATACAATCCTTCATCTTGTCTGTTAAGTATGGTTAAATGTTCTATACTGTATTAGCAAGAACAAAAACTTCTGTGGTACAACACTGCAGTAAAGCACCTGGTGGTGCTGTTTTATTCTAAACTGAGGGCTGAGGTGAGATCTTATGCCTAAAGACTCATGTTCCCCTTAAAGTATAGGCTTAGGAGGAGACCCTATCAATGTGTATAAAAACCTGATGGGAAGGAATGAAGACAGAGCCAGATGTATCTCAGTAGTGCCCACTGGCAGGACAAGAGGCAATGGGCACAAATCTAAAAAGATTAAGCTCTATCTGAATAGGAGAAAACATTTTCTTACTATGAGGGTAGTCAAGCACAGGTTGTGGAGTCTCTGTGCAGATCCAAAACCCAGCTGACAGGGTGCTGGGAAATGGCTCTAGCTGACCCTGCTTGAGCAGGGAGTTGGACTAGGTGATCTCAAGAAGTCCCTTAAATCTAAATGATTCTGTGAAGGGAAGGTGCCCCTGCTAGCTTCCTAGGCTTACCATGGTGTGCAATGCTATCTTCATATGGTCTTTCCCAGTGAAGGAAAATGCATAATTTTTTGCTACAGCCTAATAAATTTGAGAGCATGCCTCCAACTCATTCTAGTAATGTAAGGAGTCACCAAGTGGGACTATAGAAGACACTGTACCTCAAGGCTGTGAGCTGTCATGAAAATAAATATTTCCCTAATCACCTGTAGTGGTAGAATTTTGCTTGGGGAGTATATCACTGGATAAGGAATAGTAGCTGGTAAGCTTGCAGCCTGTTAAGATACAGCTAATAAATTAGGGACAGCTAATGGGTAAAGGAGACAGTGACTGAGGATTAGGACCCTGCTAATAAGATCAGTCTAATTATTTGAGGGAGACTGTTGCTCAGAAGGAAGATGAGCATATAATGCAGGAGTACAGCTGATGGACCCACTGGAGGTAATGCAGACTGGGTATTTATTTACTCTTTCAAATGGGGCTGTTGGTCTCTAAAGACCTGACTGCAGGAGTAAGGTAGCTGAATCTGCTGCATCGAGTAGTCCCTCTCAGGAGTTGTTTGGTAACAACCTGGACACAATGAGTAGCAAAAGGACTGCTTTCTTAGATGTATGTATTATCACTTCTATTACATGACTATACTGTGTTTCTTGGACAGTAACTCAGTCCAATTGAGAGAAGCTGTGTTAAACTAGTTTACTAACTTGTGTAAGTAAGGGGAGTTTCAATAGTTCAGGATTAATTGTCATTGCTGGTCATTTCCAGTGGGGATGGGTGAGAAATACTAGAGAGATTTTTAAAATTCTCCTTGAAATACTGCATTTAAAAATGGCTTTTTCACTAATATAATGGATACTTAAGTTTCTTTCTAATTCAGAGTTAGTCTTGTCAAATAGTAGACTTTTCAGTTAAAAATGTTCAGTGTAGTAAAGAGCTTGTGTAAAAACCAATCTTGAAAAGCAAACTTTTTTCAAGTGAGCATAGTAGGTATTTGAGATGACAATGTATATGAGTATGCTGGGGTGTGTGGTCAAAGTATAAAAAAAACCTGTCATGTTCAGCCAAAAGGGACAATGCTGAAAAAACTTGGGTGCTACATAATAAATCTATGCTTAACAGACCCTTGAAAAAGAGGTGGTGTCATCATTGGGACAGAGTGTGCTGATGGAGAGTTTCTTAGAGTAAATGTATTTTTATATTGTAATATCTCCTCAGCTATCTTTTTTCTATGTTATCATTAGTACAGATTTGTGACTGGTGTGAGAACAACCATACTTCATCTACTCCAATTTCTGGAAAAAAAGTTCTTAATCTCCTACAAGAATAGTCACAGTTTGTCAGGTTTATTCTGTCTTTGAAGAATTGAGTCTGATAGCTTTGTATACACTAAAAAATGGATATTTTTTTTTAAAGACTTACACTGCACAGAAAAAAAATCAGAAGAAAATATTGGAATGGGGATGAGGACCTTAATTTTCCTGTTTCTCCTAAGTGCAAGGCTGATGTCATAGTGTCACCTTTGGATGATGTAAATGGCAGTTTTTATTTGAAATTTACTTTCTAGCTACTACTTAAAAAGCCATAGAAGTGTTTTTCTTAAGAACTATGGAGAAGAGGGCATTTATTTCAGTTTCAATGTCTTAAACTTGAGGGTCCTAAGAATTGCACAAAGATCTAGTCCAACTGGAATACCATAAGATGAGATTTTTCAAAAGATGTGGAAGATTTGGTAAAGATGATTTTAACAGTAATAGCCTAAAGATGAGGCATATTCCCTGCAAAACTCTGGTTGGGTGATATGATACAATAACTCTTAACATTAGTCAAAGTTTCAGTAGGCTACAGAAGAATGGGTCTGCATTTTACTGGATGCTTTATGTGTGCAGAGTAGCAGATAGTTCCTGCTCTAAGATCTTGCCATACATGCAGGATTTAATGTAGTGTCAGGTAATGACAGCACACTGCTGATGGGCTTTTTTTTTTTGGAGGAGGAGGAGGTGAACTGGAAATGAGAGTGAAAGAAAGGGGACAGGGAAAAGAAAGAAGATGAAAATATAAAATTAGGACAGTAGTGTGGGAGGAGAAGTAAGTAAGTTTGATGCAAACATGTAATAATTGGTACAAGACAAAGTCCAACACTGTTCTCTGAATAATACCAAGACCCTAGGGCTGGAGCCCCTGGCTTGCTCCTGCGTGTTGTTCTCAAATGGCAAGGGTGTTAGTTTGTTGATACATTTCTAGTGGCCCCCACAGCTGGAATAGAGTATTTAGATCGTTCCAATTGCATGATCCTCATATTGCAGATAAGACCTTTGGGTAGGCACGTGCTTGCTCAGAAGTTAAACTTCCCTATTAGTAAACCAGTACTTCTATCAGTAGTAATTGACATCTTGATCAGCAAACAATACTAGCTCTCTGTTCAGCATCCCTCCCTTAGTCATTTAGGTAGCTGTCTTGTGGTGCTGGCTGGTTCCTTTCATGACAAGGCAACCTTACAGAGGTCAGACAGGTATTCCCCTTCCTTCCAGGTCTGACAAGCCCTGAGTTAGGCTTAGTTGCCTACTGTATAATTACAGCAATATGTCCCTGGTCCTCTGGCACCTTCTTAAAAGGCACATACTTTTTAGCAGTCAGAAAAATGAAACTAATGGCCCTTAAGGGAAGGAATTTCTGCTAGCTTTGTATGTTGGCAGGCTTGTAGCAGAGTTGTCTGTTTCTGAAGTGAGCATTTTTTTTAAACTAAATTGAGAGGGCTTTTTTACACAGCTACAATACATGGCTATTGAAATAAAAGACAAAAAAGAGCTTCAGATCTTCCCCCCTCCTCCCAATCTTACTCTGAAGCATTAGATGATTAGCAACCCCAGGAAGGCTGTGGGGTTTCTCAGTTCCCTCTGTTTCTAAGGTGTTTAAGTCTCTGACTACTACAAACATTTTTTTTCTCTTAAATAGGCACTGTTTTTTTAGTATTAACTAAACTTGAAGCCTTTGAAAGAGACCTTTGAAGCTCCCTCTGTCCGAAGTGGAAATGCAGAGTCTTTTGTTGCTGCCAAATCATTCACACAGAATAGGAAAATCATAATTCAGGGTCTACTATATAGCTCTATGGTCAGTGTAGTCTTTACATTGATTCAAAAGGCCTTGAATATGCTTTAAAATAAAGCTTCTTAATGGATTAGGATGTATGAAAATTACCAATAATTTGGAATTGATTCACAAAGCAGTGTAATATGTCATTAGAATTTTTTCCTTTTTTTTAAGATGGTAGAATTAAGATAGACTGTGTAATTGATTTGCATTTTCAACTCTGAGAATGCTAGGCATTTCTCCATGGAATTAATGTTGGCATTTATACATGTTACATTTTAAAAGGCTGCCAAGATAAAAAGTATTAGAGGATTGTCTTCTGTTGACTTTCACTGAGGAAGCCTTCCCCACCAGCCAGGTTAACAGGCCAGCTTGCAGGATCATCTGGAAGCAAGAGCAAACGAGCACTTCCAGCAATTCTTCCTGTTCTAATCATTCATTATTCTACCAGTAGGACAAGTTTTCTTCATTTTTTAAATGGGCTGTGATGCCCAGGCTAAACATGTGGGGAAGTTATCCCTCTGCTAGCTTTTCCATCCTCTTCCACCCTCATGCTATAGCATAATAACTGGATTTATGCTGTGGGAGTTTCTGCAGGCAGTAGCTTCCCCTGAAGCCTTTTAAAATCCTTTTGTGGTTCTTTACTGGGCTTTGGAGGAAATGCGACAAAAAAGTCTCCTTTACTTCAAGGGAGAGAAAAAGCTGCCAGAATTTGCCCATGTTCTACTCTTCCCTAAGGAAGCGTTAGCTAAGGAGACACATCTCCACATACCCTGGAGAAATCTCCATGTGATCTGAGCTGGCAGTCTCTCACAGAATGGCCCAAATTGCTGTGCTGTAGAATCATCCTTTATCTGGCATAAATTACACTTGAGGATGGGTTTTATTGCCAAGGTTCTGATAAATTCTCTTTGGGTACTGAAAAGAAGTATAAAATGCTTTTGAGTTTTGCTCATATTAAAGAGTAATCTCCATTACCAAAGCAATGAAATTGAGGCAGGGGAGGGGGAGGTTTCACATCCATGGTCCTTCCTTTCTTGACTGCCTCTACTTAAAGATAAGTCTGCCTGCTGTGCTAGCAGTTAAAAAAAGAAGTCATTTGCTAGTGAAGGAGATTGGAAGCATCTACATCAATCCCAAGACCTTATTCCTCTTCTGCATCTAAGAGAAAAGTACTTCCTTGCAATCTGTGAAGTGTAGGCAAGCAGCTATTGAGGTAATTTGCTGAATAGTCTTAAGCAAACTGGCAGTTTTTAGAGAGCATCTGATGCAATTACATTTTATATCAGAAGCATGGGGAAAATGCATCCAATATTCAAACTTACATGTTTGTTTGTTTCTTCAGCCCTCATCCAGCCTTTTCTGCACCTAGCTGAAGTAGGATGTTTTCATCAAAAATGCTGATAGTTATATCTATTCACTGTTAGCACAGTAGGATGAAAGGAGTCATGTAAATGGTAACCTCCACTTCAGTTGCACTTTGTTTCCTCAAAGGGGAGAGGCAGACCCTACATTGCCAATCATGCTGAAGGGCAAAATTTCACTGCTGACCTAGTATACCTCTGGGGAACACTCTTGAGCCTTTCCAGAAAAGAGGCTTGTCTTAGCCTGTAAACATGTCCATAGCTCTGGATTGATTAGCTATTTCAGTATATATATTCAGAATACTCTCCTCCATTTTTAATAATTTCACTGATGAAACAATTAGGATCCAGTATTGGGTTTTGCTTTCATCACTTTGACCAACTTTGACCAAGGACAAGTTGAGATTGAGAGTTTACATTTCTGATATGCCTTCAGAGAATAAAGCTCAACTTACTTGCTTAATCAGCCAATGCTAATACTAGGTAGTTACGCAGCATGAGGTTTTCTCCAAGGAGCCCAGCTCAACTGAGTGAAGCCCACACAGTTATGAAGAAGGCAGAGACAGAGTATTTACCTATCTGTAAACCAAAAGCTAGTATCTTTCTACTAAGTGCTTCTGCATACTTTCTTCCTACTTCTGTAGATTTGGCAATGAAAATGCTAGTAACGTGTAAACAGTAACTTAAAAACACTACAAAGAAATCCCAGCACCTTATGTTTTAAAGACGAGGTAAGCATTTATGTAGATACATATGTATGAGAGAAACAATAGCTGTGGCTCACTTCCAGAGTGTAAGTGGGTGAAGACTATAGGGATCAGTTCTGTAGATAATACATAACCTGTATTGTCTACTTTACCTAAGCTTTAAAATATGTTCCTCAGAATATTTTGCTTTTGTGTCTTTTACAATTGTCATGTACAAGAAGTATTTTTTATTCCCCTCAGGTAGATATTTGGGTAGTGTAGTCAAAGGTCCACATTTTTGCTTTTGTCCTATTTCCTCAGTTCTTACCACCAGTCTCCCCTTTGTGGATGCAAGCTATCCCAAAATAAACCTGCATATTCAACTTGTGAGTTTCTTTCTGTGAAAAGCACAGCCGCTGCTGCTCCTTCCTCATCTTATTTTTCTGTTCAAAATTTAGAGCAGGTGGGTTTAATTTTTGATGAACTCCAGCAGTTCTGAACTTTTCTGGTCCACAGTCATTCATGTGAGAACTTCATCTTGCTAACGGAGCTGCTCTTAACTCTACTGCTCAAAAGTTGTCTTCTTTGTATCCTTTTGGGCAGTACTTTTGTCCTGAATCTCTGTGCTTGAGATAGCATGGGGAACAGGAGGCTATGTCTAGTATGATAGGTACCCAGCAACAAAGCTCTTCACCTCTTGAACAGAGTTTTTACCTCCTCAGTGAAGCTTAGAAGGCTGTTCAGGGTGCCTACAGAGGCCCATTGACTGTAGCCTATGTAAACCTGTTGCCAGGCAGAAAACAGTCCAGGTTCTGTTCCTTAATATTGCTCATGATATATGTATATTCTAATTCACCTATCATAGAAAGGGCCTGTCTTCTCTGCTAACTTACAGCCCCAAAGCAGATCCTAGCCAGGAAATCCTTTTCCAGACTTACTTGTTCTTTGGCACAGCAATCTCAGTAATGTGGGAATGAAAACAAAAGTGGCATATGAATCTTGAGCTATTCAGTCAAGCTACCTTAGAGTAATGAGTCTGACAGTCTCAGCTCAGCTTAAATTAACTTACTGAAGAGGTTTTGGGATTTTGGCATCTATATTTCTTCCATTTTTGCTTGAAGACTGAAGTATTTAATTTTTATCCTAAGTTGTTGGGGTTTTTTTTCCCCAACATCCTCTGGTCAAATGTGATTATGGTAAAATAAGTATTTTTCCACTATTCAGAGTAGTTTTATAAGATTATTCAGTTATGACTAACACTTTAGAAAAGCATTAGAGCCTCAGCTTTATGGGGTGCTGTGCTTAAGCGAGATCAGAACATTGAAAGATACCTATGCAAAACAATGGGCCATACTTTTGAGTCAGATTCAACCCTCAGCTCCACCACATTGTTCTCTGCTGTTGTGTGGAAGTCTGGGAAGAATCCGTAGCTTGAAGGTCCTACATCCTCCTGTCTGCACTGACTTCTTCCAGGATATTAACACTACACCAGGACATTAAGCCTTCAGTTCTCTTCCAGCTCCCAGGTTTGCATGCATGTAAGTAAAGCAGATGAAAATTACATGATGGGAAAAATGATTTATGTATTCTGACATTGAAGCACACCTGTGATTCCCATTTATATGCTTCAACCAAAGGCCAGTGGAGTCCCCCGTTAATTTCAGTGGTATCTGGATCAAGGCTGCAGTTGGTATCTTGACCATCTGTGGGGTAGGTCCTGAATCAGCATATTTTTAAGGATATGCTTAGTTCCATCCCCACTTAATAAAGCAATTAAGTGTGCGATTAACTTGAGTAAGCTGTTGAAGCTTGTGCTGGAAGTCAAGCATGAACTTTGCTGAACTGGGACTTAGCCTCTAATGTAAATTACAGTTTATCCCCATTCAGCATCTGGAAAAATAGGGCTTCTGCAGACACACCTCCAGTAGATATCACCATGGTTACAGATCTTTCAGACCAGAGCTGTCTAAAATCCAACAATTTTGGTGCAAAAAACCACCCCAGCTTGTTTGTGTCCGGTCATGTACACAGGTCCTTCATTTTACAGTAAATTTGATTATGACTGTCCTCAGACAGTGTAATGAAAAACAGGGGTTTTTGAAATAAAACCTGATAGAAACCATTGAAAAAACAAACTGACAACAGTGCTTCAACTTGCCATAACTGCTTCTTTCTCAAAGTCCAGGCAGTTTTTTTGTTCTGCTGTCCAGAGCTCCTCAAAAACTTACTTCACTCCAGTAAGTACTATATGCAAATGAATATTTCCACTAATAAAACATGCATGGACATCTGAAATGCAAAATGTGTACATAAATTGCTGTGTGTTGGCTGAGGCATAGGAGCTCTATGTATGCCCTGAGCACATGTGAAGTAATTCAAGTCTGCTCAGCTAGTCCTATGAGGGGCAGCTTTCTTTGAATAAACTCACACTCGCCAGAGACTAGAGATACTGATAAATGAGATCCAGTGAATCTGGGGTGGCCTAAGAGGTCACCTCCCCCAGTTACTGATTGTAGTCCTGTCTTGGAGGTTATGTCTTTCCACAGCAAAACTAGCAGAACAGAATGTGTGCCCCACCTCAGCTGCTTTATTGCCACAGTCTGCACTTTAAACTGCAGGTGAAGCGAAATCTAGGCTAAACCAATAGCCTTCGCACTGAAGCTGTTGAGACACTGGCTGTATTATCTTCTTTTGACTTCGCTGTGAGCATGACAACCACAAACACGGGGATGCTAACTCCTTAAATTATTGCAGAAAGGCATAGTATGTTCATCTGTTAGTACCCTAACAATCAACAGTAATTTCATCTCACCTGGTGCATGAGATCCTGTTACCCTCATGACCATTTTATTCTTGTGCCTGGCATGTGGTGGCCTTTGTACTCTGTAGCACACTAGGGCAAGTGATCTTTTAAGCACAGCTTGTGAAGAACTGTATTGCAGGAACTGTCTTTTTAATAGCAATGAGACTACTGCTGGAAGAAAGGTGACACATCAGCTCATGTTTACAGAATTTTGGCCAAAATGTCTTCAGGAGGCTACTAAAACACTGCTGCTTTCTCTTTGTGACTATTCAATCTCGAAGGCCCTTCATGGTGTGCATACTGAAAAGCAATATATGTTGTTGCTATTGTTAAGCATCCTCTAAAAAACAGGCAAGATAAACAGTATTTTTCTTCCCTTGTAAGGGTTTAAAAGAACTAAATGTATCTGCCAGATAGAGAAGGAGGTATATTTTGGCGGTGTGGCTAAGACAAGTTCAGATTGTAGGTGAGCCAAAGCATGAATATTTCTGCAGCTGAAAACAGGAGTGAGTGGATTGGATGCACACCATGTCTATGTGGCAGAAAAATGATTTTTTAAAATTCCTTTCTTGCTTAAATTAGAATTCCATAAAATTTAAAATGCCTTCAGCCCTTTCAGTATTGAGGCTGATCCTAATCGCTTCAGTAGTAGCACGGCTTCTCTGGCCTCTGTAATACAATTCCTGATTTACTGCAAGAGATCAAACTCAAGGCCCCTGCAGCTTCATTTTACAACTTGACTCAAAATATCTTCTATGCTGTTTGTTAAATTGCCAGCTATCCCTGCACAGGCATTACCAACTTGTGTAACTCTCAGCTGGCTATACCTTCTGTCTGTGGATCCTGTACCTCACTGAATAACCCTCTAGTCCCACAACTTCCAGTAAAAAAAAAAGCCAGTTTGATGTATTCTCACTGAAGAATGCTCTTGTTACTCTACCATTGGAGTGTTACAGAAGGGGCAATTGCCAGACAGAGTCACTGAGATTAGAAATCTGTCTTAAGTTTACCTGACTGAATTTGCTAAATTGGAAATGGAAGTATTACTGCAGTCACTTCTTCCAGCAGAACTAAACGATGGCCCATGCTAAGCAGCTGGAAAACAGTAAAGTCTTCAGTCACTAGCATGCTTCACAAAATGAACACTTGTCATGGCCCGAGTTAGGCACCTAAGGAAATCTCTACATTATTTTCTGCAGGAAGGCTTAGGCTTTTTCTGCCTGCATCCCAAGCAGGTGCAGGCTCAAGGCTGGAAAGAAGCTGAGCAGCCATGTTAGGGTGGCAATAAGCATTGAGTTAATGTTCCCAGCCTCCCAGCAGGATTACTAGGTCAGATTTGGCACTCTGCTGAGTAGGACTGTGCTCCTGGCTCAGAGTGGCTCGTGTCCAGGAAACACTGCTCAGCAGAACCAGTGTGCAATGTAAGTAGGATCTGTGGAAGAGACGGCCAAAATGCTGCCTGACCTAAGCATTTCACCTCCCACACCCCAGTGTGCTGTAGACTGTAAATCTGATTCCCAGGTGCTTAATTCCCCTCATTCACTTCATAGGGATGATAGGCACCTAATTCAGCGTTGTGAATGGTAGTATTTCATTTTGCTTTTAGGTATGGCATTATTAAGTGTTACAATATCCAAGCCCCTTTTTGGACATGGCACTAAATATCTGTGTGTTATTTTGGATCTTCCCTGAGGACCAGAATTAGATTAAAAAAAAAAAATAAATCATGTTTTATTAGGAAACATGTGTTTAGGGGTCTATTAATCTCCCTGCAGCTGACACTCAAGCCAGTCTGTGCAGCAATTTGTTACAATGCCACTAAACCTGGCACTTTAGTTATGAGATGCTAGTTCTTTCTTCTCTGCTGTGAAGTGAACATAGTCATCACTGGTTTCTATTTTTGTATGAAAATGATTCACAATGTAGAATATACTGTACTACAAAAGAGATGGAAGAAAATAGTTCCATGATACATGTTGGGAGACAGAAGCAATGGCTTGCTGCTGTGATTCACGCTTGCACTGCCCAGGCATTCCAAAAATGGCTTTCTTCATAATTAGCCACAAAATCTGTAAACCATAAAAGGAAAACCATTGGTCTAACAGCAAGTGATTCCGGCTGGCTGCTTGAAATAAAGGAAGGTGATAATTCCCGGAGAGGGTGAAACGTCAAAACTTACTGGACATCTTCTTGTGATTAACTTCATAGTCAGGCAGCCCCAAGTGGCAGTCTTTGCTCTTAAACTGAAGAGACTTACTGTGCTTCAAAAATCAATACGGTCTGAAGAGAACCAATCACTAACATTTATTAATGACTGGACTATGGCATCTGTGTCCGGTAGACAGGCACTTGTTGAGGGCAGGGGCACATAAGGGATGGCTGAACTGCAGCCCTGCTTCTCCGGGGAGCTGAGGGGCTGCTGCCCAAATATTCCCCATGGGACAGACTTGGCAGAAAGAAGGCAGTGAGTAGGCTGAGCCCTGGCAGATTGCTCTTCCCCCAGCACAACTAAACAGTGAAAACAACACTGCTGAGAGCACTCAGCTGGATGTCAGCTGAAATACGAATATGTGGATGTTGCTTCCCTCAACACGTCTGCATTTTTGGGACCTCCTCAAGCTTGGCATAATCAGGTGCGTCTCAAGGACAGCATGCTCCTTCCAAGGCTTTTTATGAGGTCCAAGGATCTGTCATCTTTGACTAGGAGAAGTTTGCAGTAGTTGGAGATGGACTGAACTCCAGCTATAGCCGATGACACCCCTCTTATAATTTATAAGCAGAATATTTATTAACACATGCCTCCCAAGAGCCTTTGACATATACTTGGGAATGACTCTGGGGAAAATATATATATGCAAATTAAGTACAGAAGCTCCTACTGGAAAAGGCAATTTATTACAGCTGCTAATTCACTTTTTTAAAACCAGAATCAGCAGTGATAATGCTTGTGTATGTTTTGCCCTTTGCCTGTCAGGAATTCATGCCTAACTCAGCCATGCTCTTGGCTATATTTCTCATAGTAGATAGATAGGCCCTTTTCCCTTTTGAATCTGTTCTGAATCTGTTTGCTGATAAACAATCTCAAGGTACTGGTAATTTCTAGGTATCTGATGGAAATGAGAAGAGGTTTTTTATTCTGCAAAACAAATTATTTATTCTCTGTCACATTTATAGTTCTAGAAGGAACGGTATCTTTAAGAAATAAAATAAACATCAGTATAGTTCCTCAGTTTTTATTTGAAAGTATAGCAAAGGATTGTATTAATACAAATTATCATGGGACAGGCTTTCTCAGTTAAGTAACTGCTAACCTTTTATTTGAAAATCCTTTAGGATCTCACTAACTGCTCCACGTCAGGTGGCCTATTGTGGTAGGAGAGCTATTCTGAGTAAACAGCAACTTCTTAAATGACTTATAGATATTGCTAGTATACAATAATTTGCAACAAATGATCTGTAACACCCTCTAAAATTGCACTTGCAGCCTTGGAATGTCAGCCCGAATCTGGTGTGCTTTATTGACGGACTAGATCTGCTTGGCTGCTGATTTAGAGAACAGCTTTAGACTTTGTTTATTTTGCTACGTAATTGTTCTGTGCCTGAAACCTTCTCGTTTGACCTCGAGCGAACAACTAAATGGCATCTATGCTGAGGTTTTTTGATCATATACCCTAAGTAATCTCATAAGCAACTGCTCCCCTTCCAAATCTCATCATAATGACACAAACTGATGCACTAGTGCAGTGCCACTAACTGTGGGGGCTAGCTTTTCAATTTCATAAATGCTATCAACATCCTGTGAATGGCTTAAGATACAGTTACGGTCAGGAAAAGGATTTTGTAAAAGCAATGTCTCTGTGTTCTATATTAATTCTGAATTATAAGCATAGCAGAATATATACAAGTCCTACTTTCCGGCTGTTTTCTTTATCCTGGTATTAACTGTCAGGAGAAAGCTCTATGCTATTAACAGTCCCATGTCTATTGCTAAATGTTAGCTTCTCCACATATAAGAATATTTTTTTGTCACATCCACATTTTATATTTCCAGCATTCATTTCATTAAAAAAAAACCAACAGTCTTTTAACAGTCATGATCCTGAGGATCTGTGACTCTCAGGATTAAGGGCTCCTTTTTTTTTTTTTTTTTTGTCTGGAGTCCTGACCATGCCAGGAAATGCTTTTGCCATTAATCACCTTTGCTTAACTAATCATACCCAAGTCAAATTTGATAAGCTTATAAATTAAGGGCCCAATCTTTTGTTAGCTGTTATGCAAGGAAGTTGCAGGACTTTTTGGTTTAGCTCAGTGAGAAGGATCACAGGCCTCCAAACCCAGTTTGGTTATGCATTTCCCCTTCCCTACTGCTAATTGCTGAAAGCCTGGCCAGGTCTCTGAGGCTGCCTTGTAGTTTCAGGACAGCCCTGCAGCTATTGCTGAGGGTCGGAACTGGCACTGCCTCAGAGCAGGCTCTGGGCTTGATCTCTGGCATTCAGCACCCTCTTCCCTTCTCTGTAGTCCAGTTATGGATGTCATACTTGTAAGGCTTCTGCCTCAAGCACTCTAGTCCACTACTGCAAAGCTTTGAAGCTTGTTTTTGTAGTGCTCGGTCATTGCAGTGTTTGTTTTACCACTTGAGTGGTATGCTGGCTTGTGGATTATGTCCATGGCTATCTTTCCTCAATAGCTCTGCTGCTTGCTTTCCCCAGCACACCAGAACCATGTGTTTAGCAGGAATCCTTCTTACTCTTCCTCATTCCAAAACCAGAAAGTAATTCCCCCCCCCCCCGCCTTGCCTGACCAACTGGTCTTTTCTTTGATGAAGGAGAAAACAAATAATTTGAGAACCATTCCCACATGGCATAACAACATCCAGTCAAATGGATTTATTCATACCTCCTCCTGACCAGGATATTAAAAGCTGCTGAATGTATATAGGAATGTCTCTGCAAGCATAGGAGAACCATGGCAAGCCTTGCCACTTCTCTGTGAGGCTGCTGCAAGCCTGTTTCAATCGGTGGCTCCTGGGAGTGGCATTAAGGTGCTTGCACCTTCTTTCTTACTTCTCTTTGGAAGTATGCATAATAGCTATTATTAACCACCAGCAACTGAATCCTCATCCTAGAAAAATAACCCATCAATGAAGCAGTTGTAGAATGAGAATGGCAGCATTTGTAATGACAGTGTGTGGCAAGTGCTGGCTAGCTTGTAGGTTGGCACATACTCTACCTACTACCACAGCCATTTGAGGTTAAAATGCTTCAAGAGCCAAGAGAAATCTATTAATACCATTCAAAGTACTGTGGCTAAGATCCAGGTAAGGAGAGTCTCAAGAAAGTATCTTTAGAGAAGCAAAATTGTTTATTTCCCATCTATATTATGAAAACTAATAATCTGCTTTTATGAATAGTCCTTAAATGGTCACTGGGTCGGTATCAGAGTGGTTTATCTGCTGTGTAAGTAACAGTAACCGTGTACACAAGATCTGCCAAAACTCTGGTCTCTTTTGGAGAGCTGACTTTGCAGAATGCTTTTCATTCATAAACCTGCTTCCTTTTGTCGTCTGCCACCTCTGTCATGCTTTTCCCATATCGCTTATTCTTTTTCCCTCTTCCGTGACTTGCCCATAGTGTTGTACTGAGTTTACTACTTACTTTTATTTCCAACATACCAACTTTGATCTACCTGATCTTTTATTCAAAATGATTGACATGACAGAAATTATGACATGAAAGCTAGGGAAAATGCTGCTGACGTTTAAGACAGAAATCCAGTAAGCTGCCTCCTTTTGTAATTATTTATTGTGTTTCGTATTTACTATTTGTCATAAGTTAGTCTTTAGGATATGGGAGTCAGCTTCCCATCCTAGATGACAGGAGTACTTGATGGCACATTCAGATATTCAAGCTGATGAAGGCTAACTCTTTGTTAGACTGCAAAGGAAAGACATAATGCATCTTTTTTACTGTGCATCTTGTGAAATTTTAGATTTAAATGGGGCTTATGTGGTTCATGAATTGGCCTTAAATCATCTACATGCTGTCACTAAGCATTTTCTTAACAGCTGTTCTTTCCTTTAGTTAATTACTTATCAAATGTCAAAATGTGACGGCTGAGTGAAATGTCCTGTTATCTGAACAAACCCTAACTTCACAACCATTTTCTGTAGACAAACAAAATTAAGTGCTACATGAAAAGTCATGAGATGTTCTGACTACACAAAAGCTTCATTTTTATGCCTGACTAAACCTGACAATCAAAAGTAAGGGAGGGGAGTGGGGACAATTAATAAATATGCATTACCCTACCTAATGGTTATGAACAGGCTTAGGCTGGACCACAGCTCTTAAAGACCAAGTTGTTTTTTTTTTTTTCTGGAGACAAATATGAAAGCCTTTTATGGAAGATTATAACTCAGAATTGGCTAGTGGATGTTGCTGGGTTTTTTTTAGTTGAGTATTCCAAAATCCTCTTGATTTGTACAGCAAAATGTATGTTTTCATTCAAGATGAGACTCATAACCTGAAACTTCTGGAGAAGCAGACACAGCTGTTATAATTGATCAACATTACATACATCTGCTATGGCTATAAAATTATTATTTAGTTTTGGTTTGGAACAGGATTGAGGATTGAATAATCTGTTAAAAAATGTAGGCTCCAGCTCATTTCCCAGTAAAAAACAATATGGCTATTACAAAGAAACATAAAAATATAAAGAAAATGCATTACATAATATGCTAGGGCTATTTTAACATCAGTGTTTTTCCTCTCCATGGGGTTGCTATATATTTTCTTAATGGCTGAGATCAACGTCCAAATATGACTAGGAATGCCTTTTCTGGATTGCTTTTGATTGCTTCAATTGCAGAAATCTCAAGTTTGGGCTTAAAATGAGGTGGGAATATGTAGAGGAAAGCTTGAGTTACGGAGTAGTTTACTGTCTGTGTCTACAAACAAGTGACATGGATAGGACTTCAGTTTTGTAGCAGGAGGAACTTTTCTAAATACTGCTCCTAGTTAGTTCTCTTCTAACCCTGAAATAACAGGAGATGCTCAAATAATGTGAAAGCATCTATCAAGTCTAATCAGAAATAAGCCTTTAATGTGACACTGACCAAAAAACACAAGGCCAGAATCTGTTATATATACAAAAGTACTTCAGCTCAATGGGATAAGTCTATGTTTATTTTATACCTTGCATTTATTTCTGTGAATGAAGAGCAGGGATCAGAGTATCTCAAGCATGAAATACGTGTTTGTAGCTCTGCTCTGGAAAGTGTAGATCTCATTAGTGCATTATAAACCCACTGGTTAAAAAGCTCTAAAGAAACATGCAGAAGAACCTCGCTGAGTGCCACAGCAGCTCCAGCTGTTCAGTGAACAAAGGCAGGAGGACTATGGTAAAAAAAGATAACAGGCAGCGTTTTGCTCTAAGGACTGAAAAAGAATGTGCCCACGTGTGTTTCCTTACTCTGGGACTGTGTTAACTCACAAAACATGAGTATGACTCCCTGGATAGGGAAAAGCAAGAAAGTAATATAAAAAGGGTCTACATCCCTACCAGTCATTCACAACACCAAGGAGGGAAAACTGAGGCAAAGGGTTATTGTCCGCAGTGCTGTGAGCCGTCATGTTTTCCTTTTGATTCTATATAAAAACAAGAGCTTATTTATTAGTCTTTTGTTAGTACTTTCCCCTCAATCAAGCTTCTTTATTTGTTAGGAGGGAAGTATGGCCTACCGTGGGAGTCCAGGGAAGATATTTTCTTTTCCAATATCCTGAGCAAGTGTTTCAACTGGCAACAAAGGAGATCTTCCTCCCTTTTGTTTCTAATTATAACTAAAAAACAGTTGCAGCTACTGTTTGTAAGTAGCAAGTTATTCTGTACAATCTGAATGCAGTCTAAACAATGATGAAATATTTAGAAATTACTTGCTAGTGATGCACCGGCAGATAATGGAGTTCTCAGCTTCTTGTTTACATTACAGCATCCATATGTAATGCTCGATAATGTATTTGCTGTGACATTGGCATGATTATCTGCATCAGTTAAAATGAGTGTTAATTTATAATCAACTGTGATTGGAATACTGTTCCATGGCATTGAATTATTCACAACAAGAAATGTTCCATTAATCAATCCAAGAGACTAAAGGACAGGTATTTTTAAAAAAATATTTAGCTGCCTAGAGATGCTAATGATGTTCTTAGGCATTTTTTTTAAATCCTGGCATACAGTGAGCATCTATATTTCTTCAAAAATACCCACTTACTCTGAAACCAGTACTCATACGAAGTTTCTTCCTTGTGCACTGGCTTCTTTAAAAGTGCTTGTATCAATAAAAGTACTATAAATAGTATGGAGGGCCCCAAAATTAAGATATTCTTTTAAAGAGCTAGTTGGAAATTAGAGACCCCTGAACTGAGAAATAACTATTTCCTCTTACTTCTGGAAATGGTAATTTGGCATACACACTGCAGAATGTTTTTCCTCAGTTACATGCTCATTCTATGAGCCGCCCTGAGGACATGCTAGATGTGTAGAACACTGTAAAGCCAGCCTGCTAGAAGCTGAATGCATAGAGCAAAAACTCTTAATCAACATCAGTGCTCATTCTTTATTGCTGGATTGGGGTGATCTTGTAGTTTCTAAGAGCTATTAGGCATGCTCTTTGTTTAAAAAAATGAAGCAGCAACAAAAAAACTTTCAGTGCATCAAGATGATTCACATCACAGCTACTGGTGCTCAAAATATTGTGAGCTACATATGTTAAAGAATACATTTTAAAAGCATTTATCTAACTCCAAATGGCTTTTGCTGTTGATGGGCAATGTAAGGTCCATGAGTCACCCAGCACACTTAATCACTGTAGCTTATAATTGGCAAAAAGCAGCTTCCCATGGAAGCAGTTGTGTAATGATGATTTTAATAGGTTCTTGCCCAAGCCTACCCTTTTCCATGATGTGAGGGCTATCTCCTAGCATCGCTGCCTCATCAATGACCCCGGTGACTTCATTGTGATTGAAACACGGAATATTGTGAAAGCCAGACTCCACCAAAGACAGTGGTAAAACACGGATTGTGTGTGCTGAAGACAAGATCTCACCTGCAGGGTCTTACTCTGCCCAGCTCTGGCAACTGAGAGATGAGGATCATGGGGCCAGTGTCCTCTTGTGTCCTCACTAAGTGAACAGGGTGAAATGCTTGCCAGCCAAGCTGATACCAGTCTCGAACGCAGAGATACTTCTTTATGTCTTGGAGTCTCAGGTGCTTTATATTGGCTTACACAATCTGTCTTTTTCATACATCAGGCTGGATCCTGCTTTCAACCAAGTATTTCCACAAAGTCAGAGGGAGCTCCAATCCCTACTTCAGATCTGGCAGTATGGGGTTATGACTGCAACTCTTGCAACCACTGCACCGAAACGTGCAGAAGAACTGCCAAGTTTTGCCTAGCTGACTTTCCCCTGTACAGTAAGGAAGGCTGTGTATGCCTCTTGGGAGGGCTTACATTAATTTGGCAGAGCAACACCCAGTGCAGGATTCCTGCTGCAGCTCACTTACAAGATAGTCCTCGCAGTGTTGTGACTCAGCTGGTTTTATTTGTGGCAGAAATGTAAATGTCTGGGCTACAAGGCAGGAGCTACACGAGCAGCTTTGAGTTCAGCAGGCTTAGGAACCTGAAGCTGCCACTGTGTTCGGGCACATAAGTAAGTCCCCAGGTAAATCTAATTCAGATTTTACTCCTAGCTGGGATTGTTCATCCCCTCTGTAAATGAAGCCCTCTTATTTGGGTAGCCAGTATGGTTTTAGAAAACTAATAATAGATCCCCAGGTTAGAAAGCTTTGACCTCAAGTTTTATTTAGGATGTAGATCTCTCATGCAAATTGCAGCACAGAGGGCGGGGGGGGGAGAAATGCAACATCTGGTCTGTTTTTATAGCTCCTACTCTAATGCATAGTGGCAAATCCATTTAACTAAGCTGTACAAAGCCATCATCACTTCTGCTTAATTATAAATCTGTTGCATATCATTTTGGTTTTTGAAAATGAATATGGATAAACAGACTTACCTCAAATCTATATTGGTCCCTATCAAGAGATGAACAGATGATGAACTTAAACCACCCAGTTCTATTCCAGTGCATTTCCCATCTGTACAGAAATGGAAAAATGTTTACAGTAATTAAGACCAAACACTTCAAGTAAATGATTATAGTAGCAAGAAAAAAAAAAAAGTAAAAGGGCAAAATCATGCATGAGAAAATGTTGTTGCATATTGCCAAGGTCAGTTGACACCAGAATACAGAGGGCAGGAAATATGCTCGTCAGTTTGAGTAATGGGTTGTTTTCTTCCTCTTGACAAAATGCATAAAGGTGAGCATATTGCTTAACATCTACGTGCTTCAGTTTTGTCTGCTCCTAAACGGGGATAATAGCCCCTAAAATGGATCTGAGAACACTTTAAAGGCAACTGGTTTGTTTTTATCCTGATACTGTATTAGTTAGAAGAAACAATCACTCATCTTCCAGGTCTATCACTAAATTGGGAAAGACGCACAACAAGAGTGATGGAGAAGTGATAAGATTCAAACATACAACATGCTGTTACAAGAGACAAAATGGCAAATGACACCTATCATAAGCTGCAAAGGCCAAGAGGGCATCAACCTTCGTTCCTTGTGGGCAGATCCTTGCTGTCTTAGGTTTATAAATATCACAACATCTTGAAATGGTACCTTGAAACTTCCGCCTGCCAGGAAAGCATTTAGTGCATTTAGTGGATGAAGAATCCCCCAGTAGGATGATGGAATTTCAGTTCCAGAGCAGTATGTGACCTGATTGGCACTTGTGAGTCCTGTAATCTGTCACTCCCATCTGCTTAGATTTGGAGAAAAAAGATCTCTATTTCCTCTACTTTCTACTCATCATCACTTCTCTGATGTAACTTCTATGTGAAGTATCTAAACAGCAAGCAACTTGACTAACACAATGACCATGGGGATATACATTCAGAGATCATAAACCTCAGTGACAATAGGCTTAGGTCTACTTAGCCCATTGTGAGAAGGAAATACGAACAAGGACAAGACTGTTTTCAGTTTACCCAAGTATAAGCATAATGAAGACTTCCTTATCAGCTATGGCTTAAATTCTCACAGGCATCTGGATATTCAAGCTAGCCCTGGGGCCAATTAGCATGTGCTGTACTCTGCATCTCTGAATAGCCTTTCATTTGATGAATGTTATTTAGAAAACCACAAAACGCAACACAATGATTCTTTCTCCAGAGACAAGAATCATCACCATACATTTATTTCTTCCTTGGAGAAGGAAATATATACACAGGTCTGTTTTCTTCTTAATTTCTGAAGCTGCAGGAGATCTTTATCTTATTTCAATGTCCTATTCCAATTACATTCTGGTTTACATTCCTATAAAATTCAAAATAAAATGAAAAAACCTTATATACCTATATAGATATAGAAGTGTTACATGTAAGACTTTGCACATTTAAAGCCAAACAGTTTAAAAAGAAATCCAGTGTCATTTATTTGTGCTTGCTTACTAGCAATACTTTTCAGCTTGGATAATACCAATTAGATGGTTTATGATTATTTCACATTTTGTTTCACTCCAGGCTCTCTCTGCACCAGCATAGCTCTTCAGTGGTTGAGTGGCTGCAAATCCTGTGGAGAGAAAGTTTATTTCTTTGTTGGAAGATAGAACTTCTTTTGGAATTTGTTTAAATTGCTGCTGCCTGCCGATTGATCCTGGGCTTTATCACAGACTCATTAACATGGAGGCCCTGGTACTGTAATAGATGCCTTGCCTTTCCAAACCCCTGGTCTGGCTTGGATACCCTTACAATGCCAAAGAATTAAATCCTGTCCCCACTGAGTGCCAGGAATGAGGAATGACTAAAAGAAAGTAAGTTTAAAAATATAAGTAACTGAAATAAGAGTTTGGCCTCACTGAGTTAGCCAAGAGCCTGGCAATCCCAAACTGGTGCATGACTCATGTACAGAGAGTGACACAACGTACTGCGGTCTGGTCACTAGCTCCGCAATGGAGGTAACAAACAGGTGCTCACTTTTTTAAATTAGTACACTCTCATGCTGTGTCATTCTTAGCCCTTGATTTTGCAGAGATTTGTGCCTGTACTTCCAAGTGCATGAGTTGAACTGAAAATTGGGTCATATATGCTTGTAAATGAGTAGAATCCAGTGATCTTCCTGGACAGTTTTTGAGGGCTTTCTGTTACTGGGGACAGCATGGCTCAGCAGTGCACTCGGGGGGGGGATGGGACTGAAATGCTGTTGTGACCAAGGGCAAGTAAGTTCCTCTTTCTGTATTTTGGCTTCCCTACCCACCTAGGGAGATAATGACACTCTCACCCTATGAAGACTACTTTGGAGATGTCTGGGTGAAAATCGCTATTCAGAGGCATTAATTGATACTGAACAATATGTGGCACAGAAGAGGCTTGGCTCTTGTTTGAAACTTTCAGACCTTTTTGCAACACTGTTCCTAAAGGCAGTCCTTTTCTAACAGCCCTGGGAGTTTACCGCTCATTCCTCCCTCCTTTATCTGGCATTTCTTGTTTTCCATTTTGTGTGGGCAACACCAGGGCCTGGAAGCTATTCACCCACAAGGTGGTTTCCCAGGTGGCCATGAACTATTATTGGCTTGAGTCAGGAGCACAGCATCTTCTTCAACTTGCAAACTAGTGTCAGGAGTACAAGGGGGAAGGCAATGCCCTCTCTCTCTCCAGAGACAATTTCACACTTGGGAGAATCTGGGAGGTGGTTTAGAAGTATCTGCAAAAGAAGAGGGAGTCACAGGCCATGACGCTCAGGGGATGGAACAATTTTCGGGGGGTCCTAGGATTGAAAAAGATGTCTAAAAAAAACCCTGAACAGCCTTCTGGCAGAAGTAATAGAAATAAACCTGGTGACAAGAAACTGTGATTAGGTAAATGTTAATCAGAAAAGAAGGCTCTAAACATAAAGGAATGTCCTTACTGATAGTAATAAAAGAAGGTGCAAAGTCTGGAAGTTTTATTTTCTGGTCCAATTTTAGGATTGTACTTAGGTCAGTGTATAGTTTAAAGTATTGATTTCAGTGGGAATGCTTGTGGTCTGAGAGCTCTGTGTGTGTTATATGTCTGTCAGAGCCAGGGGCTCTGGCAGGAGTCGTGTTCTCTGTGCTGGTTAAGGTTGCTAAAGTGTTTTTAATTCTATATTTGCTCCTTCTCCGGTGCTTACAATTGCTTATAACTTTCTGAAACTTCATATACCGAGCAGAACTCTTCCAGATGGTTTCCTTTTCAAATTGGTTTTGTGCATGTGGGCTTGAGGGAAACCAGTTCAGCCATTTTAAATCAGGAATAGCCTTTGCTTCTATGTGCTGGCTTTAAATATTTGAGAAATGCTTTCTAACCCATGCAGGTTTTTTCAGTTAGAGGTCAGCCTTGCAAGGTGCAAGGACCCTCTCTCCTGAGATTTGTAAGACTGAACATTTCATGGGGATGTAAAGTTTACCTTTTTCCATTTTAGTAATTTTACTGAAGTAGTCCTAAAAATATGTAACAGCTTGTTCATAAGATGATAGTGTGCTGTGTTCCCAGTGGGGGTGAAGTTTTAGGTTTCTGCTTAGATCAGTGAAATAAATAACCAGGCCTTAATACTACAAGCAAGGTGGGACATGGACAAGGGAAACTGTAGAATAAGCTTCCTAAAATGGAACATACAAACTCACAGGGTATTAAATTAATCACCATTGCTTTTGCTGAAATTGAAAAATGTTACATGTAATTTTTCTCTATGTGAGGCTGAACAAAGTCTTGGAAAACCTTGCACTAACAGAGAGAGATTCATAGGACAGGGTAGGTCTTTGCTGATGACAAAACAGCAAGACCCTCCTGCAGGTGTTTTATTCCTGTGGCTCCCAGTGTTCCTCAGGCAGAACAAGCTTTCCACAAAGTTCTGTGGCTAAGAATCACTTGGGAAACACTGAACTGCTTTTGAAAGGCAGTAAAAAATTCTGCTCTTAATTTGGCAGTCGAATCTGTATGGTGGCTTTGGTGTCCTGTGTGTGACTGTCTCATCTGCTGACTGGTGTTAGTAATGCATGTGCCCGTACTGATGTACTTGTATTGATGTATTATGCCAGGAAGGTGTCTGGCTGCTGAGAGGGGAAATCCCTTCTTGTCTCAGCTGTTGCTTTACATCCTTCTCTGGTGGCACGCTTTCCTTAGCAGTGGTGAAAAATGGCCTGTTACTCTGGATGAAATGGAAAGAAAGGAAACTTGGGGGCTGCCATGTGCCATGTCCTTGGGCCACCATCCAGAAGGTGGTGAGCTGCCCTTAGGATCAGAAAGGTGAGAGTGGCCAGGGGCTGCCAATCTGCCCAGGGAAGCCCTCTGAACAAGGCATGGCATCACAGAAATGCCTCATGCCCCCTTTCATTTGTCTCTCACAGCTTTCCTAAGTCTTCTTCCCTGTGAAGTTCCTCTTGGCTGGTGTGGTGCTTTCCACCTAGCCAGGAGTGGAGGTGGGTCCCCCTGCTACATCCAAGGGAAAACAAATGTTGTTGTGTGTCATTTCTTTTCCTTATGGAAAGACATGGCAGAAAGAGGGTGGAGCAGATGAGTGTATCTGCTCAAAGGAGAGTAAGGACAAATGGAGAAACATAGGGGTGGGAGAGCCACTCTTATCAGGCATCATAAATCTGTCTTTGACTGAGACACATCAAAGCAGAAAGTTGTAATATCTTCTGGTATTTCTTGCTACAGGAAGACTTCAGAAGAGTTGGGGCAACCCTGAGCAGACTTGTCTCCAGTATCAGGTGGGACTGGTAAATGTTCCTGTCCCTGGGATGAACGATGTCTTTGCAGCCTGTGAATTATTTTTAGTAGCGTCATTGGCTCTGGTAATCGGTAACTAGCTAAGGATATGAGGTAAAACAGAGTGGTTTACTGCACTTAGCACATGGGAGCCATTTAGATACTGGAAACAGTGTGGTCTAGCACCTACCAACCACTTCTGCCTGTGCCCTGCTTGCCATTTTTGCAGCACAGTGCTCCTAAAGGGGCAAGGGAAGAGACTTGCTGCGGGGGTCTGCATGCTTCCTGGCTTGCCTGCAGTTCTGCATTGGTATTAAGGAAATGCAACTTGTATTTCAGCCCCCCCTCTCTGTGCCCTGGTGCTTATCCATGGAAAAATTGCATTCGCATTCTCTGTTCGCAAGCCCAGGCATTATCTGCTTAGGCCATAAACACTGCGAGAAAGGCCCCTGTGGCTGTATAGCGCTTAGCTCAGAGGGAATCCAATCTTGGTGCAGACTTTGGAGTTTCTTGAAATTTGAATAATTCTAAAGGTCGCTGCTCCTGTGGAGGTTGGGAGAAACTTGCACCTGAAGGAAAGAGCGAGCTTAGGTGGCCATCTGTTTCTGTGTTGTGAGCACTCGTAACATGGAAGTTGCCTGACACCATGTTTTTTGTCAATCTCTCTAAGTAATAGATTGCTTTGTACTCCATCTAAATGACTGGGACAAAGTTTATGTAGAAGAGTCTGATTATACCTACATGGCTTTCTGGGCAGACGAATTATATGCTGCTCCTTAGTGTTGGGAAGTGCAAAGGTTTCTTGACTTGCTTTACTGCACTATGTCAGATCTGCCAACCGAACTGCTGATAGGGCAGGTCTGTCCAGGGGACCTTTTGCTCCTCTAGCACATAAAAGACTTGTGAGAGCTTTTGGAAATGCTGGGCCAGGAAAGGAAATTAAGTGTGAATGCTGTAGCCAACCTGATCTTTTCCTTGCTTGCAGCGATGTTAATTAGCTGTGGCGTCACTCTGGTCAGCAGCGTTACCACTATAGAGCCAGTAAGAAAGGAGAGGAGCCCCAAGGACATGGTCCCTGCCTGCTGCTTGGTGGGACATCCTACGGCCCGCTAAGCTGCTGTCCTTCCTGCTAAGTGTCCTTGGGCTCGACTTAGTTTTCTAGGAAAGGTCCTAAGTAAGATCCCAGTTCTGAAGCTCCCCCCTGCCTTGACTTGCCCAATTGTGGAGAAGTCAGTAGCTTACGTGCTTGCGCCTTACCACCAACACTTCAGCTATTGTCCACCAAAGACAGCTCTTGACTTGTGTCAGGTTAAGGGCTAGCCTTTGCTCTCAGGTTACCTTTACTCTGAGTGGATCTGTGGTGCCTGATTTAATGAGTCTCTGTGAGAAGTGGTTATACTGCCCTCTCCTTCCCTGAATGGAAGGAAAAGACTAATGAATAACTCAAACCTGCAATCTGATCTGTAGGTTTTTTTGCCACCAGTTGTGTTTCTGCTGGTGTAACCCTGGGGATCCCCTTGGAGTAGGTGAGATGGTTCTGCTGTTCCCTCATCTCCCCTTTGAAAACAAACCTCATGGTCTGTGATACTGGTATTCCCACCATGTAGTGAAAATACATCCTCTCATGGGTTTAAAATAAACAGGTATCTCTATAAAATAGTAGCTCTCAGTAGAAATTGATAGAAGTCAGTGCCTGTGAACTTGGTATATTCAACCACCTTGTGTTGCTTTTATCTGAACATGGCTTTCATTGTACTGATGTGGCTGCCTGGCAGGTAGCAGGGGATGCATGGCTAAGTTTTCTTTATAGTTGCTTTCAAATATTTATCTGCAGGAGGATAATGGGAGAGCTGTGTTTCCTCTTCACATCAGAATTTCAGAAAGGGTTTAATCCCCTGTGCTCCTTCTGCTCACAGAGCCCTGACAAAAGTGAGTTGATCCTGCTGACACAGAACCATCTCTCCTTCTTCCCCTCTGCCCCCAGCAGGGATGTACTCAGCCTTCCCAGACTGAGAGCATACCAGGAGATTATCTATGTTTTGGAAACTCAGCTGAATCTGCTTTTCTGGGCTATTGGGTACAATCTGTGAGATCTAATAGGGGCTCCTGCTCTTTCTCCTGTTTTTCTTTTCTCTGTTCCTCCACTCCCCCTTTTAACCAGTGAGAAAGTGAGTAAAGCTGGAGGATGTACAATTCTTGACTTCAGTCTGAGATGTAGGTGTCCAGCACATCCCAGAACTGAGCACCGATTTCTCTCTTGCCAGCATGGCCATTAATGTGAGCTCATCTTAAGACACTATAGACCCAGCTGCAGCTTCTGTTCTAAGTGCTTACATCTTATGAAGGGTCTCAAATGAATCATTTAAAACCTGGATCGAAACCTTAAAAGCTGCTGCAAGTCTGGTATACTGCTCAGTTTTAAGTCAGCACTGAGATGATATCGTTTACAATAGGGCTGTCCACAGGGACTGCTTTAACGTGCTGTCTGCTCATTAATGTTTAGTGCTTCATATTTCCTCTAGTCTGAAGGTCTTCCTTTGCTGTAGCTCCGACTGGGCATTAAGAGTTTTATTGTGTCTTTGGAAGTACCCAGCACTGCAGCAGCTGGAGCACCAGTGTGCCTGGCCTTTGTGTTAATGATGGTGTTATAGGCTGTGTGCTAACAAAGATAAGGATTATGTAGGGTTGCCTTCTGCCTCCCCAAGCCCTTGGAGTGACGATGTAAGCTCTTACAACATTGTAAAATATGGTTCAGCAATTATTGTGAAACTAGGGGGACAACCCTATGCTGAACAATGTGCCGCTCTGCTTCTCAAACTCTGCCCCTTTTGCAAGGTGCACGCACCACTGTGATGCTGGTGCACAGCGGACAGGATGTGTGCAGTGGAGAGAAGCACAGCAATATGAGTATTGCTATGTTACGATACACCACGTGTATAGTCATATTTTCTTACAGCATGTGAGAGCAGAGGCTGCAGCCTCCTTACCTGCCTCCCCGCACACCAAAAGTGGGTATTTCACAGCCGCTACCCCCCCTTTATTCAATGCATCTCACCCCTGCTCTAGGCAGGAAAGTGGTTCTTCTCCCCTGAGCCCAGACATGAAGTGAAATTCATCTCTTCTTCCTGTTTCATAATAGAAACTCTGCAAAGGAAAGGATCCTTTAGCTGCAGAAAGCCACTGTGAGCTCTCCACAAGATGTTCCTTGCAAGGCACAGTCACCAACTGCTGGGGCTCAAGGATACAAGGAGGTGAGAAGAGCCCATGTGCTCGCCTGTCTTTCCAGGCCCAATTATCATATATATGTGTGTTACATTTACATTGTGGCTTATAGTGGTAAAGTACAGCCTGGAGACTGGAAGGGAAAAGATTCCTCTGTAACGTAACTGAGAAGTATAACCTTGGACTGTCAGCTGCAATCCAGTTTGAGGTAAAATACTGGTGTTAAGCTTTGCCCTGTAACTGCTTGAGAGAATAACTGGGTTGATAGATACTGAGATGGTATCTAAAGTCATGTTTAAGATAGTGTGGGTTTTTTTTTTTCCCCAAAACAGGGCTCTTCATTAGTATGCACACACGTAGCACTGTGTCAGGGGAACACCTAACAATTGCAAGATAAACATGTTCATCGCTCCTCTCTGTGTGGGAGGAGCAGCCACAGAACTGCATCACGCCAAGTCCTGCTGGGTGCTCCTCCATCTGCAGCCTACTTGGTATGCAAAGATACCTATTCTGCAGTGAAAAGGCTTTGATTCACCCAGGTCCAGATCACTTTATTAGCATTGCAATAATGCTAAGAGCTGATACAGCTGATAACCTTCTGCTCAGTTTGATCATCTGCTACATATGTGATCCTAGCAGAGATAATTTGGAAAGGTGTGTTTATTGCTTTGCACTTAGCAGATATGAATATGCCTGGCAGTTTCACAAACATGTTCTTGGTTAAAGTCTGTTGCTAAGCAATAGTTAAAGATAAGGAATATATAAAAATCCCCGAATGCTCAATATTTAGGGCTTTAGGCACTCATAGGAGAGAGGTATAGCAACATCCTACTTTTGTCCAGAGCACCCAAAAGAGATGTTAATCTCTGTTAGCCTGGGAACAGCATTAAATTGTAAGGATCTGCAGTATGTTCCCCCTCCTGCAGACAGCTGCAGCACACAGCAGAATAAGCAGGTCGTATGAGTAAGCAGCTGTACTCCCCATCTTAGGTGACAAGGTACAGAGAAAGGACAACTCCTTCTACCTGTGCCTTTATTTATGGCAGACTTTTGCACAGGGAGACGATGGGGAGGGAGCCAGAGCCTTGACTTCTTATCCCTCTTTCTGCTTCTGTGCATGCCATTGGTGTGGTCCTTGTAGCTAGAGGTCACCTTGATAGCGTGCTTGTCACACATGTTGCCTTGTGCCCATCAGCCAGTGAGTCACTTCGTAAGCAAAGGGGAACTCTCCAATGGCAGTTCTCTGCTGCTCACGTCTCATGGATTACATCGCAAGCTTGGGCTGATTTAATCTAAAATTGAACCTGCTCCTGCATTCCCCAACTGCCCTGTAGCTTTACGTCACCCAGTTTCCACTTGTGCCCCCTGAGCAGTTTTCTCTGCTTCAAGGTTTGCCTTCGGTGGATCCGAGCAATGCTGTGGGGACAGGAGGCGAGCCTCATCCCTGCGTCTCAGTGGAAGCCTCATACAAAGCCTTCTTGTCTTCTGCTCTCCCTGTTTCTCCTGTGCATGTGAGGGAAAAGCTAGTAGCTGCAGGAGCTTGGCAGCAGCAGTGGGCTTGAGCTGAACCAACAGATAGGGCGCAAGTAGAGTCAGAAAGTATATGTGGCAGTGTGATGCATATTAAAGCGATTTGCAGGGTACTGTTTCCCCGACTATATTCTTAGTAACGAAGTGATCTTCCCACCTTAGCTGTAGGCACGTTACAATGCCCACCAAAGAGGCTGTCAAAAGCTGGATGTAGTGCTGGCTCCAGAAGGCATCAAAGCCTGGGTTTGCAAGGGACCCATCCCCTGCTCCGCATGGCCAGCCTGCACCCTGCAACTCTGCTCCGTGCAGAGGCCCTGTGCCCTAAACCCACTACCGAGCAGATCTTGTCTCCTGTTCCTGGCTCTCAGTGGCACATATACAAACATGCCTGAGGAATGACTGTGTTCCCTCAGGAATAAAGAAGGACCAGCCTGGCTAAAATGAGAGGAGAAAGTTTTATATCTGTGTAGTTACTAACTCTTTATTTGGAAAAACAGAACTGTTTGGTGATTCTTGGACCTTTGGCTTAATATTAAAATGACCTTCACACACACCTTCTCCATCTTCTTCCCAGAGGAGAAGACAGAAGTTACAGTTTTCTTTCCATTGGGTCTTGCTTCAGAGCAGAGGCTTAAAAACCGGTCTGCAGCTGCCCTCTCTAGTGAGGCCACAAATGAAGCAATTGCATTTTAGCTCAGGAGATGTTAACCCTTTAGTCTGCAGGGTGGGTCACTAAAATGCCAGCTGGCATGAGGTCTAGTGAACTTCCCTGGAGTATGTCCTAAAGCAGGCGAGGGGTCTTCCTTTGCACCTGCTCTTTTCCAGGTCCGAGCTCTGAAGCTTTGGCCATGGGATTGCCTTCTCTTCTCCTCCCTCCCTACCTGCTAGCACAGAAGGTGTGTGCTGGGGTGGGAGGGACTGGAAAGGAAAAGAAGCTCTTTTCTTTTGGTATATCTACATGGTTCCTCCAAAGCCTGCTGCCAAATACCAGCAACATCATTTTCTGCCTGTGGCCTTGCTTTGTGGGCTTCCCTTTCATAGAATCACAGCGTGGTTGAGGTTTGAAGGCACCTCTGGAAACCACCTAGTCCAACCCCCTTCTCCAAGCAAAGTCAACCAGAGCACGTGGCTGATCTGATGGTTTTTTTTTCTATTTCCAAGGGTGTATGCCCCACAACCTCTCCAGGGAACCCATTCCTCTGCTGACCACCCTCACTGAAAAGAAGTTTGGTTTCATGTTTAAATGGAATTTCTGGTATTTCACTACCACCAACACCATACAACAACATCAGACCCTTGTCTGAGCTGGGCCAGGAGCTCCTGCCTTCAGGTATCTGCTCAGAGAGGAAGGATTGCTTGCCTTTGTGCAACTCTTTCTGGGATGCTACATGTGTTCCCATGTAAACCAGCTAGTCTCATCTCTTCCAAGCAGAAGGAAGTGGCAGTATCTCCTCTTGGTTTCCAATACATACAAAAGTCTGCTTACATGTTTCTTACAGGTGTGTGAAGTTGTATGTGCAAAACCTAATTTGAAACACAAGCTCATCTACTTAGTATGTACTTTACGGTCTCTGGTGATGGTGTTCTGGACCACATTTGTGCTTTGCTGCCAACATGAATGAAGGCATCTTGAGATCATGCCCTACCTTTTCTGCAAGTTACTGTTTAACCTGATAATAATACTATTATCATATGGCCTCTAAAGCCCAAGAACACAAATGCCTGGGCTGCTGTTAACAAACATGGCGAGAGCTTTCCTGCGTATTCTGGGAGGGTTTGGTCATGGAAGTTACTTTTGCTATACTCAATTCCACTAAATACATCTCCAATTTTCCTGTCTCTACATCAAACGTTACATGTTAAGGAGCCTAGACTAACAGCTGCTGCCACTCATGTTAACTGAGAGGAGCACAAGACACTGAAGTGTCTAGTTTCTCATCACTTACGGGACTGATAAAAGTATCTGTTGTACTGACTAGTCTATCAAATATGAATGATGCAGATAGAGTGGCTGTTTACACACAGTGATCTATTTTAGTTAAATTGAAAACACACACAGGGGAATGTTTCAGCTTTGTGGTGCCCAGTCTGTGGGTGGGAGAGGATGAGCTCTCTTCTTCTAGGATGAAGATCTAAATATCGTTAGTTATCCAACCAAATCTCATGAAATTGAGGACAAGGTGCTTGCCTCCTTTTATCATTCTAATTTCACCCAAAAACTCAGCTCTTTTGTACAGTGTTAACATAAGCATTTACAAAGTCCATCCCTCTGGAGGATGACAGCAATTGTTTTGCTTAATGTTTAATGGCTTCCTCTCCCTCTGGACTCTGTGCCAGTGCATAATGTAATGAACAAGCTTTGGAAGAATATTATAGCCTCACTTCATCTATTAGGACACTTTACATCGAAATTTATTTTGCACTACCATGAATTACATAAACACACAAATTAAAGATACATACGCAATAACTGCTTGCAGAGAGCATTGTCTGCAGCAAACTCATTAGGAGAAAAAATTACCCTGTAGAAAATCACTTAACCTTTGTGGATTCCCTGGTACTGTGTTTACTAATGCCCTTGCTTTGTTTTGAAGTATTATCTCTGTGTTATCTGAAAACATACTCCAGATTTGAAAATTAATGTACAGCATTAAGGTTTCCTCTGAACATACTAATTATATAGAAAGCAAAAAGTGAGGTCTTGTTCTACTCTCCTGCATCTGTGTATAAAAGGTACAAATGTGACCCCTGTGCAAAGACTTTCGAAACCAGAACCAAATGATACAGAGCTAAACTCCTTTGGAAGAGGAAAAGAAAAAAAAAAAGGGCTTTGGTTTCCATGGGCAAATGTTGATTACAAGCAGAAAGCTTCACTGAATAGCCTTTATCAGGATTTGTCTACAGGGCTCGGTGGCTAACATTTTGCTGTGGAAAAATTTCTCCAACAGCAAATGGAGATGAGGGAAAATAGCAGACTAACTTTTTGGCAAAAGGTCTACTTCAGTTAGAAAAACAATGCTCAACATGCACATATTTCTGTCAGGAAGACTGCTAGCAGGAATAAGGCAATTCTAGTAATTTTGCAAGTAGTATGCACTGCTGCAGGAAGCTATGTGTGTGTGGAGACCTGCACCAGTAGATATTTTCAATGGCAGAGCATCACTGAAGCTTTATATAGTACTTTTGTGATAACAAAAGCTAGTGATCAGTCACTGAAAATTTCAAGTGACCTCAGTAACCTGACTTCTGACTCATTCTGTGGCAAGACAGTGGTCTGTCCTGTTTATTGGGAGACCTGTAACCCGGGTAACTGAGGAGAAGCTGTTGCAGGTGCATGTCAGTGTGATTCACTTGCCATCATGCTGCTGACTGCATGGATATATGGGACTATGCAATGAAGGCAATGGAAAAAAATGGTTCAGTACATTTTAAGTCTGTAGCCTTATTCCAGGGACATACTAATGGAAATTAAAGCCAACAGTGACTGATGTGTATTGGAGCAGACAGACATTCCTTGAATCCATTGTATTTGGGATTTGTGGGGTTTGATACTACTTCTGTGGCACAGAGTTGCTTCTACCTTTGCTGGAAAAATACATGTCATTGTATGCATGCTACATCATGCTTGAATCTCATATAGCTGTAATTATAACCCTGCAGAGTAAGTCAGTAGAGAGCAAAGGTTATTAACTTCCACTGATATGTTCCAGGTGATATTAATACAAATAGAATAAAACTTTGGCCTTGAGGGTAATGCTTCAACAAAAGGCTACTGGGAATAATTAAACCTATCATACAAGCCATGTCATCCTGAAATGAATTGACAAGCAATACTAACCTGACCAAACCAGCCTCCTTGCAGGTCCAAAGCCCTGGCACTGACTGAAAAGGCTGGCAGTGGGGGGTGGGGAGTGGTGGTGGACCTGAGTATGAGTATGCTCTAGCTGGCAGCATATCTGAGTCTTGCAATTACTTAACTGTAGAGTAAGAAGAGAAGAAAATCCGATTTTTACTGCTTTTGCACATCAGCATCACCTACTGCTTTATCCTTTGCATGTTGTGAATTTGGTATGGAATAGTTGCTGGCAAGGGAAAGAGGGGTGGGTATGGAGGGTGTTGCAGATAGATACTGCCTGTAAAGTAAGTAGAAGACCTGGAAGGGGGCAGGGGGAGGAATCAATGTGATGGAGAGAGGAAGATCTGAATTCCTGCAACCTCTGTGCTCTGGTGTTTCACTTCCAGCTTAGAAAAGGAGACAGCTTGTAAGAAACTGCTAATTTAGATAGGTTGTGGATCAACAGACTTCAGTCTTCTATGAATTACGTGAACAGTCTTATTTATTGCTGGAGGTTATAACAGCTTAATCCCACATATTGAGGTTGTAAGATTTCTCAAGAGCAATGCAAAGTGTTTCACACATGGACTGAACAACTGAAGTGTTTAGTCTGTAAAAGCTCCTGATCCAAATGCCGTAATTTGCAAAGACAAGTGAAGCAAGGTTACTTATTTCTGGTGGAGACTTACAAGAAGAACATACCTCATAGCTATTTAGATTTTTCTCCTGTAAGAGGAAAGAGAAAAGAAGATGATACTAAAGTAGATTAGTGGTATGTCATCCTTTTCTGCAAGAAAAAAACCAATGAATTTTAGAACTGTTCTTTCTAGTGAAACCAAATCAGCTCTGATTTTGAAACCGACTTCATTGCCCTGGAGCTAGAGTAGAATGATTTCTAAGCTGAAACTAAACCAGAACTTTGTATATTTTATCAGCATTATCTGATCACAAATGAGTGTTTCCTAACTATAACAGTGGAATTCAACTCTTGAACAAAAATGCTTCCTGGATACTGAGCATCTCTTTAGGTTTTGCATAATGAAGTTACAGGACCTACTGTATGTGGATGAACATTTCTATTTTCATAGTAGGTTGGTAACAACATCTTTCTTTCATTGGAAAGAACAGTTGCTTAGTTAGCATTTTGGTTTTCCTGGTATAGTTATCAACATGAGTGAAAATGTGCATACACAGGTTTGAGAAAGTGGACAGACTGTCAAATCCATTGGTCAAATGTTCGGAGAGATAAAAGTTGAAGACATTTTTCAGTGCCGTAAGAGAGCTGTTAGTCTCTAGTTCAATAGTGAATAGTGAGCCCTATGCGATGAATCTTCTAACTGCTCTTTTGCGAAACATGCATGCTCCTTGTTTTTCCACATGTGTGGGGCTTTTTGTTTTTTTTTTTTCTTAAAGCTCTTGAATATGCACACATTCTCATCTTTCACCTCACTGTCCCAAATGCAATTATCTCTGTGTGTGATTGACCAAAGTGATCACCATGGTTTCCAGTTCAATTCAGGTCCCCAAAGAGGTCTTTTAATTAAGAAGCTCTAATAGAATCTCTGAGAAAACTTCTAAGTCCCCAGTCTTCAGGCTGTGAGCTACAGATCCCAGGGGTGTCTATGGCCAACTAGTACGGGACCCTGAACATATCCTTTTTCAAAAGGTCATATCCTATGCAGAAATTTGCATAAGTAAATCTTACAGATGTAGACATCCATGAAAAACTCCTAGGGATCACAAAAAGTTGAAAAGCTCTGTAGTAGGCTGCTGTTGAGCAGTGGGTAGTGACCAACAGAGGGGTGAGTTGGAAGCAGGTGCACAAAGAAACGTCCATGTGTGAAGCTCTAACCAACAGCTTGTGTAAGGTATTCAGCTGAGCTCACAGCCTGCTCAAGCACCACCACAGTGCAGTGGAGCTCTGCCAGTGCTGCAACCGCAGAACTTCACAAGTGCTTTGCTATATGTAAAAGTGTACTCGTTTTGGTAGCAAGACCCAAAATATTTAAGACCCAATTTTTACCCAGAGTGTGTTTGAGCCAGCCATAAACTGTAATCACCACCATCTGACTTGCAGATGTGATGTGTACATGGGTGGGATTTCCAAAAGTAGTTGGGATTGGTCCATATTTATTTCAGTGGGGACAATCCCACCTTGTGCATGCACCTGCCTGCGGAGCAGTGTATGCTGATGTTTACCCAGCAGCTCGTACTGATTGCCAGGAAACAACTTGTGCTTGCTGGATTGTGGAGGTGATGTTTGGTAATGTGCAGAAGCACTTGAGAATGCTTTCACACTGGGAACTCCGGCATTAGCCGCATATGAGAACAAAAAATGGGACTGAAAAGCACTTCTAAACTCTTGCAAGTATGGTATTTGCTGAAAAGCAAAGTTCCAGGAAATTGGAGCCACATATAAACTTGAGATAACTTTGGCAAATAGTTCTTGGCTGGAAGACAAAAAGGAAAATTTAAATGTTCTGTGTAGATTGTTTCAGGATTAAACATCTTGTATTTTTGTTTCAAAATGCTCTCCCTTCTGGCAATTCTCTCAAAACTTCTGGTCATATAAAGCTGAGTTATTGAAGATACTACTTGAGGACTCCTGTCAGAACAATATTTTGTTTAACTGGAAGTTTTTTTAAGCTCTTTATTTAGTTGCAAGTCTCTGAAGTTTTCCTTTGGAATGTAGCTTGAAACAAACTAGTTTTTTTCAGCTTATTACTTCTTGGTTAGCTGGCTGAACAGAAAGCACTTTGCAAGTACCCAGGAGGGGATGATGGGAAAACAGAAGAAATTAATAAAGAAAAGCTTTGGTTGTGATAAGTCATCCCCTTGACCCAGGAGCACTTCAAGGCCAGACCTGGATCACTTGTACAGAGGTACCTGTACCTTTCTGTACCTTGTAGTTGCACCAACACATGTCTACTGTGGGTCACACTGCTGATTCATAGAAGTCATACATACTGCATTAATAATGTACTTCCCTTAGCTCTCCCTCCACAGAAGAAACCTGAAAAAAAAGGGGGTTGAAAGAGGACCGCGCCATGCTGTATATAGGACATTGTAGTCACAGATGGGAGGCAGACTGCAGAAAGGAACAAAACCCAAGTCATAGTAATTTAACCAGTTCTGCACAGAAAAACACCCCTCTCTTGGCTCAACTCCTGGTGGACTTGGTTTTCCATCTGGTGAAAAAAAAACGGGGATAAAATACCTCCCTTGCTACCACTCAAAGAGCACATCAGTATGCTCCAAGGAGGTATAAAAGCAGCATCATTGTAACTGGGAAATGAATTGCTCGCTTGCTGGATTTAGCAGCTTCCTGCTCTGGAAACCGGAGATGCCATCTCAAATTTCTGTTTGTTGCCAGCCTAGAAGAAGAGACTCCAAGGCTGCAAAGCCTCTGGTGAGGCAGTGCTTCATTTGCTAATTGTCTCTGCCAGACAATGCCATTTACACTGAGCACAAAATCACCTCTAACCTCCACTGACCAGAAAATCATTGTATCCTTGAACTCCCCTCCTTCTGAAATGGTACCCAGCATTGCAAACTGCATATGCTGGCTCCTCTCACAGGACAACAAAATACAGGAATACTTCTTGCTGATTAATTTTCAAACATCCCCATTCCCAGACCTAATTATGATAGCGTAAGCAACCGCATTATAAAAAAGATGTTTGACTTGTCATACATAATGTAATGTATCTTTTGCTTTGAGGACCATGCTGTCCTTTGAGAGGCACAGGACTGGCATCTGCCCTAAGTATGCTGTGGAAGGGTCAGGGCCCCCTGCTCTCAGGCTGGATTGGGGTGTCTGGCTATGGCACAGGGTATAGGCAGAATTAAGGTTCAGAGAGGCCTTTACAGTCAGGAGGCTGGTGAGAGGCTGCTTTACATTTGCTCTTACTCTCACAGACTGGGTTTTTTGCATGTTTCCATCAGAAAAGCCGGTGAAGCTGGGCTTTCCCTGTGAGAGCTTTTCAGTAAGGAAAATGTCTCCTATTTTACAGTTTTCATTGCTCTGTTGCTTTTTTAGGACATGTTACAATGCTTGCCATTTTTGCTGTATAAAATTCAGACGTTCTGTCTACCTGCTGCTCTTCCTCCATCAGCCAGATGATCATAGTGGCTACATCAGTTCTAAATGGGATCAGATCCGAAAATGGCAGCTCTGAACATTCAGGGGAATAACCTGTAAGTCTTTTTTCCTCCATAATTCAACACTTGCTTAACTTGGAGCACTAAGAAAACCTTTGGATCTTGCTCTTCAGTTGGTGAACCTGTGGGGATATTTTTGGCTATGAGATGTTGCTCTTCATTTTGGAGACAACATAGGAGAGGAAACTCATTTGACAGCCACAGCTCAGTTAAATGCTGTAGTGGCTGCCAATGGTAACAGAATAAGCCAGTGATACCTAGGTCTTCTTTCTCTAACACCAGTCTTTGAAGATCAGTAGGTTATGGGTATACTTTTTCTTTGTTCCGAAGACTAGTTCAGGCATGTCTGACTGGGATGTGACATCTCCCGAGGGATGTAGTTAAACACAGACAAAGTCAACACTGCTGCTTTGGTGACTCCACAAAAACCTGACAGCCAGAGACTGTCATGGAAGTGAGTATCTGGGCAGCAGCGACGCTCCTTATCTCTCCCCTTGCTGTTTATGGGACTGCTAAAATATTAAATTACTTTTAATGACCTTTCAAGAGACCCAGCAAGTGTGTTTGCACCCAGAAAGCCAACCATATCCTGGGCTGCGTGTAAAGAAGCGTGGCCAGCAGGTTGAGGGAGGTGATTCTCTCCCTCTACTCTGCTCTTGTGAGACTCCACCTGTAGTACTGTGGTCACTTCTGGGGCCCCCAAGATAAGAAAGACATGGACCTGTTGGAGTGAGTCCAGAGGAGGGCCATGAAGACAGTCAGAGGGCTAGAGCACCTCTCCTGTGAAGACAGGCTGAGGGAGTTGGCATTGTTCAGCCTGGAGAAGAGAAGGCTCTGGGGAGACCTTATAGCAGCCTTCCAGTACCTAAAGGGGGCCTACAGGAAAGATGGGGAGGGACTTTTTAACAGGGAGTGTAGTGATAGGATGTGGGGTAACAGTTTTAAACTGTAAGAGGGTAGATTTAAATTAGGTATTGGGAAAGAATTCTTTACTGAGAGGGTGGTGGAGCACTGTAACAGGTTGCCCAGAGAAGGATGCCCCATCCCTGGAAGTGTTCAAGGCCAGGTTGGATGGGGCTTTGAGCAACCTGGTCTAGGGGAAGGGGTTGGAACTAGATGATTTTTAAGATCCCCTCCAACCCAAACCATTCTATGATTCTGTGATTCTGTGTCAAAATTACCACTGAAATATAACTTCATTCTCTGTAAGGGAAGAAGTGTTTCTGAATTAAGGGTGGAGAGTACCCAAACTGTCTGGAGCTCCTCCCAGCAAAAGTGAGGGGCAAAAAGGCTTATTTTCTTCCCATTTAAACAGAAAGGGAATATTAAACATCTCTGTGATGCAGGGAGGATAACAGGAGATGTACCAGCATTAGGATGGAAGCAAAGATGAGTGGTCTCCCTCAGAGGGGACTGAACAATGAAATTCTCATTTTCATTGGGGTTGAGTTGTATACCTCCACTTGGGCTCCTGCCTGGAGAGGCTGTGGCAGCCTTCTTCCTCCCTCTATCCCCCACAGAAACCCCAGACCACTGTTTCTCTTCTTCTCTGTATCGTGGGAAAGAGGGGGAAAAGGTCAGAGCTAGTATTTTGTTCACTTCAATTTTCAGTTTTTATGACTGCGCTATCAGCTGAAGGACTTACTGCTGTTATTGCCGCAGAGGAACCTCGTTCTGCTTGCATTATACTGAATACACTCGTAAACCAAAGTAGCCACAGTTATGAAGAAATGGTCTTCAAAAACCCTGTCCTTAATCTGAGTATGAAACTAAGGGGCTGGCTTTTTAAGAAGGCCCTCTTGAAGCTTGCCCAAAAGATTAATGTGTAAATGCGAAGAATGCTCTGGAAGCTCTTGAATGGAGGAATTTTATTTCCAGCTAACCACAGGAGTAACTGTTTGTAGCAAAAAGATGATTAATGGCATTGTGACCAAAAGAAGGCGAGTCCCTAACCTTGATAGAATAGTATTTGCATATTACCTCAATGTTAAGTTTCTCACTCTACCTTTGTTTATTTTTACTGGAAGAAGCATAAGAAAAGCATGATGCTCACTTAAATCTCCATAAATCCAAACATCTGAAGCTACATTACTCCTTTCCTGGCTCTGTTCCTCTCTCAAAGCATGCCACTTGCACGCTCGCTCTCATTTTTCCCATGAACTACAGGGTGTAGGCCAAAATACCCTTTGCAACTGGTAACTTCCTAGGCATACTAGGTTCCAGTTAATATAACAAATGGTCATTTCATAATGCTTGAAGTATCTGTGGCATGAATATATTAAAAGTCCTGAAATTGTCAGGAAATATGAGGAGCATTTTTGTTTTCCACGGGGTCACTTTTATTCATCTGGTGAAAACATCTTATAATGACAAAAAAAGTTAAGTTACATGGAAAACCGATTCTGACAACCACATTAACAGTATTCAAGTGGTGGACAGGAAATGCTCATACATGTGAAAGCTGAGCACCTCTCTGTGCACCGGCTTGGGGAGGTTCTTATTTGAATCACCATGGGCCACTCTGCAATGGTGCAGTGTTGCGTCCCTATCAGTGGTTTTAGCTACAGACTGGCATGTGTTTCTGTGGGGAAACGAGCTGGATATTTTAGCATCCAGTTACTTGGGAACCTGCCTTGGTTTGCTGGAGCTGAAGGTGCAAGCCAGTTCCTATTAAAGGCAAAGTCAGAAGAACCATCTCGGCAGCTGCTGGGTCAGTGGTTACCTCCCCTCCTGCCACATCACTGAACTGGTGGATGTTCCAGCTTCTCATTTCTAAGAAAATTAACTCTTTATCTGACCATGCACTGATATCCTGCAGCACTGAACAACAACTTAACAGTAGGGAGACCATCGCATGGAGCCAGGCTTAGGGAACAGTCAGAGTGTTGGTTAAACCAGCACGAGCAAACAAGACCGTGCAGCTGGTGGCAGCAGCCACCTTGCAGGTGAGAGCAGGCACCAGGGCAGTGCTGATGGGCACCCAGACAGGCACTGCAGTTGTCGCTTTGGGCATAAAGCAGCTCTCCTTAGCCAAATATGTGACATGCTGGGGGAGGGAGACGTCTCAGCTGCACATGCTCATTGCATAATTGTCAAATATGCCTGTAATACAATTCCATCAGAGGCAATTATCGCTGCGGCGTGGTTGCTCTGGGAAGCCTTCCTCTCCTAGGCCGCATTGCAACTATCAAATCTCTGTTGGTTTGGCTGAAAAAAGATCATGGCCGTGATGTCTTTTCACTAAAAAGGATTGTTTCCCACTCTGCTGTCATTAAAACGAAATATAAACTAACCAAACCCAGTCTTCACCAAGACTTTCCAAAAATGAAACATTTTTTGGATAAAATAACTGTAATTCAAACTGCAGCAGTAAGCATTGTGCCTACTTTGGTACACAGCCAGTGAATTTTAAAGTAAAAACCCTCCAGGACTGTTCTCCATTTGGATTTATTAGTCATTACCAAGAAAAGATAATTAGCACTTCTGAAGCATTGTGATAATCAGTAGCATGAACTGTTACCAATAGAAACAGACTGGTGTACTTGTGCAGTGCAGGAATATGGCAGCTCTGTTGTACTCCTTGTACTGAATGAGTACACCAGTGGGTAGATCCTCAGCTGGAGGAAATGCTTGTAACCACCACCAACTCCAGTGGAGCTAATGACAGTTTACACAGGGTAAAGTTGGGAGGGAAGTTGTTCCCTGGCCTGTTGGGCTTCTGTTCTCCTGGAGGCAGAGTCATTTTTGTTACAATATACAAACCTTCTTGTTGGTCAAAGGCAACGGCAAAATACTGCTCCTTTACTGCACAACAGAAAAATAGAAGCTAATTATTTTTCTTTTGTATGCACCCTGCTAACACAAAGGAAAATAACCTCATGGTGGAACAAGAGGAACCTGGGTGTATACCTGGATCCTTTAGGCAACAACATGTTTTTTCTCTTCCTCTTTCTAAACTAATGAGAAAACTCTGTTGGACTCAAGTCAGTGCTAAAACTCACAGAATTGGTATTTCACTTACTGTTCCCCAAAATTCCATTACTTATGATCATCTCTAATAATCGTATGAAGGATGGGATGTAAATCTTTTGTATGTTCTTAGTCTCAGATCCTGAGCATTAAGCATGCCAGACTCCCTGCTACACAAAAAACTATTACTGACTGGGCTCAGGGAAGTAGGCCTATTAGATTTATCAACATTGCTATCTAAATAAATAATACAATACATAGGCTTGTCTGAAGTAGTTGTCTTTGGTTTTCTGTACCTGGAAGTATGAACAAAATCCATGCTGAAGAACAGAGGCAGCATGTAAGCTTGGGAAGGCTTCTGTTTTGGTGAGCGCTAATAACAAAGGTAGCTACAGGATTTACCCCTAAAATACTTGCAAGTCTGCAACAACTGCCCCCTTTCCTGCACCTTACAGGGTATTTCAGGCCAATATAACACCCCTCCAGCCAACAGGTGCTTTGTATCCTGTGAGAAGCACGCAGCAAATCTCAGGCTTGAGTCCAGTATGCATGCAAAGTACTTTGCAATTGATGTAGGGGCTGTGGTGTGCTGTGCCGGTAGAGGGTACCTTACCCACATAATTCCTATTGATGCTGATGACATTTACTTGTGTACATCTTCCTTGCTACACCTAAGAGGCAGAGCAGAGGCTCTTAGGACTGCAATTCCAATGCCAGTAAAACTCATTAATGCACATGACAAATAGGGGATCACCCTGGCAACATCTGTCTGGTTGATGCACTCAAAGTACTTGTGCATGTTTGCACCTCTCCTAGGATGATGACTACTGTGGCAAGTCTCATTATCACCAAGATGAAGTTTGCCTGATGGCAGCAAATGTGATGGGCTGGTGGCTGTTTACAAATTACACATGCAGAAGTAAATGGGTCTGTGTTTGCTTTTCAGCTGCTGCTGGGAAACAGGGACTCTCCTGCCAGGTCACAGATCAGCGATACAACAGACCTCTTAAAGCAGTTCCTCAGTTGCAGAGGTGGATGCATAGCTTGTACTCAAATAGCTGTCCAGTACACAGAAGTTGCTATGGCAGCGCTTTACAGATATACATTGCACAAGAAAGCAGTGATGTCGGACCACACTGACTCTTTTTTTTTGTGTCTTAAACAGAAGACTTGCTCCCAACCTGGGAACTGTGGAGCAGAACAAATATTGGAATATAATACCTATCTATATATATCTCTACTTAAGTCTATTGTCAGATTGCATCTGACTGTGGAACTGGGTTTAAAACACCTGGGTAACAATTTACATATTACGTCAACAACAACATCTCTCCTGCCCCCCCTTCCCCTTTCCACCTGCAGTGCAGAGCAAGCCGACTTCATAGCATCCTTCACAGCAAAATGGGTCTCTGCTGCATCTTTTTGTCTTCGTGAAACTCATTTAATTCTAGTACTTTAACACCTACTCCTTCCTCTGCTGCTGGTGCTATTGCAAACAAGAAATGCGTCCGGGTAACACTGCCTCCTTGGAAACCTGCCTCTGGCCTAAAAAGCCCATTTTGGTGCCTGTGTGGCACTGGAAAGGCAGAGACCTCATGGGCTGAGCACATTTCATGGCTGTGTTGTGTTCACTCCAGACCTCTCGATGAACAGATGAATAAGCTGGGCTATTGCACCAGCATGATTTAATGGGAAAAAATAAAAATATTGGCCTGGGAGTGCAACAGGCTGCTGAGAGAAACCCAAGGGCAGTGTACTTCCCTCGGCATGAGTACCTGGAGGGGAGGCTGGGAGCAGGAGCTCTGCAATGGTGTGGTCTGGGAGCAGTGCAAGGGCCCCACCTCTCCATTAGCCTGCAGATTTCCAAATAATTGTAAACAACGCTGACTTCAAGTCTGCTGCCAGAGCCTCAGGCTCTTTAAGAAATAACCCCTACTCATTTATTGCCCGAGGATGTTATTATTTCCAGAATGAACTAGTTGTGGATCACCATACTGGGCAGAACTATAGTACAAAGCGTGTTTTAGTGCAAACCTACTTATGACATAGTCACAAATCTTCTTTGGACAGAAACGGGTGCAGAACCCCAACCTTTTGTGTAGAAAAGTGCCTGCAGCTCACTTCTGCATCATCTTCATCTTGGGACTGGTCTGGACAGGACTGGCTCTCACATGCCGTGTGACAGCAAGGCACAGCTCTGCCTTGCTGCTGAGGCCCCGGGGACGTCAAGCACAGCTAAGGAGCAGCTTAGCAGGGGGTATGGCAGCTGTGTCCCCCTCCCTGGCTGTGCCAGCTGTGGGGAGGCTGTGCAGATTAGGAGCTCTTCACTCCTACATCTGATAGGATACGCAAAATTATCCTGCTTTGCTGAAGGCTCAACTCTGTACCTCTAATATGAAATTTCTACAGACAATCAAAGGTTTTAGTTTTAAGAAAGAAGTAATTAATATATACACATACTGCTTTCAGCATGCTTTCCCTTAAAAGACTGCTGCCATCTTTTGTATCATGAAAAGATGGATATGAAAATATTTTGTGCCAGGAATGGTAATGCAGTAGAGCACAGAGTTCAGTCACTATATACTGGTAATCACTATATTTCCCACTAAAAGTGATGCAATAGGTGATTAATAAGAATGAAGCTCAGAGTTTATAATTAGCTACTTCATGTAAGGCCTTTCAAATATATGTAATTGGAGATACATAAATGTTTTTAATACTAGTTCAAGTGTGAACTGATTTGGTCTTTGGTCTTTCTGCTTTTGTGAATAATACTGCAATAGCAGCTTTTAAAAAAAGAAGTATTTTTTATTTAAATTGGTCTAGGCAAGCGCCACACTAAATATAGTGAGCATATGCAGTATATAAGAGCAAGGCAGGAAAAAGGATTATCAAAATAGCTGAAATAATTTTGTAAACAGCATATACTGCATGTTTATATGGTTTAATTGTCATTCCTGTCCTGTCAGATCTGTGTGGAGGTAGCCATATGCTTAAGCACAACTTGGTCAAGCTAGTTGGTGCATTTACTCCTGTTCAGAGCAGGTCTGGGCTTTAATTCAGGGCTTGGGGTTTTTATCTTTAATGAAAATTGAAAGGTGCAAGTGCTTTGAACAGCTGTACCCTAGCATGATCTTTCTACAGACAGTCACCCTGAACCAACAGTTTGAAATAAGATTTGCTATTAACTTGAACAGGAGATTAGCCAGGCACCTGTGAAGAAAAAGGCATTCTCTATTTCTGCCTGTTGCAAATTCTTCTACGGTTAGCCTTGTCTCAGCTAAGCATGTAGACCTGAGCTCCATCCTGGAATTATTTTGCCCAGTTCCAGGTTACAATGGCACTTTTCTGTTGGGCTTTTTCTTTGTTTGTTTGGTTGGTTTTGGTGTCTGGCCATGGAATGAAGGTGCTTAGCTGTAGGGCAAAGTTTCACAGCTCCCTGGGTATGACAGTGAACGGGATGACAGGACTGCTGGATTCGAGGTCCAGAGCGGTGAGGAAGCATTCGATGGCTGCTTCATTTTTCCCCTGAGCTTGCAAGACCTCTCCAAGGCTGTTCCAGGCCCTGTGACTGGTGGTTTGGATCCGGATGGCATCTCTGAGGACTTTCTGGGCCAGGTCCCTCCGCTCAAGTCTGCTCAGCACCAGGCCCTGTCAACAAACAAGTGATAAGCAGTTAACAATGGCAAAAAACAGAGGAGGAAATGGAACCCCCCAAGGTCCCGGCAAGCTGGGCAGATGTTTGAGTGCAGGTGCAGTAGTCCTATGGGGTGGGGGATCTCCACCTATTTCTGGAGAACAGAAGCAATCAGCTGTTAAGCTTTCCTTTTTTTGATTGTGATGTGTAATTTAAAAAAACAACTGTGAAAATAATTTTTTTTAAGCAGAGACTGATCCAGCTCTGCAAGTGCTCCTGCTGCATGTTACTGGGAGAGCATACACTGGTGCTATATAGAGGAGTCTATAGGCCCTTTAAGCATCCCTCTCTCCTTGAGTAGGTTACACTGGCTTCTAATCTCCAGGAAAATTATACACAGGTCCAATTACATCCAGTATCTAATAGAAAGATCTTTCTTCTTAACAAATGGGGCTAGAGGGATGCGGCCCCCTTCTAGGGGCAGGCTGTATGTAACAGCATGGGGCCCTCTGTCCTCTTGCACTCCGATGTAGATCCTAAAGCAGTGTGGGGGAGCAGAAGGATGGAGGAACCTTGTTTAAAAAGCTGTCCTTAGGGTAAGAAAAGACATAAGTGGGTGTAATCATCTGGAAGGAACAGGAGGGGGAGGATGAAAGAAGTGGTAGGAAGAACATGTTTTCCTATAGGGCTCGCATGGATGTGCCTGAACCCTCAAAGTGTCTAAGGAGCCAGGCTCCCTTTTAATTAATTGTACAGCAGTCAACCACACCGAGCCCAGGTGGTCATGTGGGCTTTGCAGTCAGCAATGCATTAGTGGCATTCTTCTGCTTCCTACTGAAGGTGCACACACCAGGATGAACCTCCCACCAGTTTCATCCAGGTGTGGCCTGTAGAAGAAGCAGTTGACACTTGGATGTTGCCTGCCAAGCTCTGCATGGCCTCTGCCTGCACTCACCCGCAGAAATGCTGCAAAGTGATATGACTGCCTGACTTCATGCTTTTCCTGGGACTATATACGATGTGGATGCATATATATATGAAGAAAAGCATTAGCTTCATCTTTTATGTGTCTCATTGCCTTTAGTTGATATGAAAAGACATAAGAAACCTGAAATCTCTCACAACTAGAACCCAAGTAAATTTCTGATGAAAGAAAGGTGATGCTTTTGGAAATAGTGAAGATTTTTCCTTTGTCTTGTTTTGTTTGCTTTTCCAAAAGTGCCATTAGAAACAGAGTGCATCAACGTGGCTAAGAGCCTATAGCCACTGATAGTACTAATACCTACAGAAACACATTACCTTGCCTGAGAGAAAAATTAAGAAACACCCATTTAATCAATTATCAGCAGTACTGTGAAGTTTCACTGCCTCTTTCTTGCCCATAACCTTGACCTGAATAGTCAACTCAGTATCAAATCTGATCATTTAGAGATGCAGTGGGGCTGTTTTTTCTTTAGGTTTCTCTGTTGGAAAACGGCGAGGCAATGGGGCCTAACCTTACCATCCCGTTGCGAGCAGGCACAGGTGGCACAGAGGTACCCTGATGGGAGAGAGGCTGGTTCCTCTGGAGGTAGCTGCCTGGAGGCAACCACAGGCACGTAATGACAGACTGGAAGGAATTTGTGCAATTATAATTTGAGTCACCCACTTGACAGGGATTATGAGGCATAGAAAGGGCAAGTAGTGTGGCCATAGCAAATCTGCTGCTGAGCCAAGAACAGACGGGGGCTATCTCAGCTCAAGTTTGTCCTCAACCACAAAACCACTCTTCCTAAATACTCTTCCTGTTGCGCTGACTGAGCAGAGCCGATTGTGCTCTCCGGTGGCCGGAGACCCATTGCTGTCCTCACCCTGACACTAAGTGGCATCAAGCCTCTTAACACTCCCGGAGGGCCGCTGGCCCTGGAGGCACAGGGGCTAGCGAGCCTGTGCAGCTGCTGTCTGTCATCCCTCTCCAATGAGGAAATGAATTCCCTCCCTGGCAGACATCTCACGCCTCTCAACAATGCTGCAGTGAAATCCACCTCATCATAAACTGCTCATGCAGCACAGCTCTCTTGTCTGCCCCTGCCCCATGTCTGGTCAATGACCAGAGGCTGCCGTGGCTTCCTCCCCTACAGCTCCCCAGTGCAGAGCCGCTGCATGTATTTTGCCTGTGCTTGAGGTCCCTGCAGCTGTCTTGCAGCGCTGGGAGGAGGCTGTATGCAAACCACAGGTACTGTGTTCACCTGGGGAAGATGCTGAAGCCGATGCCCACCAGTAAGTGCAGCACACGTGAACATTTGCTTGTAGGTATTCTGTGCTTTCAAGCATGCCAGTTTAGCTGAAAGAACATCTGTGAACCCTCAGAAAGGGTGATCTCAGGCTCTCCAAAGCCAGGGGAAAGCCTCCTGTGGATGCTGCAGTATTCTGCATGAGTGAAAAAGTGCTGTATGCTTTTGGGGAGAAACACAGGAGGAAACATTTGCTAAAGGAGGTAAAGATTTCCTGCCTCCTCCTTGCCTACATGCACAACTGTTAGTGCCAAAGGTTGCCCAGGTCCATGGCCCTTCCCAGGTGTGCCTGCTGTCCTGCTCCCCTCTTGTTCTGAGCAGGAACAGCCCCATGTCCCCTTCTTGCCCATGCACCTGGATCTCCATGTGGTGTAGGCAAAAGAGGCTGGGCTTCAGGCCTCAGCCCAAGTGGAGGTCAGGTTGTGGCCAACCCGCTCTCCAACCCAGGCCTTGCCAATGTTGCCAAACCCCAGCACAGAGACCAACTCCTTCGCTCAGAGTGAGCTGTGACAGATGGTGTCAGCCTTTCCAGTGAGGCTTAAGTGAACCGGCAGAAATATCCTGCTGGATGTTTAAAGGACAGGTTGAACATCACTAATTCTGCATTCAGTAGAGTTTCTTGCTTTGGGTTTCCTCTCTCCTCCTCCCCACCCTGCTCCTTACAAACCACAAGCTTTTTCTGAGAGCTGGAGGCTGCACAATCCCCAAGCCTCATGAAGATGCAGCACTGAGCACCTCAGTTTTTTGTTTTCCTGAGGTATTTGCACTTGAGGGCTTCTCCTTGCTACTGAATTTATTTCCCCATGGAGTCTGGCTTGCTATAAACAATGCCTGCATGTTGTTGCTATGTAGGTCCAGCTGGAATCTGCCTACAGTGCAAAAGAAAAAAATTATATATAAATTCAGAAAGCCACCCACTGACAGGTAATTTGCATTTTTATCTGGAAGATATTTAAAAAAAAAAAAAGATTTTTCTAATGAAAGTTCAGTTCCTATGGAAACTCATCTGCTTGGTGTGCATGCATAATTTCATAAAGTCAGATCTCAGGAAGATGAGCAATTAGTATAAATACAAGCAGGTATGTGATTAAGGGTTTCATCCTCTTATTCCTGAAGATGGAGGGTGAGGCTGGGTTTTGTTGTCTTTCCTTGGTTTGTATTCGTGTTTTTGCCAAACTAACGCAGAAACTGGTGTACAAGGCAGCCTTGCTCCTCTGCCACCTCCTGGCTAGCACTGGCACTTCCGGTTTTGCCCGGTTATTTTCCTCCCAAAGATGGTGAGTACCATGAGACAGATGGTCTTCTCTGTCAGTGGTGTTGGTACCGAGTCAGGCCTTAAGGAGCAATGAGGACAGGCTTCTTTTTAAACTCAAGCATATTGTAAATAGTAAAAAAACCCCCAAACCATACCAAAAGGTGTGTGGGAATCCTTTTGCTTTCGAGCTTCTGTGGGTAGCATGTTGTTAGGGCTCGCACCGGGCCTGTGCTAGCTACACACAGGTATTTCATGTGCTGCTTCCATTAATATAGTTGTATAGCGCTTGGATGCTAACTCACTCACTCAAGGAGGTCTGAGGGTAACTTGTGCAGACTAATTTAATTTTCTTCTTTAGGTCTGAAGACATACTTCAGATCTGGTAAACACAGGCAGAGTAGTGAAGGTTGCAATTTCAAGCCAGACTGTAAAGATGGCACTGAAAGCACTGGAAGAAACTCATTTGAGGTGAAGAATTGTGGCACAGCAAAGCTGGTACAGTCTAGCGGTGCATGAAGGCAGAGGGGAGAGTGCGAATTTGGTCTGCTGATTTAGGGTGCCTTATGCTGACAGCTGGACTCCTGAATTTATTGTTTTTAATTTCAAGGGACAGGGGGTGTATATGGGAAGCTTTTCAAAAGTGTGTTTGACCTTGTCCAAGTTGGACTCCCTTGCCTTCAGTGATGTGATACTTTGTAATTGATACTTGAGTGAGGCTATTTTTGTTTTAGAATAGGAGAGCCATATTTCAATTTAAGTTAGATGAGCAAAAAAGTGACTTGTTTCCAATTTCCACTAATAAAGTAAGCATAAGTCCCACTTCAGAAGGTCATGAAATTTCTGATCCATGCCTTTATTTCCTTAGAGTTTGACAAACCCTCCTTGAAAGTTGTTAGCTCATAAAACTCCAAGAAAAATAGTGCAGAAAAGACATTATGGAAGACTCCAAAATAAGCCTCATGTACAAGCTGGAGTTTATTTTTAGTAATGAAAGTCAAAACTTCCTTTGCAAATGTTTAGTTCAAACACCTGATGAGCTGCAGGGAGTTATCCTGAGTCTTGGCATCCTTGTTTCCTTCCACTAAGGTGGCACAGATTTACTTGTTCTTTTTTTGGGGCTTGCATTGGAAAGAGATATCCAGAAAAACTTTTTATTTCATTCCTGGAAGATTGCTTTTTGTTTTGTTTGCATGGCCATCTCATTCTTGGAGAATCTGTATAGGTGGACTAGACTCTATAATTTACAAATTCGTTTTAATAATTACTTTAAATGCAAGTTCTCTCTTTCTTTGCATGAGACTCAGAAAGTGAGGTTGTCTCTGATGCTTTTCTCAACTGAGCAGAGTATTTTTGCCCATTATTGTCTAAATACCCTAAGAAGTTTCCAGAATAAATTAGACTTTGCTGTTGGGCTTCTGCTAGTGCATTGTTTAATTAATTTCAAGGTAAATGGGGTATCCTTATTGTCTACTCCAATCTGTAATACAGATATGTCACTAGTGGTTAGTAGGAGGGTAATCAGCAGCTGGCAAGATGAGGGCATGCTGCAGAAAAGTGCTCGTTCAAAAGTATGCTTATTCAGCAGAAACCTACAAAAAGCCTTTCAAGATGCATTTGGCACTTGGTGATAACAGTCTCATGTAACAGAAAAATCCGCACTGCTACAGGGCAACATACGCTTCTGTAATTATTTAGCAATCAGAATAAGTTGTAAGCAAAATCTGTTGCATAAACCATGAAATATCAGAGAGTCCTTTTGGAAAATGGCAAAGATTAACCCTGGAAATTCCAGGTCTCCTAGAATAAAAAGAGACATGTAACTAGCCAATTGCTCTGTGATTCTTTCCCCCTACGTTCATGACCTTTGCATTTCTGAGGAGCCAGGATTTTTTTTAAGCTGTGAGCAGAGTTTTTGTTTTGCTGTCACTTAGCTATGCAGTGGTTGGCAGTGTGTGGGGTAGCTAATCATCCATTTTGCTGCTTCAGTCCAGGTTGTGGCAGACCTGAGCTATACATCTGAGCTTTGTTCTCTGAAAATTCACTGTAGGAATACATGGAGCAGTCAGGGTCCACTCACCTAACACACTGAATTAGAGACTGTATCTTAAATTTGCTGCTCTAACAAAGGGTGACTGGCATCCGCTTCTGGAGGAAAGCTCGTCTTTCAGTGTTTCTGCTGCCTCTTTTGTCACAAGCAGCTTTTCCTTCTCTTCCTTCCCCTCTCCGTCTCCTCCAGCGAAGCTGCTGCATCCTCTGTCAGTCAGTGACGCTGAAGTGCTGCATTTGATAAAGCAGAGGAGGGAAAGGAGAGGGGAGGAGAGGGAAGGCAAGCAGGGCCACTGCAAAACGCAGCATGTGGGAAGGAAAAACGAAGGAACAGCACTGGAGGGGGGGAACTGGCAAGTGCTGGGAAAAGCAAAAACCTGAGTTTGCGTCACGATTTGTAGCACTTGTGCACTGCCTGTGGGTTTCAGCTCAGTAGGTTCAACCTGGAGATTTCAGCTCTGGTACTGCAGGCACCAAAGGCAGCCTAGCAGCAGACTGCTGCTTAAACTCCACTGCAGCGCCTTTGTGTGCAGGTGAGAGAAGAAATGAGACTGCAAGGAGGTATCAGGAGAGACAGACTAGCTGAGCATGAAGACAGAGACATCTTAAGCCCACCACAGGCCTGGGCACATGGATAAGCTTTACCAACCATACCAAGCTAGCTTTGGCAGGGAGAGAAGAAAAGCAAAAGAAAGAAAAGATCAAAAGTGGTGAAGCCCTTGAAGAGAGGAACATCCCCTTCCTTAGCTTGCCAACATGTTTTTCAAGGCAGTGTATAATTGCAAAGGCACCATCTTGCCCAGGCCCCTCTGTGAGGCCAAGGCAAGCCCCCCTGCAGAAGGGAAGCACTGTGGCATGCTCCACACTGCCCTCTGCCCAGGTTTGCTGTCCCTATTTGAGTTCATCAAATGTTAGCAGGGATGTTTGTACCGTGTTTGAAGCTTAAATGCGATAAAACATTTATTGACATAAAAAGCAAACCCTAAGGCAGCATTTCAAACTAGGAGGCTCTGATCTCTTCATAGGGAGGCTCATACAAGCCTAGGGAGAATGAAGAGTTTTTATGCCTTGTTGGACTGTCATCACTTAAGCTTCGTTCAAAGCAGAATTGTTTGCTGCATGCTGAATATTCTCTAGATAGTTCTTCTTTGCTGAGACATACATGGAGATGAAGCTGCAAGCAAGGAAACCTAACAGGATGCCTCGACCACATGTTTGAGACTAACTAAATGCAGTATTTGTTTCACACTCTCTTTTCCTAGGGAAGGCAAGATTTCTCCCAGCCCTGATCTTAGCAGTTGTCATAGTAATGTTGCAGTAGAGCGCACTGTAGCTTCAAGTAGGACTCAAGCTCATGGTGTTGTCTGTAAAAACATGCACTAAGAGAAGGTCCCAAACTAATAATAAGTAGTAATTTAGAATACATAATTTATAATTTAAGGTCCCAATTGTGTTATGCTCTGTACCTGCTTCCCTGGCAGAAAGCTTTGTTGAAATTAGTGAGATTCAGCCTAGATATAACCAATTATTTCAAAATATGTGCAGAATTGAGACTGATCAGCATCAGCAATGAGAGAAAAGGCATGCAACATATATGCAGGATGCTGAAAAGCAGCAGGTAACCTGCTGGCTAAAGCACTTGACTAGAAAGCCTGCTGTGCTTCATTGGCTGGTAATGCATTTCACATTGAATAATCTGCCATTACTCAGGAACAATTCAGAGAGCAGGGACAGGGTCAAGGGAGAAGCTTTGGGAGGCAGAAGTCCTGGGTTTAAGTGTTCTCAGGCTGAGAAGGGTTGAGAACTTGCCTCTCGTGCCCAGGGGGTGCATGCTAACTTTTAGCAAATATTTTTAAGAAGTCAGGGCAGCAGTTAAGCACCCCCATCACCCCCAGAGGGGGAAACAGCTCTCTGCCTCTATTTTCATAGTATGCAGCTGCCTATGTTCTGTTGCACATAGCAAGACGTTGCTGCATATAGCTGGGGAATGTCTAGGCTTAAGACTTGGACACCCAATTAATCTGAGTGCCCACAGTGTGCTGTGGCTGATGAACAGGGAATTTCTGTCTGCTTGGGTTTCCTCCAGTGCCAATGCTGGATCCTCCCCAATTTTTAATGCACTGCTTTGCAACAAAGCAGGGGCTGATGTGCACATTTCCCATGCATGTTATCTTTGCCTTTCTGTACAGAGTAAATCTTGTTTGAATGTGTGATTCATGAACAGGTTCTCCTAGATAACAGCTTCAGCTCTGCCGAGGGTCTCTGTGAACCTCAGTCCCACAGAACTAATTGCCAGACCAAGCGCCGCATTTAGTATGTCTCTGAGGAAGGGTGTAGTGCAGCGAAGACTCGGCTGACAGAAGCACATAGCATACCAATGTAGATTACAGCAGATATCTTCTGAAAGGGGAGCCGAGATATTTAAAAAATCTTAATTTGCTTAGTTTTCCACTACTGGCACTCTCTGTGATAGCATGTTATTAATGACATCCTCCGCACAACTACAGCCAGAGCCTCAAAGTGCAATATCGCAGCTGAGCGCTAAGCTAGCTGAGCTGCTGGTAAACACAGAGCAAGCTGGGCAGGAACACACTGCTGTGATCCAGCCAATGCCTCTGGCTTCTGCTCAGGTGCCTCTGATCCCGCAAGGAGCGTGTTTCCTTATTGTCTCTTAACATAAAATCTCTCATAAATCATGAGCCTCCATGCACGAAACAATTTTCCTGAATTACAGATAGCATTTTCTGTTACATGCTCAAAAGAGAATGAATGAAGAAACTCACTGAGAAGATAATTGATGACTTTTGATAAATACTGCAGATAACATTAGTATAAACGGAAGCTCCAGTGACACTGGAGAGCTATGATGTTTTCATGTTTCCCATTTGTTTGGCAAGAAGGGACTTCTGCTTCCTTCTCTTGACTGTGCCAGCTCAGTGTATTGGGACAGCTTGCTGAAAATCTGGAAGTCTTGCTAGTTCCCACACCCCCTGTTTGTGCAGCTGCATCTTATGTACCAGGAGGCAACATATTCTGTTATTTTGCTACACACTATTTTATATACTATATTACTATAGTCTATCACTCTGTCCTGTCTTTGGTGTGGTAACAGGCAGCCTAAATAGTACAGAATTGTAGCTAATTATAACTGGTTTCCTTGTTTGTGAAAAACGGTGTTTGAAGGTTGAAGTATAAAGGGGATAGCCTTTCCACCTCTTCTCCCTTCTGACAGTTCCCTGAGCACTTTCTCAAATCCCATTTATGAGTTCAGCTGTAGACCAACTGGAGTACTACAATTTCTAGGCTTTAATTTGATCTCAGAGCAAAGCACAGCATGAGGACAATACTGATTAGTAGAGCTGCAGTGGTATCTTGAGGGCTGTGCATGGGAAACCACAACTAAAGCTAGTAATCTTCTGGAAGATCAGGTTGGAGCTCAGTGGAGAGGCATCTGCTGCAGGGAGAGATCAGGCCAAGGACAATGTCTTTAGCACTGGATGCAAGTTTTATTCTCCAGAGACAACTGAACCACCCCAGGAACTCGAGGGGTTTAAGAAATGTATCAGGTTCTTGTACGGTGTTACACACACTTTAGAGAAGGGATCAGAGAAGAGCTGGGGAGTTTTGTCTTTCAGGAATTTATTTTGGTTTCTAAAGTTACGTAAACAGAGCCTGAATAATGTGGTAATGAGCACCTCAGGGACATGGAGAATAACTTACTGCAACAGAGGAACGCAAGTGACTGGCACAGATAAACAGGAGCTACAGATCCCCTGGAAACCACGATAATCCACCTCTGAGAAGCAGAGCACCAGCCCTCTCACTAATGCACTGAAATGTCTGTGCTGCACAGTGGATCAGATTTGCTTGTTCCAATCACCCCAAACACCCCAGCAGGTCAGGTCTCTTGCTGATGAGGGAAATGTGCAGTTCCCCCAGGAGAGGAAGTGGCCACTCACAGCGTGCAAGCGATGGCTTTGGTGTCAGAGAATCACTTATCACCTTGTTTGTGATGGCTCCACTGTCTCCTCTGGATGGAGGAAGGAAGCCTGCCAACTGCAGAGGAAGAGAGCAGGCAACAAACCTGCAAAACAACTCTGTCAGCTCCTAAATGGTGCTCAGTAACCGTGATCCCACTGCACAGCCAGGGATTTGCTCCCATGACTGGGCTACTGAAGCTCCCAGCTAACTAGTGGCTTTGCAAGGAGGATGGCAGTGGGGGAGGAGGGTTTCTGCAGCAAACAGAAATGAGGAGAACAAAACGTTTGCAATTCCTTGGACGGTGAGTGAGCTGACACACAAACTTATTAATGTGAGCATCCAAAATGCTCACTTCTCCTGTGGGAGCCAGTGACTAGAGGCAAAGACAAGTTCTCTCCCTCAAGCTCAGCTGCTTCAACACAAAAATTTGAGTTAAGAGGCTGCTCTAAGGATTGCTTTTCCCCAAGGAGAGCTTAGAGCAGTTATTTGGGGATATCTGAAGTACAGGAACATTCCTGGGATTCTGCAATAAGCCTCAGAGTTGGGAAAACAGAATGCTAACCAGCCATGGTTTGAAGGAGGCTACCAAGCCATCTTCAAAAGCCAAATGTTGCTTTAGCGTTGTCCTGCTTGGCGGAGCTGCAAAAAGGTGCCAGACAGGCATAACATCCATTGGGAGAGCTTCTCTTAGGGCCAGATTAGAATTAGTCTTGATCGCTCTCTCCTCCCCAGCCCATAACCCACCTATGCGGGACTTGCAGAGTGCCACTGCTGTACCGACAGGCAGAAAGCAGCTGTCCTGATTACACTCAGCCCAACTGGGGATGCTTCCTGCAACCGCAGCCTTATGCACAACAACCGTGCGATCACTTGACGGGGAATTCCAGTGGAGAGCACCATCCCACAGGAGGCTGTGCTGATGGTCCACCATCAAGTGTTGCACTCCTGACATGCCATTTTTGGGAGGAGGTGTAACTAGCTATGTCACCCTGCAGAGCAGGCTGAAAATAGGACTGCACTCACTGTGCCATGTGGCTCAGTGGTATGTCAGGACATGTATTTTTAGGAAATTCCTCCTTTGGGCAGAAAGGGTGAAGTACTTGGCCTGGTTTGCAGGCTGCTGGCTTTGCCCAGATCTTTCATACTAGAGTGTGGGAGCATGTTAGCCACCAGTCAGTCTGTGGATGCCCTTAGTGCCTCGATACAGTGCCAGTCCTAGTTACCTATTGATCAGGATGGTTGTGGAAGGGTGTTAAGATGGCTGGTCTGCTGCTGTGCTTTGTTTCTCTCTTTGCTGGTGCTTTTCAGAGAGGGAACTGACCTCCAACAGAGCAGGGATGGAGAAAAAAGTAAGGAAGATCAATGTCTTGGGAAGAATATGTTCTCTGAGGAGCAGCAATAAAAATGTACCTTGCAGAATGAATGTTGAGGGGAACAGGGAGCTCAGAGAAGATAGCTCATGCAGAGGAGGGGGGGAGAGAGAAAGAAGGAAAAGCACACGTTAAGTCGGGGATTTAAATAAGCTCCTGGAGAAGCAAAGAGGAATCTGACTTGGTGAGGTACTTTTTGAGTGCAGCATAATGAAAAAATGCAGTACATCTCTGTGCCCAGCAAGTTACTGATGCATAAAAAGTGCTGTGACTTGTCTGACTCCAGGATAAGGACAAGGTAAGGCAGCAGCGGACCCAGAATCAAATTCTTCTCTCTGACAGACACTTGCTGGCTTCTTTTCCCCAGAATATCATTCCTATCAGGCAGCCTGTGTTCAGCTCCAGCATCTGGGCTGTGATTTTTTGGCAGCTGCACAAAATCTCTGCTCTTAAATCCAACCTGCCAGTCTCATGTCTGCTCCCACAGACCTCGCCTGTTAGCAAATGTTTCAAAATCACACTGCCAGGCACAGCACATCATTCTGCAACCCTGCCTCAGGCAAAAACCCTCATTCAAGGACTCCTTTTAACTTCATTGGGCTGCAGGAGGGAAAGGCTAGAGGACAGGCCTCTGGATTACAGGCAGAAATATTCATTTAGGTCATAGTTTGCACTGCATTCTTTTCAGCACTAATGTAAACCAGCTATTTTTTCCCCTGAATTATCTGAATAATACTACCTTGTCTGTGACATTTTAAGAAGCTTTCTTTTGAGACATGTTCCGTGCTATAGCTGTGCAGTAAGAGAATTTGTGAACTTTGTTCACCAGAATGTGTTCATGCGAAGTCATTCTTCCTTTCTTTACAAATTCTTCCTTTCCCTTCTCTTGCTTCTTAGCAGTCCCAGATGAGCAATGCCACCAGTGATGTGTATATACTGTATGTTGCTTCATTGCTGAAACAATTCATTAGTAATCAAAATGCTGAAATACAGCTTGCTCATCAATCCTGGATAAGAGATCTATCCACAGAAATAACTGCAATTTTTAATTCTGTATGGGGAGAAAGGACTTAAACTTCCACATAACTCATCTGTTACAGTATTTCACAATCATCTGACTTTCCCCAAAATGAACCTAGGCAATGAGGCTGTGTTTTTGGTGCAAAGGACAGTATCTCTTGGAGATGGTCTAAGCTACTTGATTATGGTATCTCTAAAATTGCAAACAAAAGAGACAATCAGTGCTTTTTGATGTGGACATCTGTCAGCAGAGAAACAACTGCTAATTGTCATGTAATAACCACACCAGACACTTCCATAGCAGTCATCCTTCTGGAAGTCAAGCATGAAAAAAACTGTTACTGGTCCAAGCATCAAGCATATTTTGTCCAGATCTGGCTGCATTTCTGTAACTGTTTAAAAGTCCAAAGTGATATGAAGCTTTTTTATAGATGGATGCTTGAGATCAAAGTATTTAGCCAAAATATAGCAGTCAGTAATTGTTTTTTTTGGAGTGTGATCAAGGTATTTAGCTTTATACTATAATATTTGCATTTTAGTTTTAAAAGCAATGTAGGTATACTGAGAAAAGGTGCTGATATTCTCACATAAATACAAGCACATGGGATTTGTAGAGAATTGGTTCAGCAGTGGAACTATCTAGTTGCACTTCACCATTCAGAGAAGTCCTGGCTCATACATAAGGACCATAGGAACTGTCAGTTTGGCAGGTACATGGCTCTACATGAGCTCTGAACAACGTTAAAGCGGTACAGTGCTGTCTAAAACCATGTGTGGGGAGGAAAAGCTAATTCTCTTTCTATGAAGGAATTGACTCTAGACAGCCTGCCATCTATAGAGACCATACATCTGATTTCCTAAAGCATCTGCATACCTCCTTTGCAGGAATGGGCTCATCAGCCCCTCACTTAATTGAAGAGAATGGAAAAAATAGCTGCAACTCTCCAGAGACAGCAGGTAAGGGGATGACTTCTAATGACTAGTAACCTAAACCAGATTTGAATTGACCGAAAACTTCTGCAGAGTATCTCTTGTTTAGATGGCACCAGAGCTGCCTGCACTACAGACCAGTTATTTTTCTGGTTACATAGTTTGGCAGTAGTCTAATGACAGATACTGTATTTGGAGAAGGGAAAAATGAATTTTCTTGAGAACTGCCAGAGGAAAAATATTGGATCATCAGGAAAGGGGGTAAAATCAATCTCTCATGATTTTCAGCAAACCAGTGAAAAAACTCAACTGCCTAAAAATAATGAACTAGGTAACTCCTGCAATCACACACAGAAACATACATATAAGATACATTTTAGTGCTGCCCACAGACCTAAGCAAAAAAAAATTAAATCGCAAACACTGTGAAGTCTTTTTAATTCATATGGAGTGAAGAGGACATTTACAGAGCAGTACAACCCCTAGCATTGCATCCATTCCCAAGTCTAGCAAAGCCCTTTCACTTTAATGGGGTTGGTCTGCCTTTGTGCTAGGAGGAACGGGATGGGTACATTAAATGAACGAGCCTGCATCTCTCGAGATGCCCAGGGAAGCAGCAATGTGGAAAAGACCGACTGTTTAGCAGCATGACATGAGTTCAGTGCTCATGTCTGGGGAGCACTGGAGACAGCAAGCGAGGGAGAGGGGCATCTTCAGTTGTTGTGTCAAACCCTCAACAAAGCACATGCTCCAGCAGCAGCCCCTGATGGGGTGATACACTTGTAAAACATTTACATTTTCAGCAGGATGTTTCCAATTAAGCTCAATTGGTTTGCACACCTGCTGGGAGTGACTGCTCAGCACCTCATCTCCCTTTCCTGCTTGAGCACAAAGAGGATGCAACTGTCTAGGCTGTGCAGGTTTTACAGCCCTTTTGGGAAACTGGGGGACCGACAGGGCTTTGTGTAGTTTCCCGACTGTAGGGCATCATGATTGATGCTGATAATAAACCCCTCAGGACTGAGGAAAGTACCCGTACAGATCCTGACTATGATCAGATCAACGGGGAAAGGATGGTATTGAAGCATGCTATGGTTAGTAGTGCAAGGCAGAACAGCCAGCTGTCACTTACTAAACACTTTTTAGCCCGTCTGTGGAGCATAGCCTGACTTGAATATTTTAAGAACGGGTTTTATTGGTACTGTGTTACATTATCTAAAGTATTTATGGTTTTGCCCGGAAAGGTCTAAGACAACCAAAACTTCAGAGAAAACTGCTGAAATTGTGTGGACAGCCAGCATTACTTCTGGTTTTGTGACTGCTGTCCTAGGCTCCCTTTCTGCATCTTTAGGGAGCCAGCACTTGTCAGCAAGATGCAAGTCATGCCTCAAAAGAATACTTGAATGTATTGGCCTTGTTGTTCTGCGGCGTTGCCCCGCTGTGAAATGAGAAAAATGCACTTACTGTCCTGTGGCAGCAGGTCAGCATCCCAAATGTTCTCCCCTCCAACAAGGTCACTGGGTCAAAATAATTCTGTTTTGGATTGTACAGGACAGTCTCCTGGGTAATGCGCTTCACAGCAATGCTTGGGGGGGACACGCCCTTGAATGCAAGGCAGTCAATGAGATTTATAATTACCGTGTTTTATAACCTCGTTCATTCAGGCAGGGAACGATGCTGCTGAAGAGATCTCAAACAAGAGAAATGATGTACCTGCAGCTACATAAATAGTTGCTGTTAATATGATTTGAAACCTGGATGGCAGAAGGCACTCTTTTGTCCACTGTGCTGTTCAGTGTAGCACAAAAAATGCACAGACTTGTTTTAAACTCAGGCAGCAGTAGGGCATAAAACTCCCATCTTCAGCTACCCTCTCCCAGAGAAGGGGATGTAAAATCCACTCTGTATCACTGAAATCTTCTGACTGCATTAAGCAAGGTCTTGGCTCAAGGCCAGGTCCCAGCTGTCCCTGTAGTGATAATGACCGCTCTCCCTCGGGGTGCTGAGCACTGGCAGAATCTAGCTGCATTTTCACACACGCACACATGTAAATTGTCTGAACATGGTGGTGTTAATGCTTCTGGGATGACAAACCAAACCTATAGATGTCTCAAGAACAGCAAGCTCCATGCAGAATGTGGTTTATTTTCAGAAAAGCCCAGAGGTAAAAAAAATAAAATCTCCTGGTACGGTTTGTCTGATGCTTTGTTTTTGAGTGTCCTTGATGCATAACAGCATGCTATCATCTCTAAAGATTAAAAACAATCCCTTCTTATTGCTCTGCTGGGCATTTTCAAAGAAATTCATGCACAGATGAAAACAGATAAAACCAATGCCCAATGGCTCTGCAGAGATCCTGGGCCTCTAGTTTCAGGCAGTCTGGAGACAATTTTAAACGAACATGGACCTCTTAAATCCTTGGCTACAGCTCCGGTGAGGACATGTTGGCAAAACTTGTAGCTTTAATGGGGTGAGGCTGGTTGAGGATTTTCAACATCATCTCCATTTTGTGGCTTTTACAGTATAGCTTAACTAGAATCTAGAGCTTATCATGTGCAATACTGGATTTTTACTATTTTTTAAACTGGAGCTTCAAGTACAATAATAACACCTTTGTTCAGGCTTGGTTTAAACAAAAATTCAGAGTAGCTAGGTTGGTTTTCATGATGCTAAGGTCTGGGTTTTTTGATGGACTAAGGCATGGGTGGAGAAAGTCACCCTCCTATCTATCATCAATGCAGGACTGGGGCCCAAAATGACAGAACTAAACGCAGTACAAACTGAGAGAGCCTCAGGCACTGAGGAAGGAACAGTTCAGCTCGATTCAGTTAACATATCTTTTGCTTTTACCCACTTGGCTTTATTGTTCAGAGAATCTGGCCCAGTATGCGAATGAAATCCCTCCCCCAGCCCCTGTTCTGCTTCCAGCCTTTGCTGCTGGCTAGCTCTGATGGACAGCTGCAGGAGTTTCTTAAGAACAAATTTATGTGACACTACTGCACTTAAGAAAGTCTGAAAGTAGGCTTTTTTCTTTTTCTTCACTCCTGCTTAAGCACTAGCTTTGCTCAGGCTGAAAAATACTCTGCAAAGGTATACCTGAGGGTTTGGTTTTTAAGGCTGGGCAAACTCGTTCACAAAATCACTTGCAAGGCAAAGTAACTCCAGAACTAGCATAAGATGCTTGCGCCAAACACATGATGCAAGTGTTGATTTAGGGGTGCTGATGGTATGGAGGATAACAGGGAAAACATTGAATACAAAACCATGCTCTGTTGCTGATAAACAGCCCCACAATGCAGAGTATTGCAATGCATAGGAAGGAAGCCACAGCAGGTCACGTTCAGATTGTACCTGCTGCAGTTTCATTCAATTTTTTAAAAATCCCTCTTTTATTTTTAAATTAACTTTATGTCTGCTACGCATTGCCCATCTGCTTTACTGCAGCTGAAATTTGTTTGCTCTTAAGTCTGTATGCTGGCTGGGTGTTGAAACTGCCCTCAAGTTTTTGGCCACTAGTATCTAAAAAAATCCTCACATGGCCCTCCCCCACCCTCTTTAAGGCATTAAGACTTGTTGCTTATCAAATACTTTGTCCTTGTTAACCTTGGCCATCCCCTATCCTTTGTTGGGAGGCCAGGGCTGCTGACCACAACTGCTGTTAGTTGGTTACTTGTGGTGTAAGAGCACTAGCAGCAGCACTTGAGATGTACAATATCGCAGAAACCCAGTTGCTTTCAAGGCCTTCTTTGCCTGTTCTCCTTCGGATGGGGAGTACTGGAAGCACAGTGACTTGGTTTGGGATAGTTAGTTCTATCTCTTCCCTGGTTTACCTCTTGAAGTGCTGATTTCTCAATATCCTGGAGGAGCTGTGGAAGCATCAGGTTCTTGTGTTGCATGCAGTAAGTGAGGAACAGTAATGTCCAAGCACAGTTACTTAGGCTTGTCAAAGCTGTATGTAGCAGTGCTAGCCACCTGGGGAAGGGGGTGGCATCCACACATACACAGGTGCTTCCCTACCCCCCTTCCTTGAGAACAACAAATCCTATCTAACATCTGAAGCCAAGGTAGTGTTAAAGGTACAGTATAGGTTTTTCCTCCTTGCCCCAAGCACTGGGATATGCTACCATACATACCTAAAAGCCATTATAATTCCTTTTAATTTGAAAGGTTTCACTTTTCACCATCAGCTCTGTGGCATCTGAGTAAGGGAAGTATCTTCTAAAGGGAGCTCTCCTCTAATAGGATACACAGAGAAACAGTCCCTCTGGCTCTTCTCAAACTGTGACAGGCTCTACGACCACTGAGATGGAAAAAGTTTGCAAGTCATCTAGTTCAAAGTATGCAAAAATAGCAGGTCTGCACTTCCAACAAGGCTGCTCTTCTGTCCCTGTTTGATGCCAGCTTGTGAGAGTGAAACTGAGTAGTGCAAGACTATCAAGATTTAATCCACTTACAGTATTTCAGTTGTATGAATTTGATTTGAAAGGATTTGTGCTACATGTATATATCATGACTTGTCATAGCTGCCTGCATTGACTCTACATTATGTGAGCATTCTTATTCCAGAGACTAGCTACATTATTAAAATCACTTAGTACAGCTGACCAAACTAAAAATAAATTTATAAAAAATAGGCTGCCTTTTGGCTCAAGGATCTCACATATATGCCATTTTTACTTTGTGATGCTGCTATTTTTGATGCTGCTATTTTATATTTGCTGCTTTGGGGAAGCTGATTTAAAACAATGGGTTACTTTCAAACCATTTCCTTTGATTGTTCTTCATTCATTACTCAAAGTAAGAGATTACTTAAAAACGGTATATGCTTCCAGTCTGTCTGATTTGCTGTGTCAGCCAGCAAATAATATGTAATAGAGAATATCTGAGAGAACGCAAAATCTACGAGCTGAGAAAGTCTTCCAACCACTGGTGAATATGGTGATATTCAAAGAAAAATAATTAAAGCTGCAGAAATGTGAAATTAACACTTATCTCAAATAATTATTTATCATTAGTGAAAAGCAGTTCTGAACTTTCAGGGTTGCTTGTTTGACCTATTTGTGGTATTCTAGGAACAACAGCAAGGAATCCTAAACTGAGGGTTTCTGCTCCTGAAGCCTGGAAATCTCTAGGGCTTGTGGGTTTTATCAGTCTCTCTCTACATTTATTTACTTTTCTTGCTTTCAAGGCAAGACACTTTTCAGGCAAACAGGATACCAAATGGTCCATGAACCTGGTGCCTAAGATACTGCAGGCAATTTTGCTTTTAATGTGCATGAAATATGTGCAGAATCTCTTACTCTCACTGAAGTCACAAGGAGAACTGGTATCTGCTTGTACTGCAGGCCTGTCCTGAACTATCCTCATGTATGTAATCTCAGTTTGGAAAAGATTTAAACGCTGTGGGGTTTGGCTATATGTTAACAAGTCTATAAGCTCTCCTACAACATCAAGCTTTAAACCTCACAATGCAAGTACGGGTTCATACATGACTTTAGAAATGCTTTACTATGGCATTTGTTTAATTTGACCTAGCTTCATTTGTCAGTTTTAGTCACTCCTGTGCTCTGCTGAGCTGCAAGTGACAGCCTCAAAGAGAAAATACCACTGCCTGCCAATCTATCTGGCTCAAAAATTACTATAACTAGAAGTTCAGAAATTCTAGAGATTTTGTTTAGATGCAAGGGGATAATACTGCTCTCTTATTAAAAAACATACAATCCCATAGAAGTGCCAAACTTGCTCGCCATTAGCTGCTTTGGGGAATACTGCCCCAGGGAATATTTACAGAAGGACGAAGCTAACCTTTCTCCTTGTTTAAAAAAAAATAATCACAATCTCAGAGCTGCTTGAGAATTTATTTTAAATGCAATTCATAGTTCATCCTTCGCTACCAATTAGGTTTGGCCGGGTTGGTATGTTATGCGTAAATGTGCTGCACAAGTGCTGTATTTCAGCTGTACGCTGCCTCTTTAGTGCTGGTTCATGTCATGTTCAATGCAGGTGTTAAGGTCTGCAATACATAGATTGGCTTGACAGGTTGCAGAGAAGGGGGAGCTGTTGCTTGTAACACAAGTAGAGACAGAGACCACAAGGATAAGTTTACACTGAATGGCAATGGTGTTTGCCGTGCTAATAAATGGAGTGGCAGCTTTTCATGACCGCCAGGGTTAACAGCCCCAGATACATGAGAGCCAAAGCACGGGCAGTGGTTTCCCAGTGGCTCTCCATTTCAGGTATCCTGCATTGCCCTCACTCAGCCTCCTGCTCTACTTGCTTCAGGATCACTAACAGCTTACAAACAAGGCTTCACTCTTTCAACAAATTAGACTCCTCCTGCCCTGGTCTGGCTAGTTCTGCAAGGAAAGTCCTCCTGAGAATCTGGTTTTTCATTTTCTTACTCCACTTTACCCTGGGGCACAGCCCACTTACCAAATGGCACTGGGGACCTGTCCCCTTTCCAAAGCACCAGATCCCAACCAGAAGAGATTGCTCAAGGGGCACAGGAGATGCTTGTTCCATCTAGTGTTTCATAACCAAATTTGAGCCTGTTAAACCAGCTGACACTACATTTTTCGTAGCTCGGAGGTAGACAAATGTGTGTGTGTACACACATACAGGTGCGTTTACTTCCCTGCTGTAGGCCACAGAGGATGCCAGAACCCTTCCAGCAGCTTGCCTGTTTACAAACAATCACTGAAAGCACAAAATCATGAGGTCACACGAGGGTCCCTCCCACCAAAGGTGTCTTACTCCAACAGCTTTCCAATGACTAGTGATTTCCCAATGGGCCTAACTTTATCAAATTTCTCTGCTTTTGTTCATCTTGCCTTGGGCAATACCATTCCTTACTGTCTACAATGCAGAAAAAAACCCTGAACACTGTGTGGCTTTCTGTACAAAGGGCACTGTGGGTTACTGAAAAATTCAGTGTTGATACCAAAATCTCAGTGTAACTCAGAGATGGCAGCTCTGTATTTTATTTAAGCATTGACCAAACATAATCTTTTACTTATTCTGAGTGTAAAAGTCTTACTTGCTGTAAGTGATCATTATGCGTGATTTGCTTCCAGCCCTTAATGATGCAGGTCTTTCTTGTTATTTCAGTGCCCAGTCTCCCTGGAGCTTTAAGAGGAACTGCATTTGCTGAACAGTGACATCTTTCACCTGGGATGGAATAACCCCATGAAACTGTTCAGGCTGGATGCCAACTGGGAACAAGCCCCTCTGCAGAAAAGGACTTGGGGATGCTGGTGAACAACTGAGCACGAGTCAGCAGGGCACCCATGCAGTGCTGAAGAGTAATGGCATACTGTGCTGCATTAGGTAGTGCATCACAGCAGACTGAGGTTAATTATTTCCTTCTATTTGTATAGATCTGGAGTGCTGTCACTAGTTTTCGGTTCCCCAGTACCAGAAAGACAATTACAAACTGCAGAAGGATAGGCAGAGGGCCACCAAGATGGCTGGAGGGACCATGATATTATGAAGAGTCAGAGAGGAGCATTTATTCAGCCTCTCCCTCTCCAGGCTAAGGAGGTATCCGACTGCCACCTCTAGCTACCTAAGGGGTGACTGGGAAAAAGACAGGACTAAACTTTTCTCCGAGGTGCTCAGTTGCAACAGATTAAGGTGCAGCAAGGGAAATTCTGGTTGATCTGCTATTAAGAAAAAATTCTTCATAAGGGGTGGCGCAGCATCAGAACATGGGCCCAGGGAGGTGATGGAATATCTGTCCTTGGAAGTCCTCAGTGCTCAGCTGGACACAGCCCTGAGGAACCTGCTCTGTATTTGAAGTTGCCCTGCTGTGAGCAGGAGGTGGGACCAGATGACCTCCAGAGGAAAAGTCCTTTCTCACCTAAATTCTTCGATGATTCTAACGTGCCTCATGACATGTGTGCTAAGATATTAAGCACACTTAATATATCATCACTGGTGTCAGGTATCATCAACACTTTTGTCAGCTGGAACACTGCCAAACTGACTCAAATACTGTACATCTTGTCTAAATGCAATTAAAGAGGCACATGGCAGTTTCTCTGTACCTCAATTAGCCTTGTACCATGCATGTTGACATTCCAAATTAGCTGACCTGGAGGCCTGTTCCCCACTCAATTCAGAGCTTATATTGAGCTTGCCTGGTTTGCTGTAAAACTTACTAAGGCTCACAAAGTAAGGCCCTCCTTCAGACTCACATTAACCATGATTTGGATTTGGGGGGAATCAAAGCAAAGCTCACACAGTACAAACCTAATGAATCAAACCCTGAAAGATTAATGTTCTCGAATAAAGCAGCAAACCTCACAGAGAGCTCCACAGAACTGCCTCTTCTTCTATTGCTTTGCTCTTAGGATGTCAGAGGAGCAGCGGGCAGTGACATCTCTCGCACACTGGCATCTATTTTTGTAATGCTAAGTGCTAGCTCTTATCACCCCTGTAATCCTGTTTGGGAAGGTCTGCTACAGCATTTTACATTCTTATCTTTGTTTAGTCAATGCTGGCAAATAAAAGCATAAACAAATATCTCCACTGTACAGCTTGGCTGAGATGCTGCCATTTGTGTTCCAGTTTATTCTTATTTGCAGTCTCTTATGCTGGTGACAATCTTGGAAAGCAGATACAGCCCAGTAAGTGATGCAACTGTAAAACTGATGTTTTTATGAGCCTACTCTTTGTATTAAAATGAATGCTGAACAGGTGAACACAAGCAATGAGAGAACTGGGCTAAATATGAAAATGTCATAATTGCTCTGGAACAAGTCAATGTAATTTCACCCCATTTCCTGCCTTAGGCCATGCACTAGGAGATAACTCAGCTGCCTCACGTGACTAATTTAAAGAGGTATGTGATCTGTACAAACATAGGCACCCACTTTAATTGCACAGTCTCCCTCTATCTTCAGGAGAAGAACAGAGGCAGACTCTTCCACAAGGCAATGCAGAGCAGGAGCCTAACAAAAGGCGCTCTGCACCAACCTTGGAGAAGTCCTTCTCTCCAGGCAACAGGTGGAGAGAGTGACCAACTCATCTACTTAAGCTGAAGGCTGAGAATTAGGCAATGTGAATTTTCACCTACAACTTAAAAGCACTGAAAATGGAATTGCCACCTCAGACTCTCAGAGGCAAAGAGGAAGTATAAAAGCCCATTGTTTTATTTCTTACAAAGCTGATGGCTATTAAGTAAAGCATGACAAAAATTACTACCCACCCAACTTCCAAAAATACTACTAATGAGGACTGATTTAGGCAAACATTATATCCGACAATGCCAGTGAACTGCAGGACTCCAGAGACCAACTGCAAGACAGAGATGCTCAAGCCTGTTTCTGATTAAGCAGTTCCCAGTTCGCATGCTGCGCCCAACGACTGTCTCCACTCTGTGCCCTTCCTGATAGAAGAAAGGCTCTGCTAACTACACTGGTCGTAAATCTCCCCACTGAAAGGTGATTAGCTTGAAAATTTCCTGTTGTTCTGTCAGGAATCCATACAGAAGAGTTGCAAATCCATTAAATTACATCTTGCAGATATGTATCTATGGAGAATACATGGCATTTGGTGATAATATGGAAACTATTGTGTTATACCTTCAGACAGTTTATATGAGTACCTCTTTCCAAATTAACATTCTTGCCATCTGATTCTCATTAGACTCACTCAACTGTTCTACTAATCCTATATTTTTCCTCCCAAGGGATTAACATTGATTTTTCTTGTTGCACACACACAGGAAGGTCATACTGTTTCCTTGAGGGTGTATTCATTCAATAAGGAACTATGCTATTAAACCTGACTTGACATTACTGTCAATAGAGCTGAGCTGCCACAGTGCTTCTTATTTTTAAGAGAATTTCAATGCAACTCTCCTGAGTCGAGCTACATCCATCATTCCACTCCATGATACAGACAAGCCACCTGACAACTCATTAAAAATACATATAAAAAATGGAGGTCAGGGCTGTGTTCCAGGGAAGCCCTACTAACATTCAAACTCCACCTCTAATTTAAAAAATAATAAAACTCAAAGTAATTACAAAATGATTCTGTGAATAGAAGTTCTTCAACAGAAAAGGGAAATAGGAAAGCGGGACAGCAGCTGGGCCTGCAAGACATTTTTAGCTGGACACTCTGGGTTTCAGGTCACATGTGAGGATAGTATGAATTCAGTCACTGGTGGTCTGGGCAGGGCAGCCTGCATGCCTGAATTGGCAAGCGCTGTTTTGGGTTTGGTTAAGTCCTACTTACAGGGACCTTCAGGGCTGCCCCCTCCCTCCCTCCCTTGTAAATTGATCAAGCTCCAGTATCAGAGGGGTTGGATTGTTCTTCCCACATCTCATCCTGGAAGGCTGCTCCAGAACCTCTGCACCAGTGGCCAGGAACCCTCTTCAATCTCCAGCACCAATTTATAGCAATCCTTTAGTTGATGCAGCTTTTCTCTCGCCACAGCATTCACTATTTGTTTCCATGCGTACCTGCAGAGAGCAAATGCATCCCTTCCCAGGCCTTGTTTTGATACCCTGACAAGTCAAGCCCTCTCTTGCCTATCCCTCACCATCACAGGCAGTTTGGGGTTTTCTTTCCCCTGCTCTTTTTCTAGCTGGGGCTTCTCTCTCTTGAGCACTCCGGCAAAAGCATAGGCAAAAGTCACATTAGGAATATTAAACAGCAGCTCATTGATAGACTGGAGTTTTATAGAAGCATGAGGAAGGACAAGAGGAAAGGTGCAAGAGGAGTGTTTTCAACACATAAAAAATGCACAAGTTTAGAGGTCACAAAGGACAAACAGGAAACCTCTATTAAACTCCTGCCTCAGGAGTTGAATTTTCCAAAGGGCTGAGTTGTGCCTCCCCATTTCTTAGTCCTGGATTGTTTGTTCTGTTGTTTTCAGACACTTCAACACCACTGGAACAAGCTTCTGACCTAAGTGCACTTTCAGATTCTTTGTAGTGAATTTTACCTTTCTTGGATAAAATAGCAGATGAATAGCACTGAAAGAGCCTTCTGGGGCAAATCAAGGTTGGGTTCATCTCCTGCAGAAATCTACAAGGCAGAGAGGGGCAGAAAAGGAAGAAACAACCTGTTGAATGGCTAATGGAAGAGAAAAGAAGTTATTTAAACTGTCTCTGAGTGGTCAATGCTTTACCTTGGCATTTTGAAGTAAGCAGCAGTCTATGCTTTTTGCTGTCTCTTCTATGTCCCTTCCAATTATTTCCCCTCCCCTTCTCTCTTATACACCTATATATATATACACCTACACACCACCATTTGCCTGTTCTCCAAATGTATTGGAGAAATGCAGCACGTTGAACAGAAAAAATTTTGAGAAAAACCGTTAACAGCATATAGGGATTTCCCCACATCGAGGGAAAACTTATGGGGTGGGCTAAACTGTTTAAAAGTTTTGTACTATCAGAGTAGCCCCAAAATACCCTGCTGGAGACTAGGACTTAGCAAATTCACCCTTCCAGTGTTTTCTTGTACACTCCGTATTAGGTAGATCTAAGAGAGTCCGAGAGTCTGTAGCTCTCCAAGCTCCATCACAGAAGACATCACTGGTCTTCCTTTGGGTTGCTAGAATCTCCTATTGACTATTACTATTACTTACTTCATTTCTTAAGAAAGAAAGAAAAAAAAAGGCAGTTTGTTCAAGGTTGCTCCATTTTTTGAAAGGCTTGTAATGACTGTCTACTCAAATGCTTTTTCTACCTTTAGGTCTGTCATCTCTCTTAAAAATCCAACTCCCATCTCACCAGGGGAAACTGCAGAACTGTACTGGTACAAAGATGTTCTGCTTGCACTGAATTTGCAGAGCAGAAGGATACATTCATTGTCAGAGAAAAGAAGCACACACACACACACCCCCGCCCCACAAAAAGCTATTTTTTGCAGGCGTTGTCATATCTTATCCCCAGGAAGAGAAGAGGGCTGTGCTAGAAAGCCATCAGATTCAAATTTGCTTCTGTTTTACTCTGTCCTTCACAGGACTGCTGTAACAATTTTTCAATACAATGGAAGGCAAGGCACAACAGCAAGGCAGACTCCTCTAATGAAAACAAATCCTTGCAAGAGTAATACTTCACAGATCTGCCTCCTAAATCCCACTCCCACTGCAATAATGTTTTCATCACTACTTACATTTAGGGACATAAGGGTACTCAGAGCTGTAAAGCACATCATTTGTGCTGAACAGTCGCGGTACTTTGCCCAAAATAATTTGTGGTCCAAAAGCCCAGATGAATGAAGCACCATAGGAATCAAGACATATAATTAGAATAAATAAGATTTTGCGCTTAGAGAGCACCTGTCATCTGAAAGTATGCACAGATATTAATTAAGCTCCACAAACCCCAGATGAAGTAGATTAGTAACTTCATCCCTGTTTTACAGAGGTTTAGATTAATGTGCGACACACAATCACTGCTGAAAGTGCAGCGGAGCTCGCTGAACCAGGGATGGCAAGAGCCATGCTCCACCTCCTCTCCAGCCCTCTTCAGTGAATTGCCTTCAATGGAAAATGACTGAGTTGCAGTTCTTTGCTCCCTGGAAGAGGAAGGACCCACCCTGTTGCTGTTGCACGACAGTAGCAAAGCCTGAGCCTGAAGTGTTTTGACAAACGGTGCTTAGTTTGGGAAGAGAAACGAGGAGTGAGCTCTCTCTCATACATTTGCTTTGGGTGCTCTATCTCACTCTTTCTAAAAAGCCAACAGATCGCCTCTGTGTCAGCATCCCCCCAAACAGTCCTAATAACATGGCTCATTGCTTCTCAGGTTTGGAGGACATGGCATACGTAATATCTTAAGTACTTTAACCTGCAATGTTGGTTTTTATTTTTCTATTTCTATGCATTTTACTGTATTATAACTCAGAAGCCACACTGACCTAGGATCACACAGGCACAATGTTAATTAAAAATTATAGTCAATACATGCATCAAAACCTTAAAATAACACTCTCTTGAAGCAGGTTTTACATACAGAAATTCTGGATAATAAATATAAATAATAAACACATCTGATACCATTAAAAAATATTTAAAGTAATAAACTCAATCTACATAAGTATTTAAGAAAAAAAACAACTTTAAAAATAGTGTTACTAGTAAAGCTTCAGTTGTGTGTCAAAGAACAGTTAGAAATTCATTTTGCTGTCATTATCTACTGAAATTCAAGTTCTTATGACAGCAATTTCTCAAAGATTCCCTTTACGTATTTGTTTAAGTAGTAGCTGTGCTAATGAAAAATATTCTCAGTATCACAAAAGTAGTACAACTGTCCACTTAATCAAAATCACCCAGTTCCTAACTCTGCTTACCAGCTGTGGCAAAACAAGAGCAAGGGGAACATCAAATACAGCTAGGAAGAAATAACTTAAGAACAGATAAAAACAGGTCGCTCATTGTGTCTCTGGATACAATTATCCACCACTTAGGACAAATGCACAATTGTCCTAACTACAGGGGAATGCATTTTAATTGTGATGTTCAATCCTCTGTACACAAATATAAAAAACTGAGCAAGAAATCTCACCAGAAAATGGAAACAGAGCATGGCATACTTATCTACAAAATAGCAAACAAAGTGGATAAACTACAGACATAAAGCAGCTCCTTAGATGATAAATAACTCTATTAATGTGAAAACTATGCTCTTTTGTTCCCACATTTAAGCACAGAAAGCATTCTAACTTCAGCTTTCAAGGTAAAAATGCTTTTAGTTAGGGTCTTAGCTACCTTACAAGACATACATACCTTGGTATGATGGAGCTATGATAATTTACCCATGCTGAGACTCTGCCCTACGATTTATATGATTACTTCATGGCAGCATGAAACAAATCCCCAAGGAAGCAACACATGTCATCCTTGAAAATATTAAGCAATCAAGCCATGTTTTTATTATGTGAATGGATGCCTTTGAAAACAAGGATGCATGCACCATACTGTGAGGTAAAATGAAATAAATGAACAGAAATAATTCATTTCCATGTTCTAATCAGTGGAAACTGTAGTCTTCAAATGATCCTGCTACCAAATGCGAGTCTGGAGACAATAGGTTGACTCTTCTACTAAAATGAACATGAAATTGCATCCTAAGTACACAATGAAGGCCAAATTAAACAGTCCAAGACTCTTTGTAAAGACTCTTTTTATTCAGCCCTTGCATCCCACTGAACAACTAAGAGCAGAAGATTTAAACAAAACATCACATAGTTTTTAAATGCTCAAATCTAATCAAAAGCAGTGTACTTATCTTAGGCAAAAGGAACATAATCTATAAAAAAACCTGTTCTCAATCAAGGTCTTCAGCTTCTAGCACTACCAGCAGAGAGAAATTGGTGTTCCACTGGCTAAAAGGATGTCTCTGCCAAGCAGAATGAAGAATATATATCAAAGACTAGAACTGCATCGTTCCTGGCTGTGTTGTATTTGCAGACTGGGACACTGACATCTCTGCAAGGACGTAAGACAACACTGTTACATTCCATGCTGCTATTATAAATCACCATGCCTTCATTAGAGATGCTGACCGTTCAGAAAAAAATCTAGCCCCTACAGGCACAAGGAAATGGAAACATATCTGTGGTAACGAGATCAGGTTAATACAAAACATTTGAAATAGAATGTTGTATTTGTATGAAAATGTATACAGGTAATAATTATAAGAGTAGAAGACCACGGGACAGTGAGTTTTTTTTAACACTGAGTCTACAACACTGCCTTTGAAGCTAAGCTGATTTTTTTATAAGTGTATTATTTGCTCTAGCCTTCTCATCGTAAAAAGAACTGTAAGAAGTTCAGAGAGGCAATGGCAATAATGAAAGGAATGAGACTGGTTCAGTGATAGATGTCTATAAAATCAATAATGGGAGGGAGGGTGAATAACAATCAGTGGTGTGCTATGTCTTCCGAAGTAAGAACAAGGTGCATCAGTGTGGCTAGGAAGAGCTGCATCAAGAACATACAAAATTTGGCAGTTCTTTGTACAGCAGAAAGCAGACCTGCAGGTCTCCTTGCCAAAGGGTACTATTAATGCTGAAAGCTAACACGGGCTCAAGACAAGTTCACAAAGTAGAAATCCACTGCGAATTACTAAGCAAGTAGAATCTACGTCTACTTCAGGATGTCCATGAGCTATGTCATAACCTTAGAAGTACCATAATATGCCTGCCCTGCTCTCATTCTTTCCTAGGCACTTCCTTATGCTGCTATTGGAGAGAAGGACTAGTTGAACCTCTGGTCTGACCCAGTACAGTCATGCCAATGTTACATCTAGTATCTACTTGCAGAAAACATTCCTGGTATTAGCTTCAGATTCACTTTGGGGGGGATAACTGGATGGAAAGCAGCTTTGCAGAAAAGGACCTGATAGACAACAAGATGGCCATGAGCCAGCAGTATGTCCTTGCAGCAAAGGCAGCTAACGGTATCCTGGGCTCCATTAGGAGGAGTGTTGCTAGAAGGTCGAGGCAGGTGATCCTTCCCCTCTACTGAGCACTGGTGAGGCCACACCTAGAGTACTGTGTCCAGTTCTGGCTTCCCCAGTACAAGGAGGACATGAACATACTGGAGAGAGTCCAGCAAAGGGCCGCTGAGATCATTAAGGGACTGGAGCATCTGTCATACAAGGAGAAGCCGAAAGAGCTGGGACTGTTCAGCCTGTAGAAGAAAAGTCTCAGGCAGGACCTTTTCAATATGGTTAAATATCTGACTGCAAGGTGTAAAGAAGACGGAGCCAGACTCTTCTCAGTGGTATCCAGTGACTGGATGGGCACAAACTGAAACACAAGGAACTCAATTTAAAAATGAGAAAAAGTTTTAGTTATTTGTAAGGGTGATCAAACACTGGAACAGGTTGCCCAGAGAGGTTGTGGAGTGTTCATCCTTGGAGATATTCAAACCCCAGCTGGATACGGTCCTGGTACCCTGCTCTGGCTGAACCTGCTTGAGCAGGTGGTTGGACTACATGATCTCCCAAGAACCCTTCCAACCTCAACCATTCTGTGCTTCTACTATGTGGCTGATACCTCCCAAACTGCATCTACCACAGGAATTTCTCCAAAAAATAACCAGGCCTTCCTGGGGAAAGGCCAAAATCTACACTAATCTCAGAAAACAAGGGTCACAAAACAGCCTGCAGTCAATTTGTTGGCCCAGCTTAGGCAACTTAAACTCAGGTGAGTGGGAAGCTTGTTTTTCCAACTTCAGTTGGTGTGTACTATATGACTGTAAAGCCCCTTCTGCATGGCTGCCGATCTCATGTTTTGTGGTGCAGATGACAGTCTCTCTAAGAAAAAGCAGAATTCTCATGATAAGAACAACCAGTGTTACCTTTATATTCTATTTGACTTGATTATGGAACAAATCAAATACATTTTCACTAGGTTATGTTTTCCACCCATTTATGTGGTCACAGCAGAACACAGAAATACATTATGAAGACTGCTTTCCATTTTAACCTTCACAAAAACTCATCAAAGAAAACCCAATATGTATTTCACTTTGTCTCGCTATCAAGCATAGGGATGATGCAGTGCAGACAGCTACATGGCATTCTGATAACAACCTTATCATCCTTGCCCCAGCCTTCAAGAGAAGTGAGGAGTCATTACAATCTTCCACTGCAATCAATGAGACTCAAGGATGAGTCAAGCGAATTTTTTTTCTTTGTTTTGATGGTATTTTTTTTGTTGTTTTCATTAAATCTGGCACAGTGACGGGGATAAGGGTGCCCATTTCTTTCCTTTTTAAATACATGATTCTCTTCTTCCCTGAACTAAAACATGTTGAGAATTGCTCTAACTCAACAAAGTGCTATGAGATGCATGCTGGGCAGGAGTCTTCTGAGTATCTCAGTATGTTTTTAGTTTATCTTGTGATAGTACATACGGAGCTTTAGGACTCAAATCCAACATGCTGGCATTGATTTTCTCCTCCTCTGAATCAAAAGGGAGAATGGTACTGAATGCACTGTGGCTGGGAACTAGCAAATTTCAATGTCTTTCTCTAGTGACATACAGGTAGGTGGATTTGTATTATCGCTTTACAAGGAGGTGTCATCTGCCCTGGCTTATGTTATATTTTCTGACTTGGTTGGGCACGAGTCAGTTTTGTTATCACCGTCCCAAAGCTGTGTGTATCATGATGTTATATAACCAGATTTGGTACATAATGAAAGAAGTAAGCCATAGTTATTTGGTTTAGAAATGTGCTGTCAGAGATTAGCATCTGTAATGGCTGACTAGTCACAGTGTTAAGACAAGGTGATGTAGGCTAAGCTCTTGTTTCTGGACCAGTGAAGATATGTACTCAGTGCAAACTCCATCAGCCCCCCTGGGAGGGAGAAGTGCTCTATGATCTTTGCAAGCGAGCCCCAGAAAGAGCCTGTGAAAGGGAAGAAGAAAAGAACAGGGCTGTTCTAGTAAAGGGCAGGAAGACAGAAACGTGAGAGACAGAACCAGAAGAAGTGTGGAAACCCCCCCCTAGCAAATCCTATTTCCTAAAGAGAGCTGTGGTCTTACGGTATGTACAGTTTCTACAGGCCAAGCCAAGCTAATTGTTTCTGACAGCGAACAGTTGTTCAACCAAAGGAGTAGCTCCACACCTCACCAGGAGTACTTTGGTACAGAAGTATGATCCCAATAGCCCCAAATATTGATTCTATGTGTTTTTTCCAAATGAAACAGAACTCCTCAACAAATGTGCTTCCTTAGATTAGGTATTAGCCAGTAATATTTACTTTGTAAAGGCCATTGGTGGATTCTTAATATAGGCTTAAGGATCCTGTGGCATCACTTACAAACTGCAAGTGCTAGCAAGAAGCAGCACAAAACTATGTGGTATTTTCAATGTGCCTGTGGTTTCCTATCCACAGTATCAGACACCAAGTGCCAATAGCCCCTGTGATGCAGCACAGCGTGCTACCCACCTCAACAGATGCACTCAGCACTGCAGTCCTGCTGTACGGTGCTGCTCTTCCATGCAGCAATGTGCTTTATATGTAAAGCACACTGATTTGACAGCTATTGTAAACACCCTACAGTCCCAGTAAAACACAGCCATTTTCAGCTACGCAGAGAAAGAGCTTGCATTTATTATGGTGGTGACTCTATCCTGTGTAAAAGTGAAGTTATTGACACCCGATGGACTCATTTATTGCTAGATCTGTGCCCTTCATTTAAAGCTAGCAACACTCTTCAGGTTAGAATTTTCCAAACATAGCTCTGACAACCCAGTTCTGAGAGCCCAGGGGAAGAGACATGACTACTGTGATAATTGATGCTGATACACCAGGGAGAATCGGCACTGTCTACAGTAGAGTTTTCCCTTACAGTGGACTAGGTCAGTTGGATGGCAATTGCACTAAGTCAAACAGTAATTCTCATAACCAGACCCTCTTTCCTTAAATTATTACACATCCACAACAGTATTACTACAGTGAAAAAACTATGTACTCAAATGTTTGGGGAGACTAGCACTGAAACAGCATGTGTGAATTTAATTTCAGCTGCCTGCATGTGTCTTGCATAGTTTCAAGCCACTTGGAACTAGCTGATAATCTAGTTTGGCCTCTTGCATAATCCAAGACATAGATTTCCCTCCGGTAGGGGACTGAACATACTGTGCTCAAGACCTTGTATTTTTAATAATGGTACAGCTTGGCTAATACATACATTTCAGAAAGGCATCCAGTCTTCTTCTGATAACCTCAAGGAGATGCAGAATTTACCACTTGTTACATTATATCCTCAGTTGCATAAACCCAGTCTTAAGTTCTCCACGGGGACACTGTCTCATTCAGTACACAGGACAAAATCACTTAGCTAGCAGCTGTTCAATATTTTATTTTTGCCCTTTTTATTTGATGCATAGCCCTAGAAGCCTTGTTTACTGCACATTATTACAGCCCTGTTCTGAAGGCAGAATGATTAATTTCTTTACAGGCTTTTCTGTAGTGCTTATGAGATGCTTCTAACTTGTTATGTGCAATTTCCTAGCTTTTGGAAAAGCATACAAAGGAATGCCATTATGTGGCATCCTGTAACTACTGCCATGATTTATATCAGCAGGGATAGACCAGACCTTTGCTATCTTAGCTAACAGGTGTAAGCCACAGGCTGCCAGCATAGCCAAGCTAAAGGAGATGAGGCATGTGCTTAAGCAAGTGATTTTCACTGATACCTGCTGGCACCAGGATGGGAAGATACAGAATTTTAAGGAGACTGAAGGCTATGGAGTGGAAGTACTTTTACAGATTCACGCTGCTTTATCTCTCTCATAAGACCAACCCCTTTGATTCATCCTTTCCAACATGCCCACCCCTCAACCCAAGTGTCTCCGCCTGGTTCCTTAACCCAGTCTCATTCTTCTTACCTATCCAGTCTTATCCAGTGTTACCTATCTTATCTTATTTTCTATCTGCCCTTATTTCTCTCACTTTGTTATTGAGTTTACCTTTCCTCTTCCCTGCTTGCTTATGGATGGAGTCTCTGCCCCCAAATTCCCCATCTCACTGTCTCTTTCACCTCTCCTAAATTTTACTTCCATCTCTTGACTAAGAGATTACAGAGCTTACTGGGGTTCGAGGGGAATGAGCATTCATAGGCTACTCAGAGGTTTCAGAAATACCCATTTACTAAGCATATATAAAATGTGTTTTTTAAAGGTTATAACTTGGATAACCTAGGAAGGATTTTCTTAGGGATGGCAAAAAGCATGTTCATATGTTACAAAGACTACCCATTCCTGACAAAACCTGAAGACACTAAAGCACAGTAAAGAAGATGTCACAGAAGCCTTTAAAGTCTCTTCTTTAGCCTCATTTTCAGACCATGTTGGGTGACATTTTCCAAAGTAAACTGGGCCAGAGCAGATATGCGTCTCAGAAATTTTTATTCCAAATGACTATAGTTTCAGATAATTGCAAGCAACTGAAATGGGAAGACACAGTATGTGGTTCTGCCCATAAAATAGGACAAAAATGAAAGCTGTTAGTATCATGTTGGCATCTAACTTGATGGCTGCTTTGATACCAGTGACTTGTCTGAAATCATGACACTGAGAAAACAACGTCATTCTATTTTGCCAGGTTTTTACCAACTGATTTTGTAGAGGTTGGATCACAGCAACAAAGTAATATTATTGCCCCATATAAGCCTGATATGTGCATAGCTGTTTTGTAACCTTCTCCTGACATATGCACCAGCTCTTCATTTGCTGGTTTTGCACTGAACATTCATTATTACCAAGTATCTCACCCCTTGCCTGTAGGTTCTACTATTTTTTCTCAGTTACAGCTTCACTTTATGTTTCTTCTCTTGTGCACTGATACCCCTTCAGTTTTGGAGTTGCCTGCAAACCTCATCAGGACCAAATTTACACCAGGAAATACAAATCTGCTAGCAAAGACACAAAGCGGTCACATGGATATAGAATTCCTGTAAAAATTAAATTAGTCAAGAAAGACTTCTAAAATCCCAGAGAGACCTAGTAAGGGCAAAGTTAACAAGATATGTCATGATGAAATACGATTAACTGTTCTGATTTCATAAGAGAAGTGGGTTTTGGTCTTCCACAAAGCTCCCTGTATTATTATTATTATTATTAAGCTCTAGGCCCTGTGTCTGCAAATAAGTTTGTTTTGGGGATGCTGCAACAGCAAAAATACTTGCTGGATAGGAATGTTACCAAAAATCCCATAAATGCAGAGTCACTGCCCCTACACAAGGTTCGAGCTAAGCCACAGTTTAAGACAACAACATTAATTTTATGTAAACTCATACTTTATCGTGATTTGAGTAGACATAAGATTCCAGCCCAACGTTTACAACCCCCCCCATATATCTATACTCTATAGTTACTTAGTTCAAATTTTTGAAACATCAGAGTACTGCTTATTTGAAATGCATAACAGTTAGTAGGAAAAGCAACAAAGCAGTGAATTGACTTCCAAAATTATCAGCCTTTTTCAATTAAAATATTTAACTTTGACACAAGTCCTAATTAGTTAAAAACATTTAATCTGGTCTTCAGATAGAGGTTTATGCTACCCAATTTATTCTTGGAACAGTCAATTGCTCTCAGGATTAGGAAGACAATGGCATCCAGAGCAAGCATGAGCCCTCTCCCCTCTTATTACAGTTAATCAGGAACATAAATACTATAATGGAGCTGAGCCCCTGCAAACTCACCAGGCTGTGCATAATTTCCACTCCAGCTGGATTCACTGTGAGTGCTTCATCATACAATTGCCTAGCCTCCTCCAAATTGCCTTTCATCTCTGCAAGCTTCCCACGCATGTACAGTACAGCATGAGATGTGGGGAAAAGACTAGCTGCCTCCTGGATACAAAAGCTTGCTTCTTTGAGATGCTGTTGTTCCATGAAGAGTTCAGCTAAAAAAAAAACCAACAAAAAAAACAAAAACCAAAAAACACCCTACCATTAGTTGAAATAAGTCAGAGACCTTTCTTCACATTAATTACATATCATCTCCCCTAAGTATATTAAAACTTGAGGCTATGATCCTGCACATTGCTTACTACTATGGTTACTGCTTATTATCACAAGTGGATTCACTGAATGGATCTTTTTTCAATGCTAAGGGCTCTATGCAGTTGTTCACGGACATCTTTAGGTGTTGTCCTGACAAAGGACGGCCTTAAGGATTCCTCAATCAGGAATGTAAACAGTGCTGACTGGAGCCCTAAGGAAGCAGGACTGGTAGCCGCTTGGAGCCATCATATGTATTTCCAAATAATCTGAGGAAAAAAAGAACAGAATAGGCCGTCACTGTGTACTGAGAACTTTAAACATGTCAGAGTAATAAGATACATCTGACTGAGCTGGACATCAGGTAACTTACTTAAAAGAGTACTTCCACATTTTAAAAGATGATTGAAAATGTTTCTCTCTGCTTATTTGTCTAGTTTATAAGATGGCTGTCTCTTAACTTTTCAGAGACTATTAAAGCCAAAAGGCTTTTATCAGAGACTTATTTATATTGTGTATTCACACATTTACTTCCTTATACATAGTCTACAGAAAAACAAAAGAGAGCTCTTGGAAGAGATGCTCAGTTGTTTACTTTCTTCAGCTATCAGCAGCTATTTTAGTGGTTTTCTTAGGAAAAAAAAATGTAAGAGCATACTAATGTGCTTGACTGTCAATTTGTTAATCAAATAATTTCTCATGTTAAACAAATTTTGTAACATATCTCATGGTTAATCTTGAACATTTCTTAGGATTTGGACTAGATCATCATTGGACTAGATGATTGTTGTGTTGGACTAGATGATCATTGTAGGTTCCTTCCAAGTGAAATAGTCTATTCTAATTTTAGATTTATTATGCATTAAATCATTGCAAAATGCTTCAAGAGCGATACTCAATTTTCACTGCCACACGTAACTGAAAAGTGAAACTGTCTTTTTAGAGAGAGAGATGTATGCATGTAGGTGTATAAAATAATTCTCTTTCTTCATACAGCAGCCATTGCTCTTTGGTCCATAACCTGCTTGTGTTCTCCATGTTATCACTGCAAAACCTCAAAGTCTCTATTTTTTTTTTTTTTTTTTTTAAACTGATGTGGTAATGCAGTTAAGTATTGACAGTTCAAGAGTCCAATCTGAAATGCCTAATTCAGGCTCCAGATTTAGATAAATCTTTCTGAAATTAGACACAACCTTAAATGCCCTGACTTTTAAAGGTAGTGGATATTCTCAGGAAGTCTCTGTGAGGGGGGAAATTAGCCTAAAAATTCCTCCTAAATAGCTCTGAAACTCTGCCAGTTTCAAAATACTGGGAGACCCAGATGACTGGGGGGACTTGGCATACTGACATGAAGCTTGCTGCATAAAAGTGAGCAGAAGAGCATCTCAAAGGCAGTCCTGCCTGACCATGAAAAAGCTCCTCCTTGGCCTATGTGACATGAGACTGGGACCACAAATAGCACTTCTACTGGCACACTGTAAATGATTGTGTACTGAAATGATAGCATGGCTGAACACCCTTCCACTTCTGAAGTAGTCCTTCTAGAAGAAGGGTGAGACATCATCGAGAAAGTGCTTGAATATTTCTTAGCCATCCCTAGGTTGTGCTACAGATAAATGTCATTCTCCAAGGCTGTCAACATGAGCAAAACATTAGTTTCTTGGTAAGAGCTATACTCTTTAAGAGTGACTCATATACATTTCTCTCTGGTTAATTATTATAAAATCTCAGCATGCATCCCTTCCCTTGGCTCTAAGAGGCTGCAGCTATCTATAATAAGAGAAAGCAAGGCCATGTACCTTGTCAGGCTGAGTATGTGCGCACCCTTATTCAAAAGTTTGTGGGAGGACAATATTTTACTTGCACTTCCCAAGGAACAGAGCATTTTCCTGCCAGGTGCTGCATAGCAGCTGAGTGTGGTGCATGTGGCAATAATGAGGATGGGGATGTGCAAAGTGACAATTCACAGCCTGAAGATAAACACTTCATTTGCAAAGTTAGCACAAACTTAGCAGCACAAAAGAAGGGGTGAAATCCTGGCACTGTTTGAAGTCAGCAGAAGTTCTGGATACTGCCATATTAAAACCTCTATTAGCAACTAACAGCATAATGTGACTTGTTTCACTTCAGAAAAGAATTGGGAGCAAGGGGGTTTAGCTGTGAAAACATGCACAGCCAGTGTTTCAATGCATACAAAATGGAGAGTACTTACTCTTTCTTTTAATGGTGCCTGTAAATCTTCTTCAGTAATAACAATTATTTAGAGGAAGTGCAGCAACACAATCTAAATAAGATCTACAAGTTTTATGGTATGGTAATGTAGCATATTAAAGTTCAGTCCACTTATTTGCAGGCGCAATAGTAAATAAAAAATGATTTAATGGTGTGGGAGGCCTAATTTGCATAAAAAAGAATGAGAGAGGTGCCTTTGGGTTACGAAAGAAAAGGAGTGCACCCATCCAGCTAAAAATAGACATTAAGGGAAATAGTTTAGGCCTGCATTAAAATGTGCTTTCTGTAAACTCATTTTTCACTTCTATTACATACTTATTTTATTTACAGATTAACAAGACTCCCTTATGCAACACGGAATAAAAAAACCAGCTAGAGGAAGAAATCAAACCCAAAAAACAAGGATTCATTAAATTTATCATGGTAAAACTACTGCTTCCTCAATGGTACTGAAAGTACTGAAACACCTGCCTTTGCGTTACCTGCGTAGCAGCTTCCTGTCCACTTGATTATTCAGCATTATCTCCTTATATCACCTAATCATGCTGTAAATAAACATCTGACGAAATTAGCAGCCCTCGCAAGAAAGTTCTGTTATACAGATGTGGTATTCAATTCCACTCCAAAGCAGAGGGTATCTCCTTAGCCTCACACAGGTACAGAAGACCTGTAATTCTTGCCCTGTGAAAGGTTCAATGCTTCAGGGAAACCTTTTATGAACCTCCAACTATTGGACTACATCATTCTTGGTATTGACAGCCTTTGCAGCTTTGAATCTAAAGGCCATGTTTGCAAGCTTCCTTGTTCTCTCTCACTTAATACTATCTTCATAAAAACTTAAACAAATTTACATTCTGTTTTGAACTAAGTACTACCAAAAGCTCTCCGAATGCTACTGAGCAAAGAGAGATGATCATCCTGGATATACCACCTCCTCCATTAGCCTCTCTGGAGTAATGCTAGAAACTGAGCGTGAACGATTATTAGGAAATATTTCCACATTGTTACCTGTAGGTACAGGCTGAGACAGTGCACTGCATGGATGGGCAAAGACAGGATGAATTGTGCACTGTTTCCTTTCATTCACTAATTGAAGCTTGAGCCTGCACCCCCTGAGACAACGAGCAGCTATCCAACGGACTCCAAGGTCCAGCCTAGCATGATTCATTTCTTTCTCATATCCACCTTATGCTTCCCATCTGTGCTCTCTTGCAGTAGTGTCCAGCGTACTCTGCTGTTCTTCAAAATACCTGTTGTCTCCTCTTGTGGCCATGGCCTCCTTTGTCTTGACTTGCAACTAGACTTCCACTGATACACCAGTCTTAATGCTGGGTCCAGTCTCTGAGAGCAGCACACATCTCCACTCAGATTATCATTAGGTCCTGACATGAGCTCCTAGTTCTCCCAGCTGTTTCTGCTAGCATATAATAAGCTCATCTACAGTGAAGATCCTTAATCAAGTGAGAATTTTGAGAAGCATATCATCTGCTTGCCCTCCAAAGACCAGTAAAAAACGCACAGACCAAGAGCACTTCCCAGAACACTGACAAAGCCAGGCCTCCTACAGTCAGGCTCCTTTTTTGTCTCCAAGATAAATAATTTGACAGAGCTCTGTTAGGGAGTCCATCAGAGGGGTAACAACAGTGTAATCTAGCCATGTCTGCATCACAGTGCTAGCCTGAGGAACAGAGTTGCTTGCCATCACCTTGAACACTAACTCTGTTCCCCATTTCCTAAGTGTCTCAAAGCAGTGTCAAGAGTGATTGTGCTTGTCACCACAGAAGCAGCAACAACTGTAATTCTAGCCAAAAAATCAAACAGATTTGAAATGTATTTCTGCAATGTGAACAACCCAAGAGTTAAAACTTCATTCCTTGCAAATCACATTTGGTGTCACCCAAGACAAAGCACTTAATTCCCACAAGTAGACTGTTCCACATTACTCAGCTGTGTGTGCCCGCCAGCTCTAAAGCACTTGTCTACTCTTGTCCACCCCAACAATGCTACTGCATAGGGACATGGCCAGCACAATGCAGCCAGATGCCCAGCAGGATGGTACAGTGGAGAACAGCCCTTCACACTTTAAGAAGGTGAGAGTACCTGTGAGGATGTGTAGGGAGGTGATTTCTGATCCACATCATCTGCCTTCAGGAGCTATTAATGCTTGTTACTTCAGCAGCCCTTAGCCAGCTGGAAAGACCCACTCCTCTGAGACAGCTCAGCCTTCAGCAGTGAATACAGAGCTATTACTGTGACAAAGCATGTCATTGCGTTGTCCCCCCCTTCCTTTCTGGCAGGTGACATTTAGTCATTGTTCCATGTTATGACACCACCCTGCACACAGTAGCTTGACAATTCGCGGGCAGATTAGATGGAAGGTTCCTCAAGCCATATCCTGACTGCAATAATTTCATTTTGATGCAAGCCTTTGATAAAGAAATGAAGAATAGAAACTGCCATGTGTTCCCATCCACCTGAGCTCAGCCACTTGCTCTTCTGAATGAGGCAACAGATTTACATCCTCAAAAGCTGTCCTTGCATGCAAACTGGTAGTTAACTGGAGTCCAGGGACCCTCTTTAAATTTCCAGGCTTCGGGTCTCAGAGGGGCTGAAATGGCCACTAAGCTGCTTTATTTACAAATGCAGCATTAGAGTGAAAGCTTCTGGAACACACAGAACTACCACAAGCCACCTTCTACACTAAATGGCACAGTCAAAACATTACTTGAAATACTACAATACAGCTGGTTACTTTATGTGAAGTGGGGCCCTGCTCACTAGTGAGGAAAAAGCTCTTTCCCAGCTGGGAGAAGCAAGCCACCATCTTTAGGCAGTAAGACCACCACTGATACAGGTGACATAAAAATGCTTCTGTTGGAAGGGCGCATTTTGGGTTTTCATGTACCCTCTCTCAAAACATGTATTACTGGCTATAGTCAAAGAAATGACTTCTAAGTCTTCATATTCCAGCCCAGTCAAGTATAAATTCGTATCTTCTGTCTCTGGTATGAATACATGCCCTGCTTCCTTCTTCATGACTGTGTACACATTATCACTTGCTCAAAACTTACTGAGCAGCTGAGGAGATGCTAGTATTTGGTACCCTCTGTCATTCTCTGGTACCACTGGCAGTGCAACAGGTTCTTCTCAATCTCTTGGCAAAGGATCTACAGACTGCTTAACAAAGAGCATTGCTAGCTGCTGCCTGTTTCCTTCTCAAGCGAGTGTTCACCACACACATGCTTGTTTGCATGTCCCAGATTTCAAGAAATGGCATGTGCTCTTTGAAGAATGCCCATGCCAATGGATTATCAGTCCACGAAGTTTCACATCCTGCTCCAGCAATGAGAAATATCCAGAAGCCTCAAGAATGGGGGAGGCAATCCAAAATGCCCAATACTGGTATAAGGCCAAGACTCCTTTTGACTTTTAAAATTCATTGTTGATAGAAAATAAAATAAACCAAGCTGCAGAGTGTAGATCAAAACCTGGTATCCCCCTGAGGACATCCAGATGAAGAGAAATGGGGAATTTGGTGATCCTTAGCCTGCACCAGAAAAGCCTAGGACAGAAGTTGCTAAACCAGGAAGCTTAGCAGAACCACTCCTGGCTTCTTAACTTCACTAGTACCATTTCAAAGGGGACAAAATCAGCTTACTTTACTATTTCTATCTCTAGTGTGAAGTGTTCCTAATCCCTCCTAGTAAGTAAACACTGCAGGGCAGCCATCTTTGCAGTACACCTTTATTCTCCTCAGTAACACCTGTGTAATAAAGGACTCCCTCCTGCTCCCCCTTGCCAGGCTCCAGCTTTTCATACTGCTTTGTGTCACTGTAAAGAGCCATAAAAATCAGCAGTGCTTATGGAACTGAAGAACTCAGGGAATGGGGAAGTTCTAAATTTGAAATTCTAAAATTTGAAAGCACTTTTTAAAAAACAAAACAAAAAAAGAAAGAAGAATATTAGAATTGCTTCAACAACCAGTGCTGCATCACGGGACTGTATCTGATCCCAGCTATTCTGGCAATGTCAGTAAAGATGTCTCCCAAACACCTTTAATATCAGTGCTAGTAACTTGAGGGGGCTTAGGATTGCTAAAAGTGTCAGAAAGTAAAAGCATTTAAATACCCGTGTGCAAGCTGTGCAAATAGAAGCTGTGCTGGATGAACTGAGGGGCAGGAGGGGCAGGCCCGGCTGTGACCTTGGCTGCTGCCAGGGTGCCGGCAGTGCGGCTGTGCGGCCACGGGCCAGCTGGGGTTGAAGATTCCAGCCCACTGGCCCCGACGACCTGTTCTCGTGGAACAAAGCCCATCTCCTCTAACACAGCTTTTTCCCAGGAATTGGCCCATACGGAATAAAATAAATAAATCACAACCGTTTTGTGAAGGGGCAAGGAAAAAAAGTTCCTGCTGTACATAACTCAAGGGAGCAGATGTTTTTCCATTAGCTCACTGCTCTCTGCTACACTGGCTCTCGTTACATTTCTTGTTCATGGCATGTTCATTATAATATTTTTTTTTCCTAGGGTAAACTTCAGCACATTACCGAGCCAGCAGGTAGCCCACTCCAGCCCCACTGTGAGTACATGGAATAGTTATCCTAGTAATTTTTCTTTAAATGGTCCTTTAAATTAGTCTTAGGTCTACCTGGTGAGGTTTGCAGACTGTGCTTAGCAGGCATTTAGCCAGTCTTAGATCATATTACCAGACCTACTTTGCTGTTAGTGGCCATATTTGGTAAAGTACTGGGTTAGTCAAGAAGCTAAATTGTCAGATATAAAGTACTAGTAAAGACAAACAAAGTGGACATTGTTGTTAAAAGTAAAGCTTAAAATAATATAGCAACAGGAGCTGGAATATTAGAACTCTTATTAAAACTGGCTTGCAGCATTCTAAAAAGCTCTGCGTAAATAGAGCATAAGGTTATTACTGCCTGGAAATATAATCACACATACTTCAGATAAGAAATCACTCCAGTTACCCAAAGAGCTTAAAACTATTAAAACTATTTCTTTTCAGTACTGACATGCTTTGCTGTCTGGGTCAAAAGTGATGTTATAAAAATCTCGAATGAAGGTAAATTTTGGTCATAAATTTGAACCATTTCAAGTACATTTTCCTTAGCCAAACAGCATGACTGTATTTTCTAAATAGAAAGGAGAAGTACTGGCATGATTTTAAAAAGGAAATAAGGGGTAGAAATAGTTCCTAGGTCAGGCATTTCTCCTGGTAACACAAACAGTATTATCACCAGTAATCTCTAGGATTCCTCTTACAGCTTTTCCTGCAACAAAAGGTAGAAGGAGTTAACAAGCTTTACCAATGCCACCAAAGTTCCTGCTCTTAAAGTTGAATTCAAGCTCTCAGTCATGAAAAGAACAACAAAGAGGAGAAATTAGCATATGGATCACATAAAGACCACCTCTCCTAGAGCTGCACCACCGCAGCACACACCCTTCCTGAGTACTCTCTGAAATGAGCTGTTTCTCAGACTTGGGGCCAAGAATAATATTTAGGCTTATTAATTTTAAAGCCTAATGAGATGACTCTCTCCTTCTAAGAAGCCACTACATTTCAAGGGGGGGGGGCGGGGGAGGGGATTGTTAAAAGGGACCAGACAAGCCGTGTTAACACAGCTGCAGAGCACTTGGAAACAGAGTATGGCTATTAGTATTCAAAGCATGCCTGCTGCAGGGAGTGGACCACCTCTCTAGACTTTGGAGACAGCAGACCTCGTACTCTTCCAAAGCTAATTGTGACTACCTGCAGGGAAAACAGGAATATATGGAAGCCCACTGAAGAAATGTGCCAAGTTCCCTGCTGCAGATGACTGTACTCCCAGCTGGTTCTACAAGAGACAGCTGGACATAAGATTAACGGTGAGAATTCACAGTTTTATTTAGATGTGTGAAAAAGAAGAAGAGGACTCTTCCTAGAGACCACAGATCCATCAAGCAGCTCTTTGGTTGCTTACAGGAAACTACAAAAAATTAGCTTGCCAAAGTGAACTAAGCATTGCTGCAGGGAAAGACAAGGTGCAGCATCCATTGTAGTGCAGCACATTTGGAGTTAGGAGCTGCACTTCCAAAGCTGCTGCTTTATTGTCTTCCCTACATAACTGTGCTGGTCATAAACCCAGAAAAGTTACAGATAAAACCACTAAGTCTATGCCCTCTTATGCGTGAGATAAGTATCTTTATCACAGCACAAAAGAGATTAACTATTTGCACAGGGTTCACAGCCTCGCATTCAGCCACTGTTAAAGGAATGCGCATATTCTCATGTGCTAATTGTAAGACCAGTTAGGAGCGCAAGGGCTCTCCAGCTTGGATGGACTGAGAATGCTTCTGCACAAGGCAGGAACTCCTACTGCAGCTGCAGGTGGACTATTATACAGTAAGCATTCCACTATGTAAGCACCATCTGATAGCTACCACCCACTAACGGTCCCTTTTGCAAGTGTATGTGCTGGCTTTGTGGCCTGGCCTGGCCTGGCTGCTGGAGGGATGAAAGAACAGCCTCACATAGCTGTGGGATAGCTGGTTTTGTACACCTCTTTCCAATCTAAGTGCAGAAAGCTTTAACGGATCAGTCAGTTGGTACCATTACTTTTCATGCCTTGGGATGTGAAGAGGCATGGGAACTGTAACGGCTCTAATGGAACCCAGACACAATTGCAGCCTGGCACTCTAAATCTATTACCCACACAGAGAGACATAGCCAAATGCGTCCAGTTAGTGCCTGAAAAGGACAGATGCATTGTTATAACTTTACTGTAGTATGAGGTTAGGACATTATAATAATTTTATCTAGAGATCTGTGATTCATGTTAAAAAGGTTAAAGTGTTAATGACAACAAAACCAACAATACACGAGTCATTTCCCAAAGGCAGATTAACATTTTTTCTCTTTAGAGATAGGACACTGAGGTATGAAAAAGTTAGGCAACTTGCCTAGAGTCACAAGATGAGTCATTGACTGAAAAAGGACAAGTCCAACCTAAACCTGACAGAAATCTACAGCATACTGGCGCAGCTCTTTCATGAATGTGAAGGGACTTGGGACGCACGTGTCAGAATGTTACACTAATCACCTGTGGCTTTCCACAGCTGTTAATTTTGGGGTGAGTTGTAACGCAAAAGCATGTGACTACCTCAACTGTTTTTAACTACATGTTTCTGTTTAATTTGTTGTTTATGAAATATCTCTATTTTGGAAGTTATCAACTTCTTATGACTATACCTGTTCCTCCTTTTCCCTCCTTCCAGATGGGAAAGTGTCCTGGTTTCAGCTGGGATAGAGTTAATTGTCTTCCTAGTAGCTGGTACAGTACTATGTTTTTGAGTTAGGTATGAGAAGAATGTTGATAACGCTGGTGTTTTCAGTTGTTGCTAAGTAATGTTTAGTCTAAAGTCAAGGATTTTTCAGCATCTGATGCCCTGCCAGCGAGAAAGCTGGAGGGACACAAGAAGTTGGGAGGGGACACAGCCAGGGCAGCTGACCCAAAGTGGCCAGGGGGGTATTCTATACTGTGTGATGTCACATCTAGTATAGAAACTGGGGGGAGAGGGGGAACGCTGCTCGGGAACTAGCTGGGCATCGATCGGCAGGTGGTGAACAATTGCATTGTGCATCACTTGTATATTCTAATCCTTTTATTATTACTATTGTCATTTTATTAGTGTTATCATTATCATTATTAGTTTCTTCTTTTCTGTTCTATTAAACTGTTCTTATCTCAACCCACGAGTTTTACTTCTTTTCCCGATTTTCTCCCCCATCCCACTGGGTTGGGGGGAAGTGACTGAATGGCTGCGGGGTGCTTAGTTGCTGACTGGGGTTAAACCATGACAGAAAGATTCTAGTAAAGAGGATCAGTGATACACTTTTGGACTATTCCACTCACTAAGCCCAGTGTAAGATCTGACCTACTTCAAAGAGGTCCTCTAATTATTCAGGTGCTGTCCCCTTCTCCACAGAGAGTAAAGACTACCCCAAAATACCCGCACCTCTCCTCATTCCTCAGGATACCAGAATGCAGTGACTTCCACACTACTGTGAGAAGACAATGGGCAGTACCTCACTAAGAGCTCATTAAGCTGCATCCATAACAATAACTGACTTCAGTAATGAAATTACAAAGCAGTAACAGTATGTATTTTCAGAATATCGATCCTGATTCAAGTCCAGTTAAAACTAAGCAAGAAAAAAAGAAGATTTAAAAAATAATAGGACAGAAAAGTTACAGCTTACAAAAATAAATTCTATCTAAAAGAATTAACACCTTTGAGAAAGGCACTCAATTTACACTGAAAAGTAATCGTAGCAATTCACAGCTAGGTCACGGCAAGCACTAGGTCTTTATTGCTTTTGTCTTTTCACACAGCAGCAAAAATGTAAGCTGCCTAGAGCTATCTGCAGGATGATGGACAACAGACACCTGACTTGTCATCACAATAAACTCTGGGTTTTTTTGCTCCCCACCAGCCTCCTCTGCAGCCTTAGATCAGGAGCAAAAACTGAAAAAAGCAAAATCTTGCTAGCGATTTTGAAGCCCACAGCACATCACTGAAATTTACATACACACAAACCATTAAGCGAACACATGTGATTAACTTAAAGGATGATGCATTCCATAAGGTAACTTCTTTTCTTCTTTAATAGTTAGTCAAATTGTAACAAAAAGAATATCACATATTTTGTACCAGAACTGAAGTCTAATTGGTAGGAAATGGCCCACAAAAACAGCTATAAAAATCTTTGCTGAGAAGTAAGGTGAGACTGCCAGGTTTGCCAGGTTTTATGTGAGAATTGTTAATTGTACAGATTAGCTAAATGAGAATTTGAAAGGCTCTCCTGCATACAGAATAGCGAATTATCAGCAAGGTTCCAGTGGACTCCGCTTTTTCGTTGCAAATGGTAGCAGAGACATCTAAGAAGCAATCACAGCACTCAAATGTAATTTCAGGTGCACAACCGTGGGCCCACTTGTGGAAGACAAGCTGTGTCACTTAAAAGCAAAATTGCAGGGTCAGAACTCTTTCTATCAGTCCTGAAATGTTGGAGTGCAAAATGCGGAATGCGCTGGGCAACTCTGTTCCTCACCAAATGGCCTACATAAAACCCTCTCCTAAGTTTGGAGATTGCCTCTGGGTAGAGTTCCTTCTCACTGTTCTCTTTTCCCTTTATGTGCTCTGCTGTAGCATCTCTGCATGAGTGTCTTGAACTGACATGCAACCTACGAGTCCTTGGGAGATTCAAACAATCAGGGATAAAATGAGTAGAGGACTTGCTTTTTAAAATAATTTTCAGTTAAACCTCAGCAAAGATTGGAAAGTTCCCAGTCTAAATAACATTTAATACATGGTTTGCCCAGTCTTAATACAGGGAAACACATAGGAAAAGAATGCAAATAATTGTCCCTACCAACTACCATTTATTAATGAAGAACAACCTACTCTCTTCTTTTAAAAGCATATTTTAGTGATGACTGAAGTTTGCTGTGTGTTATGGAAAAATAGAGGTGAGCTGAAAAATCGCACTACTCCAGTATTTTTTTTGTTATATTGACTCATATAAGTGGTATTTAAAAAACCGGCTGGGATAGACAGGTAGATTTTCTGCTGAAATAAGGCGATTTTCAGCTACTAATTTCAACTACTCCATCAATACTTATGTCATCTCTTTCACCACTGGAGGGAAAAAGGAACTCCAGGTGGTCCAGGACTTACCAGCTTGTAGCCAAATTTGTTCAAGAGCTGTCCACAGCTGCATAGGTCCTTGCTTCATTGCACTGCTCTGCATAGTTATTTCGGACATGGCCTGTTCCAGTCTTGATGCAGCAAGGGAAGAGGCTCGCTGTGATCCTATGGACCAAACAAACAAGAACAATAATGCATTTTATACTTCTTTGGGATATTTCTTTGACTCATTAAGGCAGCAGGTCTGATTCTCCAGTCACTGCATCAGTTTTTTGTAATAAGAATGCCACTGAGTTCTGGCATGATCAACTGGAGAACCATGTTTTATAAAAGGTTAATTTACTGAAAAAACCCTATTAAATTACCCAAGGGCTGCAGCTCTAACAAGCGAATTAAGAAAGAGTAATTTTATAAAGGTCTGCTTAGCATTCATCAAAGAAGCAACTGTATTTCGCTCATTTGGAAAGCAGAGCTCTACCATCAAATATTTCCTACGAATACTTGTAAGTAACCTGTTTTATAAGCACACTGTCACCACACAATTACAAAATATGGCCCAATAATGTAAAATCTTAGTACAGCACTGGAGTAGCTTGGCACCGTTCACACAGCACACACATTTCAAGTGACATCAATATTGTTCTACTGGTTTAGAGGCAGCGTGGTTTTTCATTTAACCTTGGGGAGCAGAGAGCTCAGTGCTTTGACTATATTAACCTTTAGTATGCACTTTAACATTTACGCAAGAATAAAGTATTTGGTGCCCACGTCTCTGGGACAAAACATGACATCAAAAGCTAGTCCAAAGAAGAATGCATGGGCAGATACCATGTTCTCCAGTGCAGCTGGTGGGATTATACTGGTGAGGTGACCTCTCAGAAGGGTACCAATAGGATGGTAACAAAATAAGAAGCTACAAAATGAGATTTCAGAGTTGGCTTTGTAAAGCTTTGGGAAATAAATATTTTAATATACGTATGTTTAATGTGACTTTAAGGTTGATAAGCTCTTTCTCTGGAGAGCTGCTGTGACTGAAGCACTTGCGCCGATTAGCATTACCCTTTGATCTATCCTTACAGGCTGACCTTGTAGACCACAAGATCCTGGAGTTAAAATCACGCTTTCTCTCACTGCAGCCACCCTGTGGGAGCAGCAGAGCCTAGGAACAGGTACTCAGAGAAGCTGGGATGGCTCTGCGCAAGGGAAGGGACAGAAGGGCAAAAAACCTGTCATGGGGCATATGCATTAAGTGATCTCTCTGAGAGGGATAGCATGCTTTTCCAGCTGGAGTGTGCTGAAGAGAGGGTTGCTTAACCACACCTCCTCACCAGCAGACCATCATCCGGGCCAGGGCGCCGACAGGCAGAGCAGCATGGTCCCCTGGCTGGTGCTCCTCTGAACACTGAGCTGGGAGCCAGCCTTCAGCCAGGCGCAAGGGGAGGCACATTTCTGGCCCACGTTCCTTCCCAAAGACACCTTTGTGGTGCGGGGCAGGATACAGCCTACAGCTTTTACCTAAGCCGAGGCAGTGCTGCCTGCCCCTGAGAGCGTCGTGGTTAGGGAGAGGTCGCAAGTGCAACTTGAAGCCTAAAACTGTTATGGGAAATATTTGTCCCATTATCTCACCACTAACTAATGTCATTCATTTTAAGCAGGAGAACTTCAAAACAGCCCTGCAGCACAAGCGCCTCCCACGGCTCCCTTGGAAAATGCAAATGTGCTCTTCCTAGATGCATTTCTTAAATTCCTATGTATTTTCAAAGACATTCCTGATCTAATGTTCCAAGAGATGACAGTGCAGTAATGTAGCAATTACGGCTTTAATGGTAGGGTAAAAGCCATTCTGCTTTGCACGGAGAATTTATTATATTTAACAGTTTATTTAACAGATCCATCTTCAGCCTGTTTCACTGCATGGGATTCCTCCCTCTGCCTGGCCCATTCACACTCCTCTCTTCCATCCCTACCTCCATCTGGGAGAAATTTCACTGAAACTCTAAGAGTTGTTTAACACACGGAAAACTACCAGGCACTCACACCCAGCCATCCAACAGACAGCTTCTTTGCAGTGCAGAGGCAACAAGAAAATGGCCATGTGAACAGCTAGTGATGTTATTAGGAGCACTTTGAAGTTAGGGAAGACCTCCTGCCTTCTAGATTGACAAACTTGGAAAAAAGTACATGGGCTTTGGGGATTTTGCAGTCAGCCTAACCAGATTCTTATATTAGCACTCCTGATGATGTTAGCATGCTTTGAAAGCAACTTTCAATATTACATTTCTCTGCCAAGACCGCCCTCTTTCAGAGAGGCTTTCTGGAGCTGTGTTTCTTGCAAGCACTAGTATGTAATGCTGGTCTGATTGTATTAGGTGGGCAGATGGGCTGGCGTTTTATTCACATCCTCACAGAGCTCAGGGAAATCCTCTTGTCCTTCCAAGTCAACCCAAGGAGACCATGTCATTGTAAGGCACCTTTGTGCATTTTGGAGAGGTTCACATGCTGCTGTGAGGCTGAACAGCCACTTAGGATCTACTAAAGCATCCTTCCCTCACAAAGGAGGCTTTACAGGAATATCACTATGAGCTAGTTGCACTCAAAGGAACTCCAGTTAGCTGCTCCTCTTCTTCTCTTCATTAGCTGGGTAGTTGCCAGAAGGGGAAAGCCTGCAATTTGAGACTGATCTTGCCCAGTGCCGTGGGCTTCAATTTGCACAGCCATGAAAAGGGAACCCAAGTTACTTAGCAATTTACAGCATTAAACAGCCTTTGGCATTGCAGTCTTTTGATGTTTATTTTCTTTTCCATTTCAGCCTACACAAGGAAGCAAACCACACTAGGCAGAGACCATCCAATCCCTTCCCATCCCTGCCCAGCCTCAGACACAGATATGGTCCTTGTTCTAGACAAACACACACCAGATGAAAAGGCTCTCTCCATCCCAGCCCATACCTGCACATTTGCTACTGCTGTTCTTACCCATCTCTGCTGGACCACTCACAGGAATGCTCCTTAAAGCTTGTCTACCCAAATAAACTCTGTAAGTGAAGGTCTTTGCCAGCCTGGCCCTTCTGGACTGAAAGGGGGTCAGTCACAGCTCTGAACCTCAGGCAATATGGTCACCCTGGGGGTGGGCTGAAGGCTACTGGAGCCGGAAAAGAGTATACCTCTAACACATGCTCTCCCCCGAGTGAGGACGTAGGCAAGTATTGTACCAGTATCGCTCTGACCTCTGCCTGGCAGGTGTGAGAGACTGAAAGAGTCAATGTCTCAAACATTGTGGTGGGGCAAGTTCTGCTTA